>NW_008238337.1:1839103-1881298 GCF_000691975.1 Corvus brachyrhynchos
AAGCACACATGGTCCAGGAGGAGCAAAGGGTGGGGAGGAGGAGAATCAGCCCTGGAGATATTAAACAGCTCAGCACTGATCCCACTGTCTGCCTGGAACCACCGTAATCCCAACGAGGGTAACGTTCTTCTTCCCATTCACAGAGCTGCTTTACTCTCACAGAGATTAAGATAATACACTGACTCAGGAAAAAAAATTATTTCTATGAGCTATCAAAATCTCTATTCCCCTCCCCTGTTTTAGCTTGAGCTGCATTAGGAGAAAACCTCTGTTTTTGCAGTCATGTCTCAATATTTTTATGCCATTAGAACCAGCTGTCCTCTTAATGTAATTACAGGTTTCACCAGGGGAGTGATCATATCCTGGTAGCAGTGGGAGGTTGTAGCTGTCTGATGCTCTCCATGTTCCATCACCTTTCCATCAGCCTTGGTCTGGGGGTTTTTTGCAGGTGTCTCTTCACCTGCCAGCCTGGAGCTGCTGCCACAGCAGCCGGGGCTGCCCTTCCTGCAGCTTGTGCTGCTCAGGGCAGGCTCTGTCCCACTTCAGCAGGGCCAGGAGGGAGCTTTGGCAAGGAGGATGCAGAGGCCATGGCCAGCCCTTGCAGTGGCACCAGCAGGGCTCAATAATGCCTCTCCCCAGCCCCATGCTGAGGACAGAGGGCAGGGGCTGCCAGGCTGAGCTCTCCCCCTGCTTCCTCCCTTGCTGTGCTAAAAGCTCCCACACGTGCAGGGGTTTCCATGGGCTTGTGCTGGTTCGGGCATTTCCTTGCTGATTTCCCTCCCCTCGTGCATGCACACATGCTCTCATTACCAAAAGGTTGAGGAAATGGGAACAAACCCTGAAGTGAAGCGTGAAATGGGCTCCATGATTCCAGATAGCCAGGGCCATTTTAAAATCGTGCTTGGCATTTGCATTATAAGAACAAATCCTGTAACAAGAATCTCTCCTATGCTTTATACTCCTGCATTAATTCATGAAGTGTCATGTATCTAGTGTATTTTATTATACATGAGAACCAGACAAATTAAAATTCTCAGTTGAGTATCACATTTGTACACTCAAGGCCACCTCCTTCGGCTCTGGCGAGGGTTGAAGTGACGCTGGTTTAAACTCAGCTCACCTTTCAAACCAAGTCGGTTAAACCGGCACAAATTCTCAAAGTTTTCTTCCAATTTCTTCACAGTTTATTTCCATTTAGCTTCAACCTCTTTGTAGCCAATAGGAGGTGAAGATAAATACTCTCCTGATCCTTGTCAAAGCACAGGCTGTAGTTCAACAGCCTGGGAATGCTAGAAACATTCCCTTTGTAAAACAGAAACAGAATATGGGGGTGGAACTGGGTGATCTCGAAAGGTCCCTTCGAACCCAAACCATTCCCTGATTCTACAAATACCCCCACCAATGGCACTGTTGTCCCGCAGCAGCAAAAACTGAACTCCCTTTAAATCTACAGAAGAAGGAACAAAACTGGAAAACCAATTTTTTTTAGCAGATTCCTCATTAGTGAGTAAACCTCCTCATGTTAGTGATGTATATTTTAATATGCTATTGTAAACTAATTAACAATCCTGGGGGTGATGGTTTTTTTCCAAGGGACATTATCCTTTCAGCTGGAATCCCAGGCTGAATGCTGATAAGCCTCTTGAACTTTGCAAAACCACTTGTCAAAAGTAGTAAGACAAGAATTCGTTAAGGTCTTCTAATTAAGAAGTACAAGGTCCAATTAAGCTCTCACTAATGTGCTTCACAACCCAGTTAAAACAACTGCCTGCCGAGGATTTTCCCACCCCCACCAGCGCTGGTTCCTCACTTGAGTTCATCCCCAGCTGGTGGAGAATTCTCCAGTTCTTGGGAGAATTTCTCTGGCCATCAGAAGCCACAGTGAGGAATCGCGGGGACAGCTGGAGCCTGCTGCATTAATACTTTGGGACATCTCATTGTTCTGCAGCTGGAATTGTTCCGAGACACTCTTGGACTCCCTGACAGCATTCCAGAGGCTGCTTCCCTCTCCTCTGTGTGACAGCCACTCCCACTTTGCACACAAAGCATGCGGAGCAAAATGCTCAGGCTGATGTTGATTATCTCATTATTTGAACCTAAAGAGGCCCCTAACTCCCAGCAAGGAAAATGTGTGTGCTGCCCTCAGCTCCGAGGCTGCCACGCTGGATCACGGCCGTGGCTCACAGCAGCTCCCACCCTGATTTTATTTCTGGGAGAACATGGGTTATGACATGCAGTTTCCTCTTTCTACAAAAGATGTAGAAGAAAATTAAGTTGCATCCTGTTGGTCTCTAAGACCTGGTTATAAATGAGCTAAAAATACCCCCCTTCTTGAAAGGAGAAAGATGAAGCACTTTTGGATTTATCCTCTCAGTTTTGTAGGACAAAATCCAGGCAGCAGCCTGGCACCTCAGGAAACCACTAACAAGCTGAAAGATTGCAGTGGAGAAATTGCTCAGTGCAGAACTCCAGAGGTCACCTGTAGGAAGACCAAAGCCTTTATCTACTGAAACATCTCTGATCAGGGTCTTAAAGGTGGATCAGAGCATTCCCTACAGACTCCAGTTTCCCCCAACCCAAAACCCTACAGTTCTGTCTCAAGAACAGTCTCAGACCCTGGTACTCCTTCCTAACACATTTTAAAACTAATTTTAACGCCCATTTACCTGTGTGACTGACTGCTCTGCTCATAAATGAAATACTTTTAAATATGCATGCACTAAACTGAAAGACAATAATGGCCCCAGGGAAGTTGCATTCCATCAGGCAATTACCTGTGTTTTTAAAATCACTGAATAAGTAATTCACACAACCCATTGCTCTTGCACATAACAATAAACAATTTTATCAGCTGTGCCCTGCTTGGGCTGCTGTGTAGCAGCTCATTTTATTTCGCTGAGAACCACCACTAACCAGGGAAATTAATTGAAATCATAAGGCAGAGGGAGGGAGAAGTACCTGCTCTAACAGGAGCTGACAAAAGCACATTTCTAAGAGGGGAGTGATAAAACCATATCTCCCAAGGGCAAATGGGCCGATTCCATCACATAATTCAAGAGCCACTCCCAAATTTGCAGAGGACTGGGTGAGAAATGCCACCTAGCCTGGAGTTCCTCTGCTGTAATTGCTTTGCTGTTGAACATTTAAGTCAGAGCTTAAAGCCATTTCCAGAGCCAGCTCTATTTGCATGCCACACATCCCACTAAAATCTGCACATGGAGCTTTCCAGGCAAAACACTGTGAACCTCAAGGTATAAATAGGCAACCAAAAAAAAAAAAAAAAAAAAAAAAAAAAGAAAAAGAAGAGGGCTATGCACTCAGGGTACAACCACTACATCCTGGCAGCCCTGAGGCAGCCCTCCAGTGCTTCTGGGTAAAACCTGAGGCAGGCCAGCAATCCATGGGCTCAGGCACATCCTGCAGGCTCTGCCCAGCTCCTGCCTCAGGATCACAGCACAGCTCGGTGCTTGCAGGTGTTTCTGCTGCTACAGCCACAGCATCAGGAGCTCAGTGCCATGCCAGAGCCTGTGGACACATTTTTGGGTGCCAGCAGTTTGTAAGAAGCCCCTCGAATCCCCGTGAGGTTGCAGTTAGGCCACGGCTGAGCCCTGGGGAGAGCACACCTGGGTAGGAAGCAGGCACAGAGTGATGCTCCCTGCTTGGCCCTTGGAAACCACAATGCCTGCAGCTCTCTGCCTTCGTGCCAGGGATGTTCTGGCCCATCCCCAGCTGGAGGGATGCTCACAGCGCTGTGGGAGCAGCCAAAGGCAAATGCAAGCTGGAGGGTTGGAGGGAAGGATGTGGAAGGGGAGAAGCTGCACTCAGGAAGAGTGGAGAGCACTCCCAGCTCTGCCACAGCCACCTTTCAAGTACCCACCTTCCTCTCCTCAGCACTGCCAGGAGCATCCAGCACTTCCAAAACCCAGACCCTCAATTCAGTGAGGCACCAGCACAGTTTGCAGCACCCATCAGGGCTTTATGGCCATAAAAAGTCACTTCTATAGATTTCCTTCTGTATTGCTCTTTTTGTTTGTAACTAATGTCTGGGAAAAGCTTTGCAACATCTGACAATTACAAGAGATCAAATTATATCCATTAATGAAACTTTCTCCAGTGTTTGCAGCACAATAAAGGATCAAAAAAGCAGCCTCGAGGCAGTGTGTATGTTCTTAATGTATCTGTGCTTCTAAACTATCTTTAATTAATGAAATAACCCAAAATTACTATTTAATCTGGGGGCTTTGTAAACCTCAGACATTTTGCATGAATTAAAGAACAATATAATGAAGTTTTAATGAATATAAAGTCACAGTTAATGTAAAATTTATATATAGCAAGCCAGGAGGGGAAGGAATTTAAAAGTACTTTTAATCATAGGTTATTGGCAGCTTGGTAGCTCCTTTTTATACTTTTCTAATGGGTGTTTGGTATTTATCTTATCACAGCAGCATGGCCTGACTCACTACAGTAGAGAAAGTACCAGCACAGAAAGTTTTGTACTCAGCTGCACTTGGATTAAACCCATTAAATCAGTAACAAACTAATCTAAAAATTATTTCATGACACCCAGTTAAAAGGAAAATAAAGACAGTAACAGCTGAGAGATGTAATATATAATTATATATATAAAGAATTGATTTTTTTAATTAACTCTTTATCAACGCTGAATGCATTCAACACAATTTAAGTACAATAATATTTCACCCACAAAATTCAAATAGTGCAGGAGACACTGAATGCCAGAGGATTGGTACAGCTACTGCAACTGTATTTTATGAAAAACAAAACACTTTAGTGCTTCCATTTCACTGTTTTAGCAAGCTCAGTTTTTAAATTACAGTATTTTTCCCTTTATAAACCGGAGGGTTACAGACCTAGAAAAGGGGTCTCTCACTCTCAACATGACATTTAGTAAAAAAAGGTTACAAAACCCATCAGCTTTTAATAAAGAAAACACACTGGAATTCCTCAGCTAACCTTAGAGCCAATAAAGGACTTCAACCAAGGAACATTTTGCTAAACATCTTCCTCAACTGTAATTATGTTAATCCAGAGCAACGACAGTAAATTCCATGGAAATAACCTGGAGTTACCCCAGGAATAAGGAGGGGGCAAATGCTCCCTTCACCTTCAGAGCCCCCAGAAGCCTCTCAGCCAACAGCTTAAAACAATGAGAAGGCTACGGCACAAAATGAAGCAGCAATTACCCTCAAAGGTACCATGAGAGATTTCAAGACTGAAATTATTCAGAGTCAGGTCAAATGGGTTTAGTGCATTATGGTTTGGCTTTATAAAAACATCTTAATGCACACTACACAGAGAACACTTGCATGTTTCAGGGTCAAGGGGTTAAAACTGCCATGGATTCCTTACAGGGAACAAACACATGGATTGCAAAATGTTGCTAAAAATCCAGTTTAAAAAAAAAAAAAACATTTTATGAAAGAAATATTCTATCTGCAACTGCAACTATTGGTGCTCCCATTTGATGGGCTGCTGATGTAAATCTAACCAGAAAAGATGCACTCATATAAATAAAAATCAAAACAAGCAGGTTTCTCCCTCCAGGCTGGAAAAAACCTCCAAAATATATGGCATATTTAACCAATAAAAGGGAGCTAAGCTTTACCCAAGCCTTTCATAATGCACTTCATGAAGTATTTTTTTTTTCCTTTTAAAAGAACCACTGGTATTAAATAGAGCTTTTTCTTTACATACAGTATTGTTATATACAAAACAAATACAGAACAAAGACAGTCACAAAAAATAAAACCCCCAAACAAGTGACTTTAATAGTCTTGAAGCTCAGGAATATTTTGGTACAGGTCCAAAGCCTCTGGGTTTGAGAAAGCTCCCCGCTGCTCAACTTCTTTCCCTGCAATTATTTGCTTCACAGCTACTTCCACTTTCTTCCCATTTACCGTATACTGAAAAACAAAACCAGCAAAGATAAGATTACATTTTTTTTCATGTAGTAGCTTTATGCAAATATTCATGAAACCCCCCCATCAATTCCAGAACTCTATCAAAATTTAGCAGAATGCCTTTTGTTACACTTGAAGCACTTTCTTCTGAAAATCACTTGAAGAGTAGGTAGAATTCAAAGAGTTTGTGTCAGTTTATTACTCCTACTGGCAATTCTGTGAGAACACGATCAAGCTCCAATATAAAACAACAAAACCAGATCAGAATTATGGTATAAACACTAAAAATGTTGGTTTTATGTTCTGACATTCAATTTTCAAACCATTTTTAATTTTTAAGGGTGGGCTCAAAAAACAAAGCCCAAGCGCACTGGGCTTTGGAAGAAAATCATGATTTTCTTATTTGAAATGGACAGTTCTTCCAAAAGGGTGAAGTGAAACTCTGGGCTTAAGCCATCCTCTACAGTTAAATGTTTCAAAACAAACCATAACAAATAAAATAAACTGTAACCAACAGAGGCTTCACCTCCGCTTATGAATCACACAAATTCTATTACATTGGGTGACTCAAAGTAAGGACACTGCAGAAAAAAACCCCCAATTCTTCTCTTGAGATCAGAGCAAAAACTTCTGACACGGTAAGGAGATCTACTCCAGTGTGACCAGGAACAGCCAAGGCCCATTTGGGTGATCTCTGCTTTGGGAGGCACCAAGGCTTTATGAGCCCCTTCCTCGTTCTGGTACCACTGAGACATTTTGGGGATGGCACCTTTGAGGAGCTGACACACAAATCCCTCCTCAGTGCTGCCTGCCTGCTCTGGAACAGGACCCCACCTGCTTCACTGCTCAATCTGCTCATGGAGGAACCCAGGCTGGTCCTGGCCTCCAAAGCCACTGAAACTCCTGAGCTCCAGGCAGCACCATTTATCACTGGAGACCATTCAGAGCCAGGTGAGAACAACCCCCACCACACTCTTGCAATCTTGATATAAAAAAAACAAATCAAACTTTTCTTTATTAGATCTGCTGAAGTCATGTGTAACCCTCCCCTCCTGAGCCACCTTAATCAATCACTTCTATCTCTTCTCAATGAGTAGCAACCTAATTTTCACAAGAGCCCAGAAACCAGAATAGTTCAGTGGCCTGCAAGGGAACTCCCTCCTTTAAAAAAAGATCAGGCTGTTCAAAGTAAATTAGTTTACTTTAATCACTAAATCCTGTGGATGATTGCCAGAGTGTTTATGTGGTCAGGACAGAGCTAGACAGATCCATACTATGTTTTTTTAACACCTGAATGTCCTATTAAAACCATGCTTTGTGTTAATCACCTCAGCACAGCTGTACTGTTTCTACCAGAATACAGTGTCAGGATCAGATTGTATTTTCAGATGAGGATTCAAACATTTCTGAAAGTAGCAGAAAATAGGCAGTTTCCCTTCCAATCAAAACTTTTAAAGAAAGATGGGAGACAGGCTTCAATCACTTCACCACTGGCACATTTATCTGAAAGGTAATTAAAACTCACTCAATTCAGTCAATGTGTGACCTAATTAATGATCTAAGCAGGCTCTCCTGAGGAGCAGCCCATCCCTAACACCTCCCTGCTGTACATTCAGGTGACACACACAGTTCACAAGTTCAACACTCCATGCACGAGCTGAGTTAGAGCCCAGAAAATGGGAACTTAGGGGATTCTACACTCATGCAAGGAAGACATTTTGAGCCAGGAACTATCTGCCAACAGCATCATGAAACAAAAAAACTCATCAGGTCAGGACCAGGTCCCTCTGTGGACCACAGAGAGTAGTCCTGAATCCTACAGCACTTCCACATGGAAGCCTACACTGGCAGTAATGATGGCTCTGAAGTCCCAAGTGTTTTCTCTTGACACACTCAAGTCTTTGTGCAAATAAGACTTGGGAAAACCACACTCTGCATCTCCATTCTGCTGCTCAGAGTCATTGAGGAGGCTGTAACATCAGAGAGGCCTATAAAACCAGACACTCCACCTGAAGAGTTCATACAAAGAGCTCTAGCAGAACACAGCTCCAAAAGACTGAGCATGCAGAACCTTTAGCTACACAGATTTCTCCCCCTGAATAAGCACGACAATTTCATTTTAATTACTGTTACAGTTAAGGCAGTAGAGCTACATTTAAGTGGCTAAACAGATGTAAAAGTGAATTGGTTTACAAAGTGATTTTCTGAATTTCCTGAGTGCTCTCAGCTTTCCTAAGAAAGTCACTCGTAACAGGAAAATAAAACCAAAATATGCTTACGGATAGCCAGAAAAGCTAAAGTTGAATTACCTTTTTAATATCTTCTTTTAAAGGGGTTTAAGTACATATTACTGAGAAAATGCAACCCATTTAAAAAACAAAAAACACACTTAGCTGAAGAGGAGATGAAAAGATGTTGCTAGGCAACATAGACAAACTATTTATAAAGCCCGAATACACTTTTGAGATGCTAAAATTTCCATGTATGTGGGTTTGAAGAGCAGTGACAACTGCTCCTTAATTACTATTCAAGGTGACAAAGAAAACAGTAGGCAGCCGTTCTCCTGCCATACCGGGATGCCTTTGGTTTCCAGGATGAGGCTGGGGACGTGCCTGGCGGAGAGCGCGGCGCGGATGGCGTCCTGGATGCGCTTCACCAGGCTGCGGCTGAAGGCGTGGCTGGAGGCCATCTTCAGGAACAGGATCACCCTCTCCTCGCCGTCCTTGTTGTACTGAGGGACGCAGAGGCTGTCGGACACCTCCTCAAAGGCTTCCACTGGAAATGGAGTCCTCGTTAGCACTTGGGTTGGTGGATGGTTCTGGACGCACGGTTTTTGTGGTTGGACCGAACAAAAGTCACCACAGACCCTGCCCGGGGTATCCTGCACTGAGCTTCACCTCTGTTGGCTCAGAAATTTTAACTCTTATGTGAAAATCCAGGTTTAAGGACCATTTAGGTTCATAACAAAGTTTTGCTATTACTTTTGAAATCGGTAACAAGGTTTTGCACTAAACCACTTTCTCTGGCTTTCCTCACAGGCCCCACTGCAGCAGACAGGACACTGAAAGTGCCTGGTGTCACAAGAACAAGAAGGCAACAGGCCCTCAAATCTCAGATTAGCACCTTTGCAGGGACAGTTTCCCCACCTGTCACCACACAGTCTTTGAAATACAAAGCACAAGCCCAAGAACTACTCCTAATTATCAGGAAAGGTACAGCAAAAACAGTGTCAGGGGCTTGCCTTTAGGGGAAAAAGAAAAGCCTGACAGGTTAGGGAAGAAAGAAAAAACCTGCTCCATACAATGTTGCTTTTGTATATCCCAATGAGTCATCTCCCACCCTACAGATACTTCAGGAAAGCAAGCAGTTTCAAGTGTAGAAAATGAAATTTTACTGATACTAATATACTCTGCACTGTCTCATTTGACAAACAGCAAGTTTGTTCTTACTTAATCCTTCCATCCCCTTTATAATGGTTAAATTCTGGATTTAAGGCAACAATGTCGTAGCTGGAAGAGGTGGAAAGTTGATTTCATACCTATGTTATAGATTTCAGAACTTCCAAATCTTACTCCATTTGGATTTAATGTACCATCACTGAAAAATCACAGACAAACAAAGAAACATTAAAGTGTGATTACAGCTTGATGAAGAGGAAAAATTGATGCAATTAACCAAGTCTCTCTAGTGAAAGCAAAACCACATTAGAAACAGAATTGTAAGAGAATTTTGAGTCAAAAAGGCATGTTACTCATTAGAATGAATCTTTACAGAGAAGAGCAACATTAATTCACTCAACTTTGGTGCAAACAACAACTTTGAAATGCAAGCAGTAAACTCAGCCCCAATTGTGATCTTGAATGTCTGATCACTGACAGAGGCACAACTAAATACTGTCTGAAATGAAGTTTTGCTGTAAAACAAGATGATGGCAAAGCCAAGACCACAAAACAAGTTCCCCAATTCACCACCTTGAATGTGCTGCACTCTCAATCTGAACTCCTGTGACCATTATGAACCATGGAACACAAAACCCAGCCCAGTACTGCCTTGTGCTCGTAAATACAGAACTGGGGTAGAACCTCAAAATGAGCTCCCTTCCCTCAAATCCAGCCGCTCTGATTAATTAAGGGTTGAAATGCACAATATGGGATTTAATAAAAATACAAAGCTAACAAGGGTGACAGAATGGTGTACATTTACTCCTAGGTGAAGACTGCAAGTTTTAGCACCTCTTTACTCCAAACACTTCCACCAGAACACTGTACCTGCGACCCAGCATGACAATTCCTCCAGTCTTGGGATTAATTTTGCAGTAATCACCATGAGCCCAAACACCTGGTGGGAAATGGCAAAGGTTAAGCAGCTGATTTCTTCTTCACCCAGTCACAGCAGACACTGTGTAACTGAACTGGCATTAACTGAGTGAAATACACAGAAATACAACAGATACCCACTGAGAACTGCCCACAGCCAGGGTGACAGTACTGAACTCCCCAAACAACCCACACTACATTTACTATAAAGAACCAGCACACCAGGGGCAGCTCAGAAATTAGGCTCAAACCCCAGGTTATCTTCTGATTGCTTGTTTGCATGACTACACAGCATTCCCTACGAACCGAGTGAATAGCTGCTCTGAACACCACATTTTGAATTACTGAAAGCATCTTCCACAAAAGTAACAACATTCCCACCTTGATTCATTGTCTTTCTTGATCCATTTTTTTTATTATGCACAATTCTGTAAAAGAAGCTTCCTGAGCTTGTGTAATATGTATCAACAACTCCCTAGGGAGTTTCTGTGCATACCGTTCTTGATTTGTGTTAATGCAAAATCAGGTTTGACTTTTCATTATTATTTAAGATTGATACTGCCACAGCAGGCTGCCAAAAGCAGAAGTACAACCCAATTCTATTCAAGTTTTTCTGAGGAAAAATACCAACCTCAATTATTTGCACATAAGACCACTTTTTAACTTAACTGTTACAATCTCAAGCCCATTTACAAGGAAAGACAGAAAAGGGATCCAGACAGAACCTCAGTGATTTCAGTCTTAAAACTGTCACACGGATTATTTTTTTCTCTATTTACTGCTGTCAGGCTTACATGCAGACTGCAACTTTGACATTCCTCAGTTTTCCTGTGTGATTATCTCCTGCTGCACATCCTGATTTTTCTTGTGAGTTGACTCTGTATTGCTGCTATTTATTAAAAAAAAAAAAGTTTCCACATCTGAAAAACAGCAGCTGGAGATCCTGCTCCTTAACATCCCTGCCCTAGAGGCACCAGGGATTTTGGCATTGTTGTGCCACATAAGGAAAAGCCCTGGATGAGCAGAGTCCTCCACAGTTACCAAAAGCCTCTGGCCCACAGGTGCCTGCTCCTTTATTCTGTAGAAGGCTAAGGATGCACAATATGCATGTCTGAGGCAGCATATACTTAATATATATTTAATCCTCATGCTAATGAGGTAGCAGCTCAGCACTTTCCCCTTGGGATTCACTCCTGTAGCCAGGCAGGAGCAGCCTGGCAGAGGTGCAGCAGCACTCATTAATAGCTGATTGCTACCTGACCTATTCAGCACTTCCATTTCACACCCGTGCCAAGCACTGCGCCTGCACTGCAGACTCTGACAGGCAGATCTGCCTCGTGAGAGCAGCAGCAAAACGAGATTAGAGCTTTGCAGAGATCCTTACTGGTTTTATTTGGATCCCTGTCCAAACAAAGCACAAGAAAACAGAGGGAGATATTATGAAACACCATGGAGTTCTCACCCTGGAAATAGGGACTCAAAGCTGCACCTGTGGCTGTCATTGGGTAGCAGCAAATAAGCCTGTGCCTTCCCTTCCAACCTGCATCATCCAAAGCCCTTCATTACATACCTGGGAATTTTGAAAAATAAGCCTTTCTGTATTTGCTTCCATTCTCATCGTTCCAGAAGTGTGTGGGCTGACAGGGAATAGGCTTGGTACAAACCAGCTCTCCACTTTCACCCCAAACTGGTTTTCCTGTTGACAAAAAAAAAAAAAAAAAAAAAAGAGGTATTTTCCACATTTCCTTTCTGTAAATAACAGAATAACAAAGCAAAGAGCATCTACACTTATTACTTGTTGTTGAAGTTAGAAAATACAGTAGCTAGATGATCTTAAGTGTGCACAGTATTTTGGATCATAGCTACCTTCATCATTCCAAGCTTCTACAGCCATTCCAAGATTCCTGGCCTGAATTTCTCCTTTGTAAACTGGAACTGTAACATTGTGACCCATGAAACATGAAATTATATCTGTTCCACCTACAATAAAAGAAATCCATTTAGAATACACAGTATTTCTTGGAAAAAGCAAACATGACAACTACATAGGAACTCTGAAACAGTCAACTGCCAACCTTTGCCCAAAGGCTTCTGATCCACACTAAGCAGCATAGAACAAACAGCATTATCTAAGATGCTGTGACTTTTATTAAAAGGTTTTCTTCCTTACTTTGTGTATCTTGTCATACGTGTATGCCTTTCATGCAGAACTATCCCTTAAGGCGTAACTTTTCTCCTTTCAACAGTCTCTTTAATCTCATTTAAGGAAATTTCCATTTATAGGAGAGAGAAAATAAGCAGGCCCTACTTTACAGACTTCAGATATTTACAGAATTACTTAGAAATGTTCTCTTGTTTGTTTTCATTAGTTTAAAGTAACCAGTCAAGCTATTCCACTCAACATTTACTTAGCTGTTATACTTTATCAGCATGGGAGGAGGGGAGCCAGGCCTTCAGGATGAACAGTTATCTTAAGAAAAACAGATACTGTCAAACTGCTTACTTAACTGCAATATTTATAGTCTTTCTAGGACTTCATGGAAGAGAATTAAGACATAAATCAATCATGTTAGCTTTTCTCAAGAATAGGCTTCTGCATTTGAGTCTATTAATGTCTGTAGTAACAAGTTCTAGATTCAGCACTACTCTCACTGAGCCCAGAGTCTGAGATAACTTCAGTAGCAGAATAGTTATATTTTAAAAATCAAACTGAGTTAAAAAGCCCTTTGAAAAAGTCAGTCCTTGTTACAAAGCAAGATGAGGAGTGCTGTGGTGGACCTTATGTGACCAGAAGTTGCCTCAGCTAGCACTGCTCACAACAAACTGCACAGCATGGGGGCTTGATATTTCTCTAATTATGTAAACTACAAAAAAAATCTTGTCTGCAGTGCCAATTACTTGGCACAAAACAACTGAAACGGGAACTATCCAAGAGGTATTTTCTGCTAAAGTCAGCTATTTGCAGAACAGTATGTTCTGTAGGTTAATAATCTCTGCTTGATCTCACCCTGCCACCCCTAAGGACAGCCAGTCAAAATAAATGATCATACTTAAAATCCAAAACATCCACCAAAAACACTTCAGAGTGCCTTTATGGCACTGGAATTTCATTATGGCACAGTGAATTATGCAGAAGAACCTCAGCACTAAAAAGACAGCTCATTCCAGTTTAAGTATAACCAATCCCAAATGATCCAAAGCCCTAAGCTTCCCAAACACACAGCACAGACAAGCAGGAAGGAACCGCACAGGCAGAGAATTACTGGGATGCTGCAGCATAAAAGCCTCACCTGAAATGGATCCCAGGAGGACACTGCTTTTTATGTGTTTGTAGACATACTCATAGCTTTGAGATTTGAGAGGTGATCCTGTAGACAGGATAGTGTGGAGTGTTTGGAGATTGTGTGTTTCACCTTAAAAAGGAGAAAATCAACACAGGTTAAGGCAGTGTTTTTACAAGTGTTTGGAGCTATTTGTCACCACAATCCAGAATAATTACATAAAGGACTGCAACAAGATAGGGAGCCAGAACCAGGAGAGGAAAGGTAGGAGGGAGGACAGAAGGGATTCACCAGCTTTTTGAAGCTTACATGGTTTTAAATTTTTCTGTTCTAGCACAGCCAGCCACTTTGCACCCGTTCCAAGGATGGTGATCCTAGAGGGGAAAAAAAGTTTACATGTTTTGCATATTTAAATATGCTAAGATTCTAAAGACCTGCAATTCCCACTGCAGTAAGCAGAGGCTGTTACACACTCTGTATGTGGATTAGACAAACAATGCAGCCTCTTAAAGCTTTCTAAGTGCAAGGCACATCCTTTTGAACTATCCAAATCAGTCTGATCACATGTCATCTCTGCAGCTCTGAAACTTTTAACTCTATCTTTAAATATTAAGCAGAGCTTTCCCATCTCACGAAGACATTCACATTTACAGGAATTTGTAGCTGCTCCAAAGACATCACAGAATGTTACAATGTTTACTTGATTAATGGGCCATAATTGTCCAAGAGTGCCTTGGTACCCTCTTACACAGAAGAGCTTTGCCATTTTCAGGGCACAGTTTGACAAAAATTACTTTACTCTGGGACAGCAACCAGAGATTTTCTGGACACACCTGTTCAGTTTCCACTGGTGAAAGCTTGAGCTGCCTGTGCCTAAATCAACAGGAAACTTGGCCCAACTGAACAATTCAATCCTGCCCTTGTAAGGTGTATTTAGAGCTCTTGAATACAATAGTAGAATTAAAACTTGAAACAAAGGCTGTGTTTCTTCCATCTATCAATGGAAGTGCCAATTTAATGCTGCTGCTGACAGTCAGGAAATCCTCTTACCTGCCTTCTGCTGATTCACTTTACATTACATTACATTACAGCAATAAACTCAAGAAAATGCCCAGAGATAGATGAGGATAAGGGACACAGCCTGAGTGCAGAGCATGGGCAATACCAACACCAGCAGAGCTTAAATAAGATCCTGCCAGGTTGGCTTTTACTCCAAAGGCAGGATGGAAGGTAGGACACTGTTCCAGGCAGAGAGAGGGGGATATTTCAGCACTCCCAGAAGGGATATCTTCCTTTGCCATTCTGGTGGAAGACTCCCCTCTCAGGTAGAACAGGCTCCTTGCACAAACATCAGTGCATAGAGCAATTTATCAGGCACATGGCCAGTGCACCAGAGAGGCACAGAATGGTTTGGACTGGAAGGAACCTTAAAGATCATCTAGTTCCAACCCCTGCCATGAGCAGGGAACCTTCCACCACAAGAGCCCACAGCTCCTCAGTTACCCTGTACCTCAACCATGTGAACTATTTTTACTCTTGTGTAACATCTCACTTTCCTTCCATGCCTCAAATCAGTGCTTATTTTACATTAGAATACAAAATGCTTCTCTATTTTAAGCTCTTTGACACTTCCTCTACAGCACATGTAGAGCCAAATCTCCAATTATTTCCTTCCAAATGCTACATAACTGCATTTAGTCACCATCCCCCAATTCCCTTGCACAAATCATTAATGGATGTCCACTTGAGTCATTCTTGCCACGCAGGATGAGATACCCTGATGATACCCTGAGAATATGCTCTCTGAAGGGAAGTGTGGTATATCTTCAGAGAATAAGGTAGTCTTCACATGTTGAAGCTCTTTTTTTTTTTAACATATTTAACATATGAGTGAGCTGGGAACAGACTGCATGATGAAGCAGCACCCAGATGGCCACCGCTTTTAGCGCCAGATTACAAAAGTGAGACATGCAGACACATTTATCTTCACTTGCTTTTGGCATGCGGAAACAATGCTTAAAAATAAGCTGGGTTTTTTCCTCAATTCTCTTTTTTTTTTGCCTGTTGTTCTACCAGGGTTTCTTTGTGGGGTGAAGCACGGCTGAAGTTTGTGGGTTTCTTTTGTGCCCTTTTTTTTTTTTTTACTGGAAGCATTTTGACTTGGCATTAAGCTTCAGTTATAATAGCCAGAGACAAAATGTCAGTCTTTAAATATTACATGTCACAAAAGACAAGTGAAGTTTAAATTATTAATTGTGCAGAGTCAGAAAGTGAATCTTTTGTCATCCACTTTCCACGACAAACAATTTTAATTACCAATTAAAAATGACACTTGTTTTACTGGTATTAAATTCAAATCTTCTACTTACATCCAGCTGGCAAAATAGGAACATTACAAAACAAATCAAAAAAAAAAAAAATCAAAGTTTAACAAAGTATACAAAGCTAAATGCAACTGCAGGGTTTTACAGCTGTTTCTCTGCTACCTGCCATTTCTCTAGGCTTCAAGAAAGGGTGCTGTGAACATTTTCAGGCACAAAAAAATGGTATGAAACAATTACTGAATGGCTTATCAGCATGAATTAGGCATTACAGATTAAAAAGCAAAATATGAAAATATAAGCAACCCTGCTGAGCCTTTCAAGTCAATTTATGTCTAAGTCAAAGTTCTATATTAAAATCTTATATTGAGCTGCTTGAAAAAAGAGTTCTTATTTACTAAGTTCTGAGTGTGCTGAGAAATTGCTCTTCAGGTTGCTCCCAATTACTGCCTTTTGAAAAGGCTGCTCTTGAAAACTATTGAACCAAAAGTCTTTGTTTGCCTGGAATTCTAATACCTGACTCAAATTTGAAACAATCAGCTCTTTGTCTCTCCTGCTCTCTCAAAAAATGTTTTAGTACAAATTTTTAAGAGCAGTTCCACTCAAGGCTGAGCCAAAAGAAACTGTGTCACGCTGTGTGTGAGTTCCTGACCAAGAGGACAACATCAGTGAGGTTGCTTGGGTCACTGTGACAGGAGCCAATGCCATCACCCTTTATTTAATCCTGGATACATACCCTAGTCTGTCAGTCAGGTCCCAGAGCACATTTGGTGAAGGAATTAGAGGAGATCCGTCATACAGGACCACTGAAGCTCCTGTAGCAAGTGCAGTCACCAGCCAATTCCACATCATCCAGCCAATCTGGAGGAGAGAAGAAGCCTCCATGAGTTTGTCAGCTCACTGCCTGCAGTCCTGGCAGCTCCAGCACAGCACCAGCAGTGCTGCCTGCTGGCACAGGGGCTACAGGGAACTTTACAAGGAGAGACTGGTGCAGATCTTGGCAGAAGCTGGACCAAAGCATGATCCCTGTCCTCATGCAAGAGGTGCCACCACTTCCCTTGCCTGAAGTTCTCCTGCTGTTAAACCCACACCACTGATTTTGTCTGACCGTATTATCTAAGCCCCAGCAAATAAGGCTGAAGCTCTGCTCATCCTCCCACCTGTCCCAAGACTGCATCAGCTGCATGTTCCTGATGGACGTTCATCTAACTGATCCTTACAAACACCTAATAAGATGGGGATTCCATGCCTCCCTGCACACACAGCTTTAAAGCACGAGTCAGGAGACAGGATAACTTTGAGACAAGGCAATTACCATGATCCCTCCATGGAGACATTCCAAGCTGACTAGTCATGTTAAAGTTCAGAAAGGAACTCATGAGGAAAGACATCAGCCTTCTCAAACTGCTACAGTCACAGAAGTCTTAGGAATCATTTTTTTTAAACCCAGCATTGGAAAAAAACACCCCCACCACATAACTGAACTCCGCACAGATGAGGTGAGGCTTAGAGCTGGGCAGCTTCTTTCCTCACAACCAAAACAGAGACATGACTGAAATTCTCATCTTCAGTATGACCTAGCCCTGCAGGAAGGTGGAATCTGATTTGTAGGTGATATTGATGAGGCAGCTTGATCAATAAACCTAAGAGACTAAAAATCAATCCATTTTCCTCACCAGCTAGGTCAGAAACATTTAACATGGGTTTGACCTTTCATCAGAAAAGGTCCCTGTTGCATTTTCTTATTTCATCTGATTTTTTTTAAACTCAGATAGGACAAACCCTTGCAGTAAAAAAAAACCACACAAAGAAATGTACTTGTGGATTTGTATGAAAAGCTGTCCCATCTTTATAGGGAAAATATATTTCAGTGTTTTTAACAATGCCTTAAGCCCCACTTGCCGTTGTGTAGTACATAATCACATCACTGCTGGTCATGTTGCCATGAAGGATGTGTTCCTTCAGGTGCTGTATTAGGGTGCCCTGGAAAAACAGGGAAAGGAAAATACAGAATCACATAAATGAAAAGCAAAACTCTGACAGCACATTAAGACTTTTAAAATACTAACACAGTCAATACCTTGCAGCACGTACTCCAGGATTAAAGCAAGTATTTCCTTTAACTACAACTGAAGTAAATCCCAGGGCCTATCTAACAGCAGCAGCAATTGCATTCTCCATTTTCTCACATAACTTTTCAGCCTCTCTCATTAGACCTCAGCAATTCCCACTGCACATCACTTTTAATCCATGGAATAAACAACTTCCTTCCCTTCCAACTCCACACAGCCATCAGAGTTGCAGAGTACTCCATGCAGACCCTCATTTTAACAGCAGGCTTTCACCAGTCAGATTTTCCAAGAGAAGCCCTTGGATAGTTTCATTGTCCGTGTATTTGGGCAATGGGAGGAGTGAAGGACTGAGAGCTGCTATAAACTGCAGCAGCTGCTAAACATTAGCACTCTGTATCCAAATTATCTTATCTATTAACATCTAGGAGACAAAAGACCTGACAATACAGATCTCCTGTAAACATTGGAGTGACTAGAAATGTGAAATGTCTCACTGCTCAGAGCATCAATATTAATAATGCCCTTAAATGTATTACTTCCTTTTGTTGGAAGTGCTGCTAAACCACCTTCCTGATTATCATTAAAGCATAACTTACTAGGATAAATAAATTTACAGACTACTTCATTAAGTCATTTCACTGCAGTGACAAATTAATGTAGCCAATGTTAAAAAAAATGGTTTTTGCATTTATGCAAGGAGTCATAGTGAAACTATTAAGAGCCTCATAAGCATGAAACAAGATTTACACTGAAAGAAAACAGATTACAGATAAACATTCGAAATGAAAAAGGAGAGTCATAAAACTGGCACACGCTTCAGGAGAAAAAGCAGAAAACATTAAATAAAAATAAAGGAGTAAATCTTATTTTCACTTCACTGCTCAAAGGAACCAGGTCTGAATTCACCTACTGCTGTTTGATCACCTTCAGCTGTCACAACGCTGCCATCTAGCTACAGCTACCATCCTCTACAGCCGAAAATCACCCAAAAAATCGGGATTTACAAACACTGTCGAACTGAATTGGTAAGGTTGCCAAAAGAATTGCAGGTGTTAGCATAATTACTGCATTTATAAAGGAAAGCACATTGTCCCTGCAGGAGATTCTGAAAGAGCCACACAAAATAGCAAAATCGAAAGTAATATTCAATTAAAATAAATATTGGTTTTCTTTTTTCCTTCATTTAGTTTTTACTACTTCACAGTTTTGGAATCAAAAGGGGAGTTTTAACAATGACTTTAGGTACAGGCTATGAACAATTTCCCTGCAAAACCTGGTACATCTCAGGCTGGAAACAAAGGGACTCTGGGAAAAGGCAGAGCTGTTCTAAAGAACCCACAGACCAAAATGCTCTCTCGAGTTCATTTATAGGACTTGTTTATTTATAGGACTTTTACAACCCTCCAAATAAACCCCAAGCATTTATCATTTCACAACAGATCTGGCAGCTGATAAAACTCCCTGGTCTGCTTGTCCTCCTCAGGACCAACACAGGGCTGGTGGAGTGCTGAGCATCTGGAGTGGTAAAAACCAGCAGGCACAGCTGCTCCTGAGCCCCAGCACAGCCCAGGAGGGACCAGTGCTAAGCACTTAGAGAGCTGAGAGAGCCAGGAGCAGCTTCAGGGCTGGCCTCAAAGCAGCAGTGCTCTCCACCAGTGCTCAGGGAGAGGGATTTGCCTGCAGCTACACAAGGAATCCGCAGCAGCGCACAGGTTTGAGCTCAAGCCTTGCAAGTCCTTGAGATGGACAGACATGAACTTTGAAGAGGATTTTACCCCAAAATTCTCTCCTTAGATAGCTGGGAACATGGAATAACTGGAAAGGGCGCTGGTATGAATGAGGCAAGAAGAACCAATGCTTTTAGGACTAAAGAATAACAATTACTAATGCCTTTCTGTAGCACACCCAAGTGGCCAAAACCATACAGCTCTGGTTCCACGACCAAAAAAAAAAGCCTACTCCTCTGAGCCACCATTTTTAAATCATCTCCCATGACCTGGCTTAATTTTCTTTATTTATGTATGTCATTTCCCTGTGTAGCAAGAAAACAGACCAGAAACATACTGCACAATTAGATAAACAAGTTGGGAATTTGAAGTAAGCTGCATATTTGCATCTAAAAATCAGTACAGTAACAAAACAGCATTGAAGTACACTATAAATAAACAATAATTGAAATCTCTTCACCAAAATGTCATCTCTTCTTGCTGTTTTCACTACCAAAGACACACTTGGTTTAATCTAAGGCTGGAAAATAAAACAAAGACAGTAGGCTAATTCTGCTTTTTTTAAAATCAAATCAATGTGAATCATCCTATAAATTCCAGTGGAAACAAGATTAAGCCAAGAACAAACAGAAAAACCCAATCAAATGTGTAAAAGACATCTAAGAATTTATTTGCATGGACTTTGTGTAGGCCCTACTCAAACTGACTTACAATGGATGCCAACACTGAGGTTCCTAATGCAGCAATTTGCTTGTAGTCCACAGGTGTTAGCACCAGAAAGAAATCACCCTTCACCACTACAGAGCTGCTCAGTGTGAACAGAATCCTCACAAACAACAGATCTTATTCATCCATCCATCCATTACCTGCTCTCCTCCCCAGCAAGGATGAGTAGTCTGGACCTAAACTTTAAGGTAGCTCTGTGCATGATTCAGCTGGAGAGCAGAGTCATGATTCAGGGCAAGCTAACACAGGTAACATGGGAAAAGAGAGTTTTTGCAAGAGAAAAGTCCTATTGTCTGATCTACAGCTATTTTTCATCTCTACTGTTTATCACCTATCACTGAACAAAATACCTGTCCTGTTTTTGCTAATCCACCTCTGCAAGTACTTAACCAGTCTAAAGCCAGCACAGCTTCAGAAGAGCTGTCAAACTTCAAAATCCACCTCCTTTCTTCTTCACAAACATTGGATTTGTGTCCCAAAGGGACCATTTTGTACATCACATGCTGCCTGGTATGATCTCCTACTGATAGCATATAAAGCAGAGTGTTTACAGGCAGCAGGGGATTTGTCTGTGGGCAAATCCTCCAGTCCTTGCCATCAAAGAGAGGCAAGAACACACACACTGTGGGCACAGCATCAAGGGATCCTGCCCTCAGGCCACCCAGCCCTGCAGGATGCTCATCCTGACTTGCAGAGCAAACAGCAGAAATGATGGACTCTGGCTAAAAGTTGTGCAGTTCCATTTATACACCTGGCTACAAATGCTCCAGACAACACATCCTGCCTGCCTTAAATGGAAGAAAAACCTACCTTCTATTAAGGATTATAGCAGAATTAAAGTTTCAACACTGCTGCAGTCACTTCCTCTACTTTAAGAGCTTTAGAACATCAATAGCACATGGAAAGCATGTGAGCAAGGTGCATTCTGGCACCAGTATCAGCTACTGCCTTTAGTCACAACAAGTCACTGCCTAAACCAAAGGTTCAATACAAAGCAAAACCTACACTCAGAGACACCAAACTTCCAGCATCCTTCCTTAAAAAACAAGGACTGATGAGGATGACATACTCTGAACTGATAAACAAAGTAAAGTTCAAGGTTAAAAATTATCTAGATAATAAAAACTGCAAAAACTGCCTATGGGCCTCAAGCTAACAGTGTCCAAAAATCAGTTGCAAACACCCAAGTTCTTTGACTTTTGCTCTTCAAGTATCAGTCAGGCCACTTCTACTGGTGCTTTTGTGAATGGCACTTGCTTCCAGGAAAACACCTGGAATCCAAAAGGTCTCCACACTGACCTCTAAACTAATGTATTTTATATCCTTATCAATCCACAGTTGCTTTCAAACAGCCACTAACTAAGAAGGTTCACTGCAAGTTACTGAAAAACTGTCAGCAATCAATTCCTCCTTAAAATACATCACAGTGTGATACTGCTAAAGGAAAAATGTAACCCAAGCAGTTAAGCATAGACAGTGCAGCTCCAGGAGGGAGGACATACCCCTGCTGAGTGAACCATGCATTTTGGTGCCCCTGTGGTGCCTGAGGAATACATGATAAAGAGAGGGTGACTGAAAGGCAGCTGCTCAAACTCCAGCTGGGGAGCCTGGTCTCCTCTCCCAGTGGCAAGGAAGTCTTCTAAAAAGACACTGCGTAAGAAGGGGAGAAAAAAAAAATGAACATTTCAAAACTTTCTGAAAGCATTACCCCAGCTCACATATAAGATCACCTCTGTACCCAGTAGTGCTCCCATTACCTGTTTGGAATCTTAGAAATATCTATGGTTTCTCTTGAAGATACATATGGAATCACCACCACTTTTTTTAGGTCTGGAAGCCCTGGAAGAAGGAAGAAAAGAATTATTTCCTACCTTCAGTTACATAACCAAAGGTCTTTTCTGCCTGATTGAATCATACAGTTTAATGCACTAAGTAACAGAAATAATTCTGAGGCACTGAGTATTGAAACCCCAGAGGACTAAATTGTTACCCAAGATGTAATTTCCTCAATGCTGCCAGCCTTTTATGTGTAAATCTGAAAGTTTTAGTGCTGTAATGCCTCCCCATTTGTCTTCAGCAGCACTTTGCTTGAGCTTAAAAACACCATGATCAGCCCCTGTTCCCCTGCTTCTACTGTTGGGTAATTTCTGATGATCTATTCAAGATAAGCAAACAGAAGACTTAAAATTACAGAACAGATTTGGGTAAAAGTTGAATGGTCTTTTCTGAAAATCTCAATGGCCACAGTGACACTGTGGAGAAGGAAGGACAGCAACAAGCAGTGGCAGCGCAGGCTCTGAGTGCTCACAGAACTACAGACCAGGTAGGATGCAGTGAAATACCTTTTACCACCCTCAGCAGCTTTTCCAAGTGGTTGTGTTCTTTGCCATTGTATATAACAGCTTCAACAGAGAAGATGAGCTTAGGCTGAATTTGGGAAAATCTGTCCAGTACACCCTAGGGACAAAGAGAAAAATGTGTTAAAAACATGAAATTAACTGAGGAGACTTCAGGGGGTGCTAAATGCAAGTTTCAATTCAAGCAAGGAGTAAGGACAGGAATTAACAGGAGAGTTGTTAAAAGACTGCCTGCTTGTCTTTCACTCACACAAGATCTCTGAAGCACAACAGGTTTGTAACAATCTATTTCGTGACCCCCAAACATATCAGGCAATGATAAAACCCCCACAAATCACAGAACATCCTTTATGGAAGAGCCAAGATCACAGAGTTCTCTAAACAGCTAAAAAAAAAAATCACCTTGCAAGTCAGATTAGACTCATGTAAAGAGGACAAGCAGCTGTGATGTGAGCAGGAATTGGGCACTTGATCTCCGTGAAGGTGCCCAGGACTCCTGGCTGCACCTGCAGGAAGGGGCTCCACGTGCCCCAAGGCTGCTGGGGGGAACAAACACCAGTCTTGGGGGAGATGCATTTATGTGGTGAGGTGGCCCCTCACAGGACCTTACAGCTTTGCTCTGCCACCATCAACAAACGAAACCTCACCACTGTTTTTTAGCAAAATAAATTGATATTGAACACCCACAGATTACCAACAAAAGATACCACAGCTCCTTTACAATCTCTGCAGCACAACACATTCAAATGCTAAATTTTCAGGTGTCTCCTCCAGCTTACACTGTGTTCAGGAGTTTACCACAGCTATCACCCTATTTGAGATTAAAACCCTTCTGGCATTTACTTTTTTCCATGTACACTGCATGCAGCAGCCTACCAGAAATGGATCTTTTTGTAGTCAACAGCAAGAAGCAAATCCTTTCAATAAAAGCTCTCAACACACAGGTTTAAACCTCCCTAGCTCCATTACTTGAAGCATTAAGAACCACAAGATTACACAATACTGTAAAATTGCCAGTTAGCTGTTCAAGAACAATCTCCTAAATCATGTTGCAGAAATCAGACTTGAGTCATCTGCTTATTCTTCCCAGCATTCTTTATTCTTCTGGTTTCTATTTTGCCCTCTACTTTGCAGCCAAAATGAGAAACAAATTCTTACCAAATCAGAAGATGAAAGCAAAAACATCACAATCAACTCATCTCTGTTAAACTCCTTTCCAAGCTGGGCTGCTCAGCATTGCAAAAACATCTGCTGCAAAAGGACAGGAGTCCTGTCCTGATGATTTCCCCATGCTGTCTCCTCAGGAAAGCTCACTGAATACCACAGGTAAGGTACAGGGATATGGCTAAATATAAATGTGCTGGGAATGTCACTTAACAGCTTTCCCTCCTATCAAAGATGTGTTTCCTTTTCCTTGTTCACCTTATAAGAAAATACAGTGACAATGCACTGACATTCAAATTTATCAATTACTTTAAAACAAAAAAATCACCAGAATCTGTTCTGGTGACAGAAGAGGTTTTCAAGAAGCCCCTAATGTGTTACCTAACAAACTCAGAAATGGAGATTTAACTAATACATTACAGTTACTCTCTCAGGGAGTATGAAGTCAAATTTCCTGCTTCTTGGGTATATTCTCATACCTCCTTCTTTCCAGGAACAGACCAAGCAGCCACACACGTGCTGTGTGCATTTATATGTGTGTACATATCCCCATGCTGAGTGCAGAGCACGCACATCCCATTTCCATGCTGCCTGATGTTTAAAAATTAAGACCAATGAGCACTAAGGGTACTCTAAACAGAAGAGTCAAATCTGAAGAGAAGTGTGAATCAGAAGCAGAGATGGCTCCAATTCTCAGGGTCCTACCAAATCTGCTAACACACCCAGTTAGATTCATTAGCACTGGCAGGACCAAATCCCACAGGGCAGCCTGATACGATACAAAGGCAATACAAGCAGATGGAACATGTAATTGCTGCACTGGAACTTTAATCCAACCAGATGGCCCAGCAAGGAATTCCTTCCATAAAAAGCTCAGGTGTAGCAGATATGGCTCATTCTATTGCATGAGCTTCCAGTTCAGTCCAAAAAATTGTGCAGTGCCCCATGAAGGGAGCTGCACTGACTGTGCTGGAGCTCACCAAAGGCTCCTCACTGGGAGGAGAGCTTCTTTATAAACTTGTACACCCAACCATTTCTCATGCACAGGCCACAGAGCACCACTTTCCCATTAATTTATGGAAATGGATAACGGAGTAGAGAGATGAAGCAGCAGCTGCCAAGAGTGGCATTGTGCGTGGGAGGGAGCTCAGTGCTTCTCTGACAGCAGACTTCCTCAGCGCTTGAAGACTTTAGAGGGATGGCATTCAGAGCCTGCAGTGTGTAGGCAGTTCTGAGGAGTGGCATTTCTGAGCTTCACAAAACACACATACACAATTGGACTTAAATGTTGAAAATGCTACATTATTTCTCCGAGCACAAAAATCCTTGTTTACAATTAACAGGACTAATGCAACTTCACAGAAGGAAGAATAGCTTTTCCTAAGGGTGAAAGCCAATGTCTCTGAGGGTCTCTGCTTATCTCCCTCAGGATTTTAGGATTTGAATTCATGCCAACACACACTGCCAATGGAAAATAAATGATATTGATGGCACTGCAGCTCCAAGGCCAAGTTTCATTAAAAAGCTATCAGAAAAAACTAAAAGCTGGGCACTGAAAACAACAGCACACCAACATGGACAGAAAATACACCAGTCCTTTGAAATGCAGTAAAGTGAACAATCTTCCCCCAGATAAGAGTTCGAATCACATTGCACAGAAGACACTCTATACCATTCTATACATCATTTTCTGAGCAAGCAGAAAATATTTGTAGAACAGATTGATCATTACATGCTGTAATGATTTTTTAATCATTTTTTCCCTAGTGATACACCCTCAAGTGTAAGAGTGTGGAATGCTGCTGCCCTCTAGCGCTAATCCAGGAAGGACTGTTCCATACATTTTCCCAGCCACGGGGGTTAAACACTGAAATTGAGGGTATCACCTAAAAACATTGCTCTCTGCACTGTGCAATGCACAAACACTACATTTTGCCTGTGTAAACTTTTAGATAGAAGAAAGGTTCAATGCCCCCTCTTAGAAGTGGTTTATGTGTGGTTGATGTGTCCTAAAAACTTTCTGAAGGAAGCAGAATATATTGCCAAAGCTTCCAGGGCACATCAGTTTGGATGTCATGATTTCACATGCAGCATTTATTTCTAGGACAAAAGAAGTTAATCAGGTTAGTGATATTAGCATGAAATTCCCCGCTGTGGGCAAATAAAGCCTTGTGGAAAAGACCAACCAAGGTGGTGCTGAGTTCACCCTCACAGGAGGCAAAGGATGGGACTACTTAGGAGTGTGGAAACTGGAGTGTGGCTAAGCAGCCCAGGGCAGGATTCAGAAGGAAGAGCCAAACCTTACAACTCTGTTGCACTGCTGCTCATCAGCATATTTAATAAAATAAAAGCTCACCAAGACCATGGAGTCCATCTGAAAACACCCCAACAGTGAGTAGCTAAAGCCACTCAAATCACCAAGCTGAAAATCAGTAGTGACAACTGAAAGCAAGAGGGTTTGTGCAGCTCTGGAAAAGCTCCGGAGTACTCGGCTGTGCCAGGAGGTGGCAGCAAGACTGAAGGGAACAGAATCCATCTGCCACCCGAATTTATCACCCTGGCATTGGGCTGAGACACAGCGAGGGCTGTTCTGCACAGGCACTGGGGCTACTCACGTTAATGCCAAAGTCTGGGGATGTGGAACTCCAGATAGCACCAATGCTTGCAGCAGCCAGCATTGCTTCCACTGCATGGATGCTGTTGGGCAAGTAACCTAGGGCAGAGGTAGAGTGGTTAGAGATGGAACAACACTAAAAACATCTATATAATGTATACAGTAAACAGATTTTAAAAACGCAAACAGTCAGTGTCACACCTTGAAGCCAAATCAGTTACACAAAGAATTAGTAATAAATCCATTTATAAAAATATTTGTATCAGGCTTTTTATCTACAATGTTACTCCCAATTTACAAATGTTCCTGCTTAATTAGGAGCTTTCCAGAATAAGAGGGCAGCACACTGAAAAGAGTAACTGGGAGAGAGTTAATGGGATTGATTAGGGTACCCAGAGACTAAGAATACAGCAGCATGCAGGGGAATAGAACAAGGCTGTAAGAACAGCCATTAGAGAAAGAACAAGCATCTGTAAGGAACGATTATAAATAGCTCAAGAGCAGAGATTCAGCTTCACAAAGCTAAACGTTGTCTGGTAGACACTGCCAGAATCTTGAACACAAACAAGCAAAACCAGTGTCTCAGCTGATAAGGGAGTAACAGAGTGGGACAAGCCCTGGAACATTCCCACACAAATGTGGCTCTTCAGGTTTCTCTCATTAGCTTGCAGCAAGACTTCAAGATTTAAATTCAATTTATCACGACATACAGAATAAATTAATGTCAAGAAAGTCAGTTTAGTTTCAGTGAGCTCCATTTGAGCAACTCTCCAGAAGGTGCTGGGTGGCTGAGTCTGACTCTGCACTGCTCAGAATCCAGCCCACAAATGAAAACATGCAACTGGAATTCACAATCTACACTGAGGAGGATCAAAGATCTGGAGTTTCAGATCACCCTCTTTAAGCAACCTAAAAAATGTCCAAGTACTTTAAAAAAAAAGCACAGGATGGGCTTAATTGCAGTACTCTGACATCTAACAAGAATTCTGCATTTTAAAACAAAACTTAAATGGCAATAAAAATCCTTTTCAACAGCAGTGGTGGGCACTGAGATCTTGGGCTGCAGGTGCACCACAAGTATCTACCAGACAGCAAACACTCACCAGTGCAAGGCACTTCTCAAAGAAGGATATTGATGGATGCACTTCTCAGGACAGGAACTAGCATCACAGATCTCAACAGAACTTTCTGCTACATTAACATTATCAAGTAGGAGGGTACCAAAATGGATTTTTGTGAGGTTTTTCTACACAGCTTGAAAAAAATCCATCGTTTTTCAACTTTGTAAAAAGTAAACTTGAAAATTAAGCTTTGAACTGAGATTTTTTCCTCATGCAAAAATCCATGAGATCAGTTTCTTAAACCAGCAGTGCCACTGCAGTTACTGAAAGCTGCTGTGCTTTTGGGAGCAGTAACTTTTAAAAGAGCATTATGACTTAATCCCAACCATTTCTGGAAAACACACAACTGTGAATAAAAGCCTCATGCCATGTTAAGATAAAAATTACTCCCTAGAACTGCCTACAGCTTACAGTGGTTTGTTCAGTGAAGTTCTTAAACACAAAGTGCAGCAACAGCTCATGCCCATAAAAGCATTATTTATTTTGCTATTTTTCCCTTGGGGTCAAGGTTTACACAAGACACAGTATCCCAAAATCTTTGTGATTTTTCTTGTAAGACAAATACACCTCTCTAAATAATTTGAAATGTATGAACCAGAACAGATCAAAATGTCATTTTGTGTGACGAAAGCAGTTCTTTAATTGATGCCAAATATTTCCACTTGCATTTCTTGGATGGGATCATCAGGGGGCCAGAGTGCAAGGAAAACTGAAAGATCTCTCCCTGTGCTTTGGAGCAGTTGTTACTTTGCCACAGCTTACAAGCTTCAGGTCTGTTTTAAGCAATTCTCCTTTTCACCACTCCTACACAAAAGCCCTCAAGGCAAGAATACAAGTGTCTGCTGATTATTGTGAGCCAGACAATTAAATCATTACCTTCATTTGTCAGCTGGCTTTGAGGTAGTGTTTGAGTCTTGGAGGATACCAGCCAAAAGTGCCCAAAGGTACAAAACACACAGCAACTGACTCTGCATTTCTGTATCTTTACCCGATCCTGAAGCCTTGCTGCTCTCTGGGATCTCACAGATTTGTCCCAGCACCATCCCAGATAAAAATATGGGTCTGTTCTGGCTGGAGATCCTCCAAACACAGCAGTGTAAGAACTCATGTTCCTTTTCTTTCAACAGCTAAATGACACAAACTACTTTGCCAGTCTTTCAGATTGAAACTGAATTCTCATTTAGAAAGAAGTAAAATTATAAATTTTTTTTCTTTCTCTCATATCTGAGATTCTCAAGCTGATCACAACAACTGCCATGTATGTACAGCTCCCTGCATTTGACTATGCCCCTCAAGATACCAGCACACTCCTCAGGGCACTCAGTGGGCTGACACAGGTCCCAAGTGCCTAAAACTGGAGAAACAGGAATGTTGCTGACAAAGAGGATGAAAAAGGCAACTTCTTTAGCTGGATTAACATCAGGCAGGAGTCACAGAGCAGTGACCTATGTACAGAAGCTCTGTACTACAGAGGAATAATGGTACTGCTGATTTAAATATTTATCATGTTTGCTCATATATTTAACTAGAAACTCCATGTTCCCTGATATAACACTGCAGCTAAGGATCAAAATCAGGATTTGCCAGCATGGTAAAGGCTACAGAGGGTATAACAGTATCTCTGCATCTTCTTACCCCTTTCTTGAAGGTGGTAAGAAAGGTGGAAATTACTTTCTGTTACTAGAAGGAAAAGCATCTTCCTACTTTGGGTGAACTAGAAAGCAAGTGAATAAAGGGCTCAAAACACAGGAGCTGGGAACTCATCAAGTAGGACTACCAGAGTATGACACACAAGAGTCCCAGCAGCAGTCCTCCTGAATTATAAAAATGTATACAGTCTCCAGAAAAACAGACATGAAAGCTTTACCTGACACATAAAACCTGTGAAGTCTCTAAGCAGGACAAGTGGTATTTTAAAAACACTGCCTGGGTTTGTTTTTTTTTTAAGAGGCACTTACAGCCTGATCTGCTCAGGACTGTAAGTGCCTCAGCATTTTCTGTCAGTTGCTATTTGCTTAATCTAGCACACACCAAGATTACAGTTACACACGTTCATTTACACTGCAGCACTTTACCAAGAGAATAGGTAAATACTGTAGCCCAAAAATTTCATCTAATCGTGCCAAAAACCATTGCAAATTCTAATTTCTCAGAGTGCTGAGAACACATTCCATGCAAGCACCTAATGCCTTCATAAAGTTTAATAAAGGTGTACTCAGAGGCACCCAAACATTCAGTTATCTGCATGGAGAAAAAAAAAAGTCAACAATTGAACTGGGACCCTGCATCAAAGATTTTGTCTGAGCCTTGAAAAGAACACACCAGAAGACTGAAAATAGGGAGCAGCAACTAAAATATCTTCTCACTGTCTTATATTATGGAACTACACCAGCTCTCAAACTGAACAGAATTCAGAGAACAGACTTCCAGTTTCCCTTTTCAATGTTAACACAGCATTTTGTACTCCTGTAGGACTTGCAAGTGGCCACCCTGGCTAACATTACTGCGGCCTGAGACTATTAGTACCATGCTAATCTTCTTACAAAGCTAGCTTTAAAACCCACGTAAGCAACCAGGGCTAATACAGTTGCTATAGATAAAATACCAGCTCTAAACAATGTAATTCACTGATGTTTTGTTGAGGATGTTTTTGTGTGGACACATGGGGAAGATCAGATTGTTTTTAACTGCTGACTTGTAACAGAGCAAAGCTGGCAACAGGGATAAAGTAGAAGCAACCAGTCCAGAGAGGAGAAACATCATCCCAGGTTTATTTTATTCCTGTTTCAGTCATTGTTATTTGCCAAACAGATGGCCAGAGGGAGACCAGGAGTACCACACACACGGATCTGTGCAGCTTGCAGGGGGTACTGTATGCCTCATCCAACTGTTCAAGCATCACTGATAGTGATGCAAGACATCTTTAGAGGAAGAAATATGTTTCACAACACATCTGCTTCAATTATGTTCACTATTAAGTGCTCTCAGTGATGGAAAGGGAAGACTAGGATGAAATCAAGCTGAAAAAGTGCTGACACCATTGCCTGTCCACCCACTCTCACCCACCTCCAGCTTCAACCTACTATTACTGTCATGATGCAACCATAAATTGTATTGAACAAACTAGGGGATATGTTAAGCATAACGAGAAGTTAAAGCAGTCTTGTCTTAGAGGCAGCAAAGCATGGGAGATGAAACTCACAGGAAAACAACAGTAATAGTCTCATGTAATTCTAACAGCTCGAGATTTTAAGGGAAAGTGTCAACAAAGGGTATCACAACCTGACAGGCTGACTACATGTCAGGCATGAAGTTCATAGAGTATCTCCCTTCTATTTAAAAGCTGATTTTTCAGAAGCAGTACAAACAGGCCCTGTGTTACTACTATGAACCACAGCAAGAATTGCCTTCCCCTCTGCCATCTGCTCTAAACTGGAACAAATTACATCCCCATGGATTCTTACAAGTTTTGGAGAGCCTGATTTTTGATACCACCCAACACTTATTGATTCTTCCTCTGTCCCCCAACTCAGTTTGGGAAGCTTCAGCCTCCGACTGCAATGTTACAGTTGAGCTCTTCCAAGGACTGCCAATATCCTCTGGCACAGCACAGAAACATAAGGAAGAAGTTGAGGTACCACTGAAGTATTAACACATTTTTAAAGTATCAACTATGGTTTTTAATTTAAATAAGAGGTAAGCCAGTTGCCAAAACAAGAAATATTAAAAAATCAGCCAGCCTGCAGTGCTAAACAAAACAGTTGTTAACTAAAAGGAACTGTTACTAAAATTATAGTAGCATTATTAGCAGCACAGGCTACAGCTATATTATTTCAAGACCACGTCTTCTCCAGCTCAGAGTAAATTTTCCCTGCTGTTGCTGCTCAAGAAATGGTCAGATATGAACATGACAGCATTAAGGTTGAAAATTGAGATAAAATTAGAGCATCTTCATTCAGACAAACCTTCTTAACTTCACTGTATGGTTCCTACCTAATTAAGGATTTAGCTCTAATTCCGTGTTAAAAACCAAGCCACCAGCTGTGACAATTTAATGTTTGGCTGCCAGTTCCAGAGAATACTCATACCATATGCAAGAAATGAGTTCTGCTGAGTAGATTTACATTTCCAGGTCATAGCTGTGGGTTTAAAACTTGGTTTTCAAGAGACAGGTTCAAGTTTGTAGCATGCAGAAAACAAACCAAGAGATTCATCACTTTGGGTTTGCATCATGTAAGAATTTACACACACTTATTTAGGATAATGGCCAAGTGTCACTCAAAGAAGATGTGATTCCAGCAGAACAATGACACACACACCAGCAGAACTGCCAGGTAGGAGCCAAAGAGCCTCAAAGATGTTGCAGTTCTGACTTGCACTGCCACAGACAAACTGAAGAGTATCACAGAGCACACATAACAGAGGTGAAGCAGCTCAGCTGGAAGATCAAAACCAGCAATTTAGAAATAAATGTAACTCCTTTCCATGCCTGGACTACATACTGGACAAGCTGTTCACAGGACAAAAACCTGTTTATATAGAAAAACACACATGACAGCCTTGTGACAGGAAATATTACTGCAGAAGAGGGATCACAGGGTTCTAACTACTCATCTCTGCACTGGTGACTTGAAGACTTATTGCCCACCAGCTGCTCACTCCCACCATTCTGGGGGCAGGACAAGTTCTCTCCTCCAGACCTGCAGCTCACAGAGCACTGGGGCCACAGGGTCAGGAATTGCCAGTGCCACCAGGACAACCAACCTTGGACCATCATTTCCCAGACTGGCCCACACAAATCTGCTAGACCTCGTGACTCAAGGCCCAGCTAGAGGCAGAGTCTCCATCCCCTCTGCTCCCACAGAGGGTTTCTGAAGCAGACCTCTGTGCATGAAGCATTCTCCTTCCCCCTTCAGGGCTACAGAACCTGCAGGCTAATCCAGGTTCCTTCCCTCTACAAACGCATTTCCTACAAATGTAAATACAGCAGCATAAGAGCCTTTTCTTTGGAATGTTTATGTGAAATTTTCTGTGAAACACTATTTCATGGTCATGTTTCTGTAACTGACTACTCACTTGCACATTTCAAAAAAAATTCCACCTCCTGTCCCTTAAAAAAATTACTCACCCACAACTCTGTCTCCTACTTTTACTCCCATCTTCCTCATGGCTGCAGCATACAAAGCTACAGCTTGTCTCAGTTCTTCAAAAGAAACTTTCAGGATTTCTTCTTTGCCTTCCCCTGAGGAAAGAAAATTAAAGCAACCAGTCAGAAATCAGGCATTACAACAGGTCTAGTACAAACAACTAATTCTCAAAGAATAGAAAGCAATTTTAAGAGAACAGCTTCCAGTAATATTTATACTTTTGCTTTTGAAGTTCTTTTACCAAAGCCTCTTCTTTTTAATGGGAATCAAGTATTAATCAGTGGTATTTGTTCATTAGGCATGAGGACATTTCTAAAGACAAACATCTGCAGAAACACAAACTGAAGAAAACTGTGTGCTCTCAAAGAGAATTCATGGTAAATAGATTGCACTCACCAGGGCTAATTTATAACATGGTAAGAACCTCATTTTCCCTTTTTGCTCAGTTTTCTCATTAGGTCTGGGAAGCAGCCCCAAGCTGCCAAGTTCAGGTTGTTACAGCAAGTCACTGACTAGAAAATCATGCACACACAGGCCTGACTTCCACTGTGCTTTGGGAACATCTGCCTTTGCCAACACAGTACAAAGCAAACAAACTGACCTGGACTCCATTCACCTCTGAAAAGATCTGCAGGGTGTTTTCCCTATTGTACTGAATGTCAGATGTTACATAAGCTGCTAATAAATCACTTGTGAAACAAAATGAACAAACCTGAATGTTATGAAAGCAAAAATCTGTCACCTTAAAGTCCCTTCCTGTACTTCCTCAGTGGGATGCCTGCAAACCATGTGGCCTGTCCTATTTCCACTGTCCAGCACTTCTTATGAAGACACACATGCCAAGGCCATCACAGGAAAGGTGAGCTGCACACCCCGCTCCTTGAAGGACAGCTGCCATCAGTCTGATTGCCTTAAGCAGGGAATGATACTTTTTACTCTTCTGCCTTCTTAGATTTTCACACCAATAAATCTGGACTTACACAGAGAAAGGGAGCAGGTCATGATGTAAAACAACCCAAGTCCCTGCTACATGCAGTTCACAAACTGAGCAGGGACTGCCAACAGAGCCTGTGTTCCCACAGAACAACAGGAAGTGAGACACTGATCTTGCTCCATGATTAAAGCCCCAGGAGAAGGGAATCACAAAAAAGATTCACCACGGGAGCCAGTGACAAGTGAAATTGTTTAGGAAAGTTACATTTACATTCCTATGCCCTATGACAACCACACTGCCCCCCCACAGAACCATCCCCAGTGAACACAAACCTGGCCCAGGCCCCCAAACCACCACTCTGACCTAGCAGCAGGGAGTTACCAAAAAATACGCTGACTTAAGAAGTGTTAAGAAGATTAAACACAGCAGAAGGTCACAAAAGAAATGCAGGTGGAAGTCTGTTCACCACAGAGGAGCCAGTTGTTCATTCCAGCACTCATACAATAATCAACTAGAAAATAATTTTGCTCCTTTTGCTATCACCACCTGTGATTATGTGACACACAGCAGTCTCTGGTACACCCCATGACTTCCTAACAAAAAGGACCTACAAAACAATGTAATCACATGTCAAAACAAGCAATTCACTGAACTGGTAATAATTCCTGTGGTAATTTGAAGTGACAATATTTAACTCCGCTTTCTCAAGTTGCATGTTTAGTTTTTAACATTAACAAATCAATCATATCAATTCTACACACATTTAGAGTTGACTCATTAATCAATGCTTGGCTTTCAGGTGCTCCACAAGATATACTTAACTATATTGATTTTTTTTTCTCTACTAAATAATACATAAGAAACTTTTCTAACAATCTCAAAATCTGAAAGTGATGAGTCCATTACTTTGAAGCCAGCTTTTGGTTACAAGGCTCACTTCCATCAGGCTTTACCAGATCAATTCTTATTCCACCAAAACTGGGTCACAGATTTCACCATTCTCTTTGAACTGGTAGTTGATTTTAATGTATGTATGAGATCAGAGAGGTTTCTTTCAATACCTCTCAGCAGTGAAATGCAACTGATAAGTATTTCTCCAGCAGTAAGCTTACAGAAGGTGATGGTTGTCTCACACGGCTGTTCAAAAACAATTTATTTGTAACTCAGAAATGGGTTCCCATGTACCTAAAACCAGAAACTAAGATTTTTAACACCTACACAATCAATGCAGAGTTCTGCATCACCTTCTCTGCTAAGGAGCTGCAAGGCCTCATTGTTCATTGATAAGCTACTAAGAAGCATCACTGCTTGGTCAGCCTCATGATAAGGATTAGGTCCAGCAGAAGGGAAGCCCAGAATGCAGCTCCCTCTGGAAGCACTCACACACCTGCACAGAAGATAATCCCATCCAATAGAGATTAGAACTGGTTTTTAAAGTTACCAAAGTCAGCAAACAAAAGAAAAAATTCTTTTCTCCATGTCTTAGCATGGCCATCCTCATGAATATACACAGATTTTACAATGCTCAAATCTTCAATGTAACAAAAATTAAGACTGAGCTTTAGTGTTCCAGTAAAGTAAGATTCCAAGTCTCCCATGCACATAACTGCTGTTTGTGTTGTCAAAAGCAGAGTTAACTCCTACCTAAAGCCCATGTAGTTCTTAGTATTCCCAAAATAAAAGGCATAGGAAGAGGGTGGGAAGGACACTACCAAGCTACAGTGCCAAAATGCTTCCTGAAGGCAAGCAGCAGGTGAGTGTTCCCAACAGATGTGAAATAATACCTCAAATACCCAGCACTCTTAAACACAGCATGACCTCCACTACCTTCATGCAGTAATGTGAAATAATACCTCAAATACCCAGCACTCAAACACAGCATGACCTCCACTACCTTCATGCAGTTGAGCACATTCTAAGAAAACTTCATTTAGCTTGCCAAGGACTTTCCAGAACTATCTATATTCCCAGAACACGTTTTGCTGGGTTTTTTTTGCAGCCCTGTATCAGATTGTGCAGTGTTACTGACTTTATCACTTTTTTCTCCTCATCCAAACCAGTTTATTTCCACATTTCATCAGAGCTGTTTCATAAGGCCTAGTCCTGTGGGCAGCAAATACAAGGCATTAATTTTCCTTACTTGCTGCATAGAGTGCAATCTTGTCATTGTCCTTGTGCTTCAGGAGATTCTCTGCATAGTTCAGACGGCTGCCCTTGAACCATTCTGGGACATCTGCAATACTCTTGGAGGTATCCACCACCTGAAAGAAATAAATCATTCATTCCTGGAGAACTGTAATAGAACTGCCTTTTCACAGCACTGTACAGAAGTCAGCTAACTACTGCCAAGCTCTTTGCAGACTATTAAGCAAGAATCACTTCTCCCAGCTTACAGATGGGTAACAGACACTGAATCCTGTAATTAGAGGCCTGGGACTTTTAATTATTTGTCAACTGTCACAAGCAAATACGTGATTACAACAAAACTAGGGAAAGTTCCTCACTGACAGTTCTACCTTTGGACCAGCCTTTAATACACAAGTAAAACAAACCACTGACTACACCCAGACCAGGAGACAGATCCACACAGACCTCAGCAACACTGGGGGTTTGCCCCAGGAACACCCCAAACAGGGACTGAGCTGCAGCACATGGTAACTCTGCCAGCCCACACAGCCCAGCCTCCCTCTTAGGAAAGCGTGAGCATCCACTCTTCCCCACCGTGAGTCACAGCACACAGAGACCAACAGCAGGAACTCACACAATGGTAATTCAAAATAATCAATTGTACAGTCAAACGTAACCGCAGAGTTCCAGCTTTTTACTCAAGTTCCCAATTTTTTAGGATTAAGAGGATCCAACAACCTAATAAACCCATATTAAGTAACTCCCCACTAAGGACTAAGACATGCAAAGAATTGAAAAATCATCAAAAATATGTTCAGTTGAAACAAGTTCCCTCATCTTGAACTAATTAAGTTTCAAAGTATTAAACTACCCCTTCATAAGTCACAGTTAAGACTAACTTTAATAATAGGTAAAGAGCCCCTTAGCCACAAGTCTAAATTCCTTCCAAAATGTCCCCCTGCTTTGTGATTCAGCTGCTCAGCAGCACATTTATCCGGAAATCTTTAAATAGAAACTTTTTCTTATAGTTGTGTTTTTGAAAGCTTCAGTTTATACCCCCAGGTTCTCTCTCATGCATTGCACACACATTACAGAAACAGAATTCCTATAGCTGAGTGAAAGGCTCTTCTGACAGCCAAGCAGAGCTCAAAATACATCCCATTCCAGAAAATCTAATGGTTTTGTGCTTTGAGAGCAGTGTATGTATTCCTGGAGGCAATCTTAAAAAATTCATGTGGAAGTGCACCACTGCATTAATTTATTTCAAATGTATTTTCTAAAAAAAGGGAACTCAGATTTCTTTGCTCCTAACAATCAACAAGAACTGAGTTATAACATTTATATTTTATCAACTCAGGCTGCACAAATGATTTTTATACTAACATATATTACTGCAGCAATTAGAAGCTGCTCTTAAAACTGACTCATTTCTGACTTCCTCAAATTGAAGAAAAGTGAGCAGAAAGTTTTCAGCATTTTCCAGGACAAGATCCAACATAACTTTTTTTCTGAAGTGGAAAAAATCCTTCACAGACCTTCAGTGAGCTCCACTAGCACAAGGTGCTGGACTCATACTCCAGTACTTTCTCCCCCAGGTAACACCTGTTACTCCTAGTTAAGCTCAATCTTCAGCAGTGGTTACTTTCGTAGATGAACAACATGATCCCTCCCTTAGAGGCCCCTCCACAGGGCCAACAGGTGTCAGGTGCTCCTCATAGCAAAAGGAGAAATTCAGACACATCCTTCATTTAAAAACAGCTGCTTGTAACTTGACATTCCAATGCCAATGCTGCCATGCCAGTACAGCTCTGCACACTGAAATACCTCTGTTCATGTCACAAGTGACATAGATGACAACTGCTACAGAGCAGCATCAGCACATCCACATCACATCCTTAAAGCCTTTACTAGGATTAAATAAAATACTGGCTGCTTTTATGCTATGTACACAAGGTTTTTATTGCTTTTCTTAGAATGACCTCTGGAAGTAGAAGCTGTTCCACTGCTTGGGAACAAGAGTCAACTCTGTTTCATTAAAAATTTTATTTACCTCAAAACAATGTTTACTTCCAACAGACAGCCAGGATCAAGCTGTAAGACACTTGAAATCAAACTTTTCAGCCCTCTAGCTACCACATACCAGCTCAGTTACTCTAACAGTTCCCAGAGTTTAAGCTAGCATCTACAGAAAATGTGAAGATTAACTGTTTATAGTGCTCAGACCACACACTTCAAAGCAGGCTAGCTCTTACACTCTTGCTGCATTCACTCTTCTGAAGGGTGGGTCACATAAATAAGGCACTTGAGAATGCAGTTCCATGGCAGGAAGAACCATTTGATCTATCATATCAGTACAGAAATCCATAAAACAGGAAAAGTCAAAAGAAACTTACCAGTCCCCTCTGCAGGCCTGCCAGTACTCTGAGGGTTCTGGAACAGATGGACTCCAGGGATTAAGACAAGCCCAGTCCTCCCTACTGAATCCCAGGAAGGTTCCACTGCATCAAGCTTTTCAGGTAATTAGCCCAACATCTTCCTCAGATGGAAAACCACAGGGTTGATATCCTACACCAGGACTGTACAAGGGCTCCATCTGCAGAATCTGCAGAGTCACCTTTATTCCAAGGAACTCTGTGGTGCTGTCTGGTGTTCCACCCATGCCTGCATTCAACCACCACCATTCCCTCAGAGGTATTTCAAGCCTACACCTGACTGCAGAGCTTCCATAACCAGTTCTACAAAGCCAGAGTAACAGGTGTGCTTACCAGGTAAGCTGACTCAGGGAAGGTAAACATGAACTTGACAGCATGCCAGCATTTACAAAACCAGGATGATATTCTACCAGCACAATCCTAAGGCAGAAGGCAGTGCATTGGCAAACTGCTCACAAGCAGCCAGGAATTACAAGGTGTGCAAGAGCACACGACCACAAGGACACTACAGCAGAACTGCTTAGGATAACACCACTCAAGAACTTCACTGTCCTAAAGTGTACCAGCAACTGAACACCACCATCCACCACACAAGGAAATCCAGGACTAGACAGATTCCTCTCATCACTTGCCAGAGTTTAAGAACAGGTCCAAAAAAAAATCACTATTTCCCCTTTGTGTTGCACTTGCTGCAAGAGTAGCACTGAACTTACCTCATCATAGAGGCGAGAGCAGACGATGTTACTGTATTTCCAGAATTCTGCCCAGAAGTCTGAGTAGGATTCCACTGACCACTGGTATAGATCATCATAGTTGGCTGGAAGTAAGAGATACATGTCAGCATCATACAGATAATTACAGGAATCTAAACAAGCTACAGTCAGGGATATCCCAGATAAAGAAACTTTGTGGCGAAAGCAATTAGGAAGATAACTCTGACAACCAAGTAGATCGCTTCTGCTCAAGGCAAGTGACAACAGAACCACCGAGAGCCTTCCTGAACAGATGGCACCACTTCACCTGACTGTTAGGAGCCATTTGCCACCACAGACAGCGACCCTTTCTAATAACTCCATTCAATATCGACACACACTCCCCTGCCATCAGGGCAACCGAAGATTAAACAAGTCCTGCTTGTTGACACTTCCACTCCCTATCGATCAACATGCTTTCACACAGCAAAAGATAAACAAGGCTTCCTGACAAGGGGCATTTGCTGTAAGGTCCCAGTCTGGGGCCAAAGGCCTCTGATAGCTCAGTGACACAGAGATTAGATGCACTTGTTATCCAACCATGGTATCAAAATCACTGCTACAGGAAGCACAGCTACTTTTCAGTAAATACGGGGTCTGACAGACTGCAGCTTATCTTTTCATGCTGAAACAGAATGAATGAAGTCAAACAAGACGTCTACTAGCTAGATATTAAAACCATAACCTGCCATTAAAAACACAGAAATAAGCAATTTAAATCTTACATGAATGTGAGACAGACAAAGTAACCTGAAGGATGCATAGCAAACCCCACAATTCAAACTAAATACTGAAATTTAGTGTGTAGAACAGTTCTAGGTATGAATAACTGAAGCCAGCTCCTCATCACAAGCTTGGAAGTGACATTTCCTCATCATGTCCACATTATCTAAAGCTGTGCCAACAACCAATTAAATCTGAGTATCTACCATCAGTGACAGTAAGTTTCCTGCTCTGCCAACTGTTCCCTATTCCGTGCTTTCAGCTAAACCACTCAAAGGCATTTTTGCCAATTATCTCTGGTTTGCTGTCCTGTTATCCAGCCAATTGCTGCAAAAGTCATCTTTGCAATCCCTTTCCTACAAGGGGGACATCTTCCAGCTTTTTAACAGAAAAACATTCAAAGCCATCTCTGCACTGTTACTCACACTTAGCCACCACTTTGTTCTCTCCCCAGCCAGTCTGCCCCTTCTACATCTTACCCCACCTCAATCCTTTCCATCAGAGTGAAATTATTCCCTAGGGATTACTGATAAGACAAGGCAAAGACTCTTCTCCATAATGCAGATTTTATCTACACATTGCCCAAATCCCGACCTCTACACACTCTTTTTACACTCCACAGAAGCTTCTCATCACTCTCCTCTACTCCACACATCAGCTGCACAGAGATAAGACCTGACACAAGAAGAATTTAAGTTTCCATCTCCTCCTTCAAAACCCAGCTGTACCACGTGCTCCAAATCATTTGATACATGCAAGAAGCTACAGGTCACTACTAATTTGGTTTCTTAAAGCATGAATAGCTTATTCTGGTTTGTCTATACAGTTTGCTCCAAATAAGCTTCAGCATGCAAGTCCTTCAGGGCACAGGCCTGTTACTCAACAGTCAAACACTGCATTTTGTTACTACATTTCCAGGGCCCAGCAGAACCACTGTCTAAAGGGCTGTATTACCCTCAGCTCTCCTCAGAGTCCACATCATAACATTACATCAAGCATCCATTCTTTGTTGTGAATAGCACTCAGTGTAAACCTAATGGAAGCTGACAAAGGTTTCTATATATATATACACCCAGAAATCCACCTTCAAACAGAGAAAGCCACTTCCAAGTAGGATGGAAAGAATTCTAGTTGTTTCAGCCATAAAAACAAGCAGCCCCTCAAACTGCACTTGCTCTTGATCATATGAGTAGCAGCTACATCACATTCCACTCAGGAGCTGGCTAAAACCCTGGAGTAACTTGCTTCCCATCCAGCAGGAGAGTTAGATACTACACACTTGGATACCAATGGGAAATCACCAGCAGGCAAAATAACGACCTGGCTTACCCACATAGTAATCAAGGTGAGGAGTTGTTTTCTAGACATGAACTGCCAGAAGCACTATTGACACTGCTACCACTCCAGAATGTGTCTGCTCATACCACTGACATCTACCCCGGACTGACAAACTTCCAAGCCACTTGCCAAAACTACTCCTTTCACCCCTCATCAGACAAATGATTACAGGAAAGCTACACAAGAAACTTGGGCCCCAAATACTTAGAGAGAGCAATACAAAATAAACTAGTCAGAACCAAAGGGTCTGACTGCCACATGCACTGAAGTTTACCTGGGTCATGACATGCAGCTGAGCCCACAGAGCCAGCACCACTGATTCCAGATAGCCTGGAGACACAACTTACAGCCAATAGTTATGGAAAAAACAACACTCTGAGCTGGAAACACCTCTAGACATCCAACACCTGCTGAAAGCAGGTCTCCTTTCAAAGGCAACAGGTTGTTTCCAAGTCAAAGAAGCACATACCTATTCACAGCCACACAGGTATTTCTGAACAAGTACAACGCAGGGATTGCAGTTCAAGAGCTGTGGCAGATGCACAGCAAAAACTCCTTACCTTCCACCACAGAACAAGCTTATGCATCACCGTTCGCCTCCCAGCATACCTGAATATTACAAAACACATACTCTTCACAATGAAAGATGAACAGGGCCATAACTCCACTCTCACACACCTCTGCTGCTGAAGCATCACGCTAGGGCTTACACTCACCTCACAGCCATGGCGGCAGCGATGCCACCCTCCCACATCCCTTTAAAACACTAAATCGCTCCAGTGCCGCTCCCAGCCCCAGAACTCCCCGCAACACCGGGAGCCTCCGCAGGTAGCGATGCCGGCGCTGCCTGGGCTGACATCCAACCGCAGCACCAGGCACAGATAAGGCTGTTTGTATTTCCCATCGGCACATACCTTCACACCAGCGGATGCTGCCCCAGAGGCCTCTGGCTGAGGCTCAAGCACAGCATCCCACCCGCAGCCCGGAGCACTATGCCCACCTGCCCCAGGTGCACCCAAGGGGTGCGAGACCAGAGCGGCAGACGGATGGCCCCCAGACCTTCCGTGAGCCCACAGTAAGGCCAACCACCGAAAGGCAGAGCCCGGCAGCCCCCACAGT
>NW_008238337.1:1881735-1883592 GCF_000691975.1 Corvus brachyrhynchos
CGCGGTCCCTGTCCCCTCTAAAGGTCACCAGACGCCGCGTCGGCACCGGGAGGAGCCATCGCTTCGCGCTTTTCTCCGGATCTCCGAAAAATCGCTGCCGCTCTGTTGATTAGTTTTTCCCCAGGGAGGCCTGAAGAAGTACCAACAAGTGTCTTTGACCCAAAAATGAGGCAAGGAAAGCGTTTCGCCTTGGCCTCGCCATCCCAGTTGCGCTTGTGTAACGCTCGCAGCCTACACGGCTTGCACCTTGGATTAAAACTCACTGTTGCTGCTGTGCTTTCTGAATGTGAGCTCTGCTAGCGACGAGATTTTGCAGCAACCGATTTCAGCCGGGAATTGGTGGTAAAAAAGCACTTAACGACGTGCAGTTCACTGCTAGACCGTGATCTTTAAGGGTCTTTTACAACCTAAACGACTTCACAATTCACGGTGTATACGTGCTGCTTATGTAACTTATTTTCAAGGTCGTCATTTTGCTTCTAATTCATGGAAGCCTCAAAAATGGGAATTTGATGGTCAATTATACCGGTGTACTGTATATTAAAGTAAAATATGTGTAGTAGATTGTGTACGGACTCTACATTTCATTTAGATTTTTGTGCTACTGGAATACAACTACTTTATTAAATTGGGAGGCCATGGAAATGTGATTTAAACAATCCACAACTTTTATTTGCTTCGAGACAGACCTTACATCTGGCGTATTTTTAAATAACTCTCCCCAGAGCCAAAGGGACTCGGGGAGGCTGAGGTGGAATGACGTGCCTGACGTACCTCCCTTGCCTTGGCAGCGCTCAGAGGTCAGTGGAAGTGTGAAATCCATGGCCAGACACCTGCCAATCCCGGAGATAAGGGAGAAGGCAGGACAGGAGTGTCCTGTCCAGTGTCCAGGTCCCAGAGAGTTCAATGGACTTGGGATCCGCAGCCCATGGTGAGGAAACTGCCTGGAGAATCCATCTTCCTGCAATCTGCAGAAGAGATAACTTCTATTGGCTGCCCCACATGTCGTGTACCAGTGGATATACCCACACTGCCTTAGTGTCATAAACACCTTCACAACCCAAAAGGGGCAGGAAAGTTTTGCCTCCTGCCCCATCACAGACCTCGGACCTCTGGGCAGCCCCTCTGCACCATTTACCACCGGTGATGAGCAGCCTGCCCTGCTCTGGGGTGAGCTTTGGGCCAGGCGTTGGACAGGTCGAGAATTACACCTGGTGGATGCCATCTATGATTGTTGCAGCGCTCCTTGCCAGAACTGGAAGCAAAGCTGTAATTTCCCATTTTTACCGAGATCACCCCATGTCCCGAGGGGGCCACAGCTCAGGAGGGTGGCGGTGAGGCCGCCCACTGACCCCTGCTCTGGTAAGGCCACACCACGAGTCCTGTGTCCAGTTCTGGGCCCCTCAGTTCTGGAAGGACATTGAGGTGCTGGAGTGAGTCCAAAGACAGGAACGGAGCTGAGGAAGGGGCTGGAGCCCCAGGAGCGGCTGAGGGAGCTGGGAAAGGGGCTCAGCCTGGAGCAAAGGAGGCTCAGGGGGGACCTTGTGGCTCTGCACAAGTCCCTGACAGGAGGGGGCAGCCGGGGGGAGGGTCGGGCTCTGCTCCAAGGGAATAAGTGATAGAACATGAGGACAGAGCCATAAACTGCTCCAGGGGAGGTTTCGTTTGAACTTTCGGAAGAATTCCTTCGGAGAAAAAGTAATTAGATATTGGAATGTAGTTCTCAGGGAGGTAGTGGAATCATCGTCCCTGGAGGTATTTAAGGAAAGGCTGGACATGGCACGGAGGCGTTGGGCCGCAGGCTGGGCTCGCTGCTCGCAGAAGCCTTTCCCAATCGAAGCGATGCCGTGACTCCGT
>NW_008238337.1:1883670-1888189 GCF_000691975.1 Corvus brachyrhynchos
CCGCGAGGGACCAATCGGCGCAGAGGTTTCTCAAGCCCCTCTCTCTGCCGGCCAATGAGCGGCCGGATCGGGGGGAGGTGTGCCCAATCAGAGGAGCGCTCTCATGCCCCCCGGCGGGAGGGGCGCGGGGCCCTCCGTGGTTCCCCTCAGCGCTGAGGCGATGCCGAAATTGCCCGGTTTTAGGATAAAAAAGCGCAGAATCACCGAATCAGTTCGGTTGGGAAAAACGTCTGAGGTCATGGATTCCAACCTATGACCCAATACCACCCTGTCAACCACGGCACGGCACTGAGTGCCACATGCAGCCTTTCCTTAAACACCTCCAAGGGCCGGTCATTCTATCGCCTTCCTGAGCAGCCCATTGTAATGTCTAAAACACACCGTCTGTGAACAGCTTCCTCCTAAAAGCAGCAGCAAAACTGCCGCTTTCTCTCCCCAAAGCAACCTGTACTCCTAAAAAGAAAACGAGCAGCCAAATGACCTGAGAAGGGACCCAAAAATCCTCTCGCTGAGCTGAAAAAGGTGTAATTTAGAAAGGACTGACCCAGTTACAGCTCAGGGAGGAAGGGCTGTGATGGATTTGCTGATAAAACTGGGCTTTTTGGAAAGCCTGACAGTGCTTCTCACTTACTAGCAGGAGTTTTACTATTGCATCCTTACTTAGAGGGGGTTATGAATCCATGTTCCCTGCCTTCATTCCAGTTTTCCCTTACTCAAACCAGTTTTCCCCTCTTTCAAAGGTGACTTTGGAAAAATGGGAACTAAAAGAAGGAAAACTAAACACACCTTTAATGAGAAAATGGGCATTAAGAGGACTGCGGTGACTACTGCAATTAGTTTGCAGACTAGATTAGGATAGCTGGAGGAAAATAGCCTGAATTAGATTAACTAGAATTGTCCACTTTCAAATCTTTTTAAGCCTTGCCTTATGCCTGCTAATAGTAACGATAGGTTAGAAATGAAATCATGTTTTCTGCCTCAGATTAGATTTAAAACAGGTGCTTCAGAGCTGATGAACAGCAGTAATGCTGCTGATGGCACTACCCCCTTGTGGGCTCTGAGGTAACCTGGAGTCACCTGTAAGATTAAATTGACTGATGAAATGCCTGGATCTGTGAGATAAAAGTTTTGTAATAATACCTCGTGGTGATCTCTGCAATACGCTGAGGCCTGACCATGATTCATTGATCCAACAACTGGATTAGGAAATCTAAAGATTTTGGAAAGGTTTGGTTTTTTTTTAAATCCTATATTCAGAGCATTGGCCAGCTGGCTGATGAGTTTGGATAAGAATAAGAAACTTCTGGCTCATTTGATGTCCATGATCTCTGCAACCTCTCCATGGTGTCAGGAGTACAAGTAATCAGAATCAAAATCAAAGGCATTTGCAGAAAAGGAGAAAGAACTAAAAGGAAAAGGAAAGGGAAAAGGGAAAAAAAAGAAGAAAAGAAACAGTGACACATTGCGAGAAAAATCTCTTGGGGAGGACATTAAGGAAAAAAGGCCTAAAATGACAAATGGTCAGAAAGCAATCAGCTGTGACAGGTTGAGGCTGTGAGATGAAGGAAAGACAGAAAAATAAGAGTCAGTGAGGTTAAGAACTGGTCCACAGTAACATCAGCTGGCTTTCTTTAAGGCTATGCCACTTTTTTCAGCATAAAGATGATTTTAAAAGAGAGAACCCTGTGATCTGCTAAAACTTAGAGTTGTAGAAGACCCCAATTTTTTCTAAACACTTCAAATTGTTGTTAAATCCCTGTCTCTGAGTAAGACAACTTGAACACTTTTTAGTGCAGATGAGGAAATAGAGAAGCCTACTCACGCTTCCTCTGTACAGTGAGACCCTCATCAGAGGACCTTTCTAGAAACCTCCAGTTTTCCTCATTAAGAAGTTCAGCGTGGCTGAGATCCATGTTTCATGCCATGATGCAATGCATTCTTTGAACAGACGCTATTTCCTTTATTTAAACGAGGAGGGTGAAATACCACGTAATTTCATAAGAGCTGGGCATTTGGGGAGATAACCTTACCTGAAATAGGCTCATTGAGACAGGTCAGGAAATCAGTTAGATAGCAGGAAGATTCCCAAATTATCCTGACCTCATGTGAAGCACAACCCTGAGCGCAAGCCTTCAAAGGCAGCCACTACCACAGGCCTCTGGAGCTCTGTAAAGAACAGATGGGAGCAAACAACAGGCACTTTGGAGAAGTGATTTTGAGGAGGTTCCACCAGGGAAATTCACACAGAGAAATAGGAATGTTCCCAAATTCGCACAAACAAGACCTATTGGACCATAAACGGCACAAGGGGACCCAGAGAACACCATGCCAACTGGAAACAAATCGAAGAATTATGCCAGGCACAGAAAAAACCACTCATGACAGTTAATTATCATCAGGGTTTTTTGTATTGTGAGGCTCTTCACAGGCAAGAAATGCCCCAGAAGCTGACTTTAGGGTATGCTCAGAGTACAAGCACAGCATGATGCTGAGGGCAGATAACCAGAAACCTTGTAAGAACCTCAAAAATACCTGTCATCGGTTACCAACCTGTTCTGGAAGAGGATGAGACTTCAGACTATAGGCAGGTATCAACAGATCAGCAATTTCAGGGCCATCTTAAATGAAAGCATTCTTTATAAATACATAAATCATCTATATCCTGCTGAAATCGAATAAGATCCTAAGTAGCCTCCTGGATGTGGGCCCAACCCTTCCAGGGCCAAATAAAAAACAATGCTGAAAGTTCTAGGCCGTTCTGCTAAATGTGAAAATAAGTGCTTTGGCCAGACTAAAACTGGGGAAAAGGCCATAGCAAAGATGTCTGTATTCTAATATCTACTCAACTACAAGGCTTGGGGCTGAGCCACAAGGTTTAAACATCAAGAACACAGACTGTAAAATCAGGAAGAGATACTTCAAGTTATTCCAGTGACTGGGAGAGCTACAAGATGCACTCCTGACTCTGCAGGAACTCCCCAGGAAGGGGCTGGTAAAAGCAGAGATCTGCCCTGTAACTTTCAGAAGTAAAACCAGAGAGGTAAAACTCAGACCTTGAGTGGTGCATAGGAATGGGCATGGGTTGCCTACACCTTCCCAAGCTCAACGAGAAGCTCTGGGGAGGACATCAGGATCCCTTGTGCCTTGAAGGTACTGTTGGGCAATTTAGCAAATATTTGCTGCCCTAGGTCACGTCATCAATTGGTGCAGGATCTATGCTACAGACCCGTGGATCTATTTTTATACCGCCATCACTGTGCTCCTGGATGAATCAGAATGTGCTCTGAAGGCAATAAAGTGCTCTTCTATCTCCTGGGGATTCTTACTTCAGTCTGCCAACAGCGTGCTTGGGCTTCATAACCCAGAAGGAGCTGATAACATTGTCTAATTTACACTTCCCAGCTGTTTTTTTGTTAGCCTGGTTAGTTTGGAAAAATCAACACAAAACCAGTCAGAAGAGGGAGTTGCACCATGAAACGTGCTGAATTTCAGCATGTACATCTGAGTCAGAGTTTCTCAAGGGTAAAGGACATGAGCATCCTTCAGAATCCCTCGATGTGAAGTTGACAGAGTACTGGAGAGAGATGTCATTTTTTTGGACACAAGAGTTCTATATTTCCCTTGTTATTTAGGGATTGTGTCTAGGAATCTCCTCAGAGATTGCTACCCATGTAGAAAAAGCAGCTTCTTGTAGTCCCTGTAAAGACTATGATGAGTCTCCAGAGCCCAAATAGCCGAGTAATTTAAAAGCTCCATGGGAGAGGATTGCAGAGCCAAGGAACTCGATCAGGAGCTGGGAATGGGCCCTGTGGCAAAGAAGCCCAACAGCATCCGGGGCAGGTCAGGAAGAGCAAAGCCAGCAGGTCAAGGGACATGATCCTTTCCCTTGCGTTGGCACTGCCAAGACCACATCTGGAGTAGTGTGCCCAGGTTTGGGCTTCACACTTCAAGCCAGATAATGCTGCTGAAGGGACAACACAGGACCCCAAAGGTGGAGCAGGTGACACAAGAACGCATCCAAGTGGGATTTCAATGTCTCCAGAGGGAGACTCCAGAACCTCTCTGGGCAGCTTGTTCAATGCTCTTCCACCCTCAACGTAAAGAAGATCTTCCTCATGTAGAGGTGGAACTTCTTGCATTTTAGGTTATGGTCATTGCTCCTCATCCTGTTGCTGGGCACCACTGAAAGGAGCCTGGCACCATTCTCTTGGCACCTGCCTTTGAGATATTTATATGCATTAATGAGATCTCCTCTGTCTTTTCTTCTCCACGCTAAACAGGCCCAGCTCCCACAGCCTCTCCTCATAAGAGATGCTCCAGACCCCAAATCATCTCTGTGGCCTCTGCCGGACCTTGTCCAGCAGCTCCTTGTCTCTCTTGTACGGAGGAGCCCTGAGCCGGACACAGCACTCCAAACACGGCCTCTCTAGGACGCAGCAGAAGCGGAGGATCAGCTACCTGCTCTCCCCGCAGTTATCCCGGCGGCCTTTCCCAAAATCAGCGATTTTTCCGTGATTTC
>NW_008238337.1:1888668-1893233 GCF_000691975.1 Corvus brachyrhynchos
CAGCAGGCTGGGGGAAATAGCGGCGAAATGCCTAAATAAAGGTTGTTTTAGGTGAGGGAGACGGCCAGGGCCGCTCGCTGGCGGTGAGGAGCCCTCCAGCTGAAATCCGGTCTGTCTGCATCAGCAGAGCATCCTGTGCTTGGAGGGCCATCGGAACTTGCAGGAAATCAGGCATGCGGGACCTGTACATTCCTCTGTTCCTGCTTTCCTCAGGCAGTAGGAAGAAATAGTAAAATCTGTTAAATTGATCTCTGAGTACACCTGAGACATTTGTGTGTGATGCTGGGGACATCTGGCTTGATAAAACTTAATTCTTTTGGTTTCCTTTACCGGTTGTTGGTAATAGTGTTTTCTCTAGACTTCAAAACAATAGTAAAGCCAATAAAGTGCGGTTTTATCCTGCCAACATATACATTTACATGCCAAAATACCTACAATAAGGATAATTGCTACATGTAAATTCATAGTTCACATAGTAAAAAAAAATACAGAATGATAGTTTTTCCCTTGGGGACTACAAAATAATCTGCAATTCTTGCTTAATGAATTATGATTCTACTCATGATTAATAAGTCTCAAAGTGTTATTTTAGGAATTGAGGATTTTTTTAATTTTAAATTTTATTTCTCAGTTTTTCTCAAGGTTGACAGAGAGGTTTGTGAATGGGGTGGATGTATTAATGGACACATTCTGGAGAATATGGACTGATTTGTTAGATGTTCTTGGAATTGATGGTAAGTGTGATGCCTGTTCACCCTTGAACTGTCTCAGCCTGTATCAGTGTTGACAAGCAAATGGGAAAACGATTACATTTTATCATGCTGCTTAAACATCTGTCAGTGGCGTCTCTCTCTGCTTCACATGGCTTTGATTTTCCTATTAATATCTTCAAACAAGAAGACTGAACCCCGCCATTCCATTTCTATATGTGTCTCTACAGGATGTGTATAGAATCACAACAAGTCACAGTTGGTTCCTTGGTATCATCATTAAATAAATGGATTCACACAGCCAGGAACGGTGCAGGGAAATCAATGACGGCTAGAGAAGGGAAAGATGCAGCTGAGAGCCTTTAGAATGTAGCTCCAGTATGCATTTTGACCTTAGGCTCTACAGTGGTTTGTCTTTAAAGAGCCTTTAGCACCTCTTCTGGAATTAATTCAGTTGAATCGTTGGAGCTGAGCCAGTGATTTGAAGAAGGTCCATCCAGAAATGGGTGAACCAGCTTTACCCCTTACTTCAGAAAACACAGCCGTGACCCCACTGCTGTGGGGGTTTGACCCTTTGGAGCTGTGCTCGTGTTTTTCCCCCCCCCCGTGCCACCTTCAGCCCACGCTCATTAACATTCTGTACATTTTCCTTTGTTTTTCAGCCTCCAACCTGACTCACTATTTCAGCCCAGCAGCAATTGCCAACAACCCGACCCGCGCCCTCCTGCTGATCGGTGCCATTTTACTGGCCTATTGGTTTTTATCTCTCTTCCTTGGATTCTTCTTCTATCTCCTGCACATGCTGTTTGGCCGCTTCTTCTGGATCGCCAGGGTCGCGCTGTTCACGCTGTCGTGCGTGTACATCCTGCAGAAGTACGAGGGCGACCCGGAGCACGCCGTGCTGCCGCTCTGCTTCGTCGTGGCCGTCTACTTCATGACGGGGCCCGTTGGGTTTTACTGGAGAAGAAACAGCAACAGCAGCCTGGAGGAGAAGATGGACCACCTGGATAGTCAGATCAGACTGCTGAACATCCGCCTTTCCAGGGTGATTGAGAACCTGGACAGGGGCAGTGAGCAATGAACCGGCCCCTACAGACCACTGTAACACCAGCTCCAGAAAAGTCCTAAGCACTGTCTCGTTCGAAGTTACAAAGCAACAAAACATCACATGGTAAAAAGTGTGCAAAGTTATAACTTTTCATCATGTGTAAGACTAATTTATCTAGATTAAACACTCAGCCATTAGACTTCTAGGAGAAAGAAAAACATTTACAAAATTCAGCTGTATATTCAGAGTTTTATCCAGTACTAGAATTTTCTCAGTAGATAAACGCTTACTTTTACAAGCATTTAAAAACATCTTTTGTAAAGTTTTTATAAAAGCAAATTGAGTAGTCTTTCAGATATTGAAATTGAGTTAAACATATGCAAATTTGACACTTTAACAGTTAAAAAGAAAAAAAAAATCTCAAGTTACCAAGCACTTCCATTGAGAAGTAACTGCTGTGGGTCCGTATTTTTTCTTCAAAGTTGTGAATGTTTTTGTGTTTTTGTTGGCTTATTTCATTGCCTTGAAGTTGCCTTTCATAGAGTATCAGATGAGGAATTTTCTGGTATCCAGGCCAAAAAATTCACACCATAGCTTTTAAAAGGAGGTGGGGAATGAGGGAGAAGGAAGATTTGAAGTCCTTAAATGCCAGTCCAATGTGAGAGAGCGCACGTGTGACATTTTATTGTTGCATTTCATCTCGAGAACTTTGATTTGTTAGTGTCTGGAAGGAAATCTGGTTTAATAAATTGGCACAGAAGGAAGACGTAGCGTGACAAATTGTAATTCATATTTGATCTGCACAATGAAGCATTTTCCAAGCATAAGTGCATAGACTAAAACATGATTTTTAATCTCAGGACCCACGTACTTTCTCAGAAAAGGCAGCAGTTAAAACACGTGCAAATGTATTGTTGCTTAAAGCTTTCTCAGGACCAATAAGCGGCAATAAATTATCTTCAGGAAGATCTGGATTTTTTTCTAAAATTATAATAGTTTTATAGGTGCTTTTTGCTTGAAGTCTGTGTCCTCATTAGGTTTTGGGAAAAGCGAGTCACCTTTAGGAGGAGGGTGTAGGAAAGGGTTCTCTTTCAAAGCGTTGGAGCTTTGAAGCAATTTTATTTTGCAGGATTTCTGTGTTTCTTAGAACTAACGAGCTTGGTAGGGTATCACTGGCTGTGCACGGTTTACTGAAACGCAGTGAAACAAAGGTAACCTCAGGGAAGGAAGTCTGGGATGTGATTTAACCTGGAAACAGCAGCATCCAAGGATACAGATGCGTGGAGGGAGGGGAAGCATCTACCCCCCAGTGATGAGCACAGTTCCGATACCATGAGGGGTAGGATGGAGCACAGCTGAAGCACTCCATATTCCATAGGGTCCAAACCAACAACTACATCAAAAAGCGCAACAAAAATTGGTCTGTGATGGGGCCTGGCTACAAAGCAAGGGAACGAGGAGGAGGAGGAGGAGGTTCCCCAGGTGTGCCTGCCAGTGCCAGCCCCGGTGGGACAGGCTGGGGCAGCTGAGCACAGCTCGTTGTTCCACTGAGCAGAGCTTTTGTTGGATGTGATGCTTAACTGAATGTAACTGTGGGGCGAATTCATTTTTCTCTTTATGCTGAAAGTTTAATGTTCTTCTTGAAATGTGTGTGTTACTTGCCTAACCTCTTTGGGTCTGTGTGTGACATTTCCACGGGGGTTATTTTTAAATCCATGTTAATGGCCTTTACTCTGAACGGTGATCACTTCGGTTCAACACGGTTGAAGTTCATATGCACTTGGCACGGTTGGAATGCATTTTAATTTTTTATGTCACCTGTAAATCCCCCTGCACCCCATTTATCAACAAGTACACGGTTTAGAGTTGTTAACTAACTGGTTATCACAACTTAAAATCTTTCCTGTGAACAGATAGGGACTATGGCAACAAATAGTCCACTTTGTCAAGCTGAAAATGTAAATTACAGTTAATTCCTTTTTCCAGCTCATTTTCCATAGTATTGCAGAGTCTTCCCTGTAAACTCAGTTCTCCCCACTGTTATGCACAGAGGACTGGGCTAAAGCACCAACCTGGAAATTAGGAATTGACTAGTAAAGCTTGTCAGGTCTTGATGTGTTTTGTCAAATTTGAGACCTGAGGACCAAAGTTTGCAAACCTTGCTCGTGTCAGCAGCTCCATTGCCTTCTTAGGACAATGTGCATGGGTCAGTTTGCATAGATTGTATTTTGTGTAATCCATATTTAACGTTGAAGTTAAAAATACCGAATCATTTATATATTAAGAGCTGTCTATGGTAAATATTTCTTTAAAAATATTATGTAAAAGTTAATTTGGATTATAGTTTCTCCCTGTCTCACTCTAATAATTTATCTTAGTTTTGTAAAATCAGCCCTCCTATATTAATACTCTTGGTTTTGATCACCCTGCTGCTTGAAAAATGGTATTTTTATATTTACTTGCATCCCATGTATAGCAAAATGTTATGTGAAAAGCAGTATATATAAAATTGGGTATTTTTAATCAGTATTTTTCCCAGCACTCAGTTTTCACGTTAGTCAAATTCAGAAGTAATGATTTTTTTAAAGCACAATCTAATCTTCAATATATATATATAAATATATACTTTAAAAATGCTCTGTATTTTTAAACATGCACTGTAGTGAAAGCGCTTTTGGGACATGAATGTGGTATTGTATTTAATCTCTTTCAACTTTTGTAAATACCTTTTACAAATATTTTCCATACCGGCCCATCTAGTTTATCCACGGAGGTTTTTGCTGTTTTTTTAGAACCCCGTGCCAGCG
>NW_008238337.1:1893720-1894898 GCF_000691975.1 Corvus brachyrhynchos
CAGGACCGATGCCGCTCCTGGACCTTCCCCGCGCCGCCGGAGAAGCCGTCGCTGTGTGAGCCGCTGGCACAAGCGCTGCGGACCGGGAACGCCCCGGGGCTGAGGGTTTCACCTGCCTGCTTCGGGAGCTCGCCTTTGGAACTGCTGCGGTGCTCCTCCCGCTGTCGCAGAGCAGCTCCTCTGGACGCACACGCCTGTGGATAGCTGGTGTGTCCCATGGAATGTGACGCTTCCCCAGTGGTTTTGGGTGTCAGAGTGCAGTGTGCACACCTGGTGTGGCTCAGTGCTGTGCTTATAGCACGTCCTTCACTTTGTGATTTGCTTCTCAAGACTCGTCGTATCGTCGGTGTGGAAAATAGACCAGTATCAACCATAGCTCTTTGGTGGTGTAGAAGTGTTTTAAGTGTGGTTTGCCTCACATACTGATCCGCATTTGGCAGCTAATGGCGTTCAGTGACCATGAGTTCTCTTTGTCTGGGTTGGAAAATAAAAGGTTTTATTGTATCCGCATGTATTTTAAACTTTTTGGATGATTCCATCGACCTGTGATGACAGCACATGTAAAAACCAATCTTTTCCTTTTAATCAGAAGTTATATTTGCTGTGGTAGCACTTGTTGTTGGCACTGATGGTAGTGATTTCACATCCTATTCTGTACATCAGGTTTCATGGTTACAGTGTTTAAGTTTGTGTAATTGTTTATGTAAAAATGATTTGGTCTGAAGAGAGGCCATGTGTTCACTTCTGATCCTAGACACATACAAGATCCTACTGATAATACTGTTAAGTAGCTACAAACATACCAGAGTTATTTTTTACAGAGCTTTACATGCCTTTATTTATTCCTTTATCGGACCATCCAAACCGTGTACTCTGTAGTTCAGTATTTGTAGACCAGTTTCACAAATCAAATTATGGTATTGTGGCAAAGCTTCAAATAAATGTTTACTGAGACTTTGCACTGAGCTGCGAGTGCCTGGTGAGGATGTGAGGGGTGGGATGGGATGGGATGGGATGGGGCTGGATAGGATGGGATGGGATAGGATGGGATGGGATAGGGTGGGGATGGGATAGGGTGGGGATGGGATGGGATGGGATAGGGTGGGATAGGGTGGGATAGGGTGGGGATGGGATGGGATGGGGTGGGGGGGGGGGGGGGGGGGTGGGGGGGGGGGGGG
>NW_008238337.1:1895737-1908603 GCF_000691975.1 Corvus brachyrhynchos
CTCTTGGCCGGCGTTCTGTTCATTACTGGGAACTCGGGCTAAAAAGGGACCGCGGAGCTGCTAAGATTGGAGTTGCTGCCATGTCTTTAGTATATTTTTATTACACTTTTATTGGAAGCATTGTTGTTATCTTTAAAAATCCGCCTGGAATGGGCTGCCCGGGGAGGCGGTGGAGTCTCCGTCCCTGGATGTGGCACTCGGTGCCACGGTCTGGGTGGCGTGGTGGTGTTGGGTCACAGGCTGGACTCGATCATCTCAGAGGTCTTTTCCAGCCGAATTGATCCCCTCATTCTGTGATGTTGACGGCTTTGCATTAACAGCTGTGCCAGAGCGCTTGGTGCCTTCAAGGAGTTCAGGAATTGGGCTGATGATCCTCCCGGGTCCCTTCCGACTCACGACATTCAGAGGCTCCATTATTTATTAAAGCAACTACTAAACATACTCCTTGTGCTTAACATTTGCTTTCTCAAGTGTAACTTTTTAAAACTTGAGTTTGTTATTCTATTTTGATTATTCAGAATTGAGTAATGCAGGTTTTTAGTATTGAAATCCACTGGTGCTCCGGTGAGGCAGGAGGCTGGGCAGTCACCGCAGGGCACACTGTGTCCTGTGCTGCTCTGCTGCCCCCTGACCCTGAGGAATTGAGTGAAAAGGCAAAAATTGCACGGTGTTGTTACATAAATCGTGGCAAATCGCCCTCAGGGCTGTAGTAAGCTCAGGGTTATTGAATCCCCAGTTTCGAGGTCTTTTGCCCTTGCTGATGTTGCAGGATTTTTTTTGGCTGGGCGTGAGGGCTGTGTTTGTTTGAAACAGCTAAATCCGGCCTGGTGCTTGATAAGCCTGCTAAGCAGTGTGCTGAAAATAATCTACCTGGCACGAGTGAATAACCAAACCCTTGCCTTCAGATGGAGCAACGCTGAAGGGAATTGACGAAAGTAATGCCCTGGTCCTGCCAGCAAAAAAAGCAAAGAAGAAGAAAGTCGTGTGTGTTGTGCAACAGCAGAAGAAACCCCTGAGCAAGAAACAGAAGAAAAACCTGCAGAAAGTTTTGGAGCAGAAGGAAAAGAAAAAACAGGTAGGTTCCCCTCCCTCTCAGTGGATCAGGTGTTGCAGGAACGTGTCGTTTCTGGGTCCAGGTTCCTGTTGCAGACCAAGTGTTGTGGAGTTCATCACTGGCAGGCAGTGACATTAGTGCGTTTTAAAAGCACTCTGTGAAGCAGGGGGTGTGAGCAGCTTTGGCCTGCAGACCTTGGTGCACCCCTAACGCTGGCCTGTCAGTGCTTCTGAAGCGCTTATTGTTTATTTTCAGTATGGAAATAGAGCTTTTCTGTCTTTGGAAAACCTTTCCAGGCAAAATTCCCAGTCCTTTTAGTGCTGGAATAATGGCTTTCACAAAGGAGCTCTGGTTTTGGAGGAGCTTTAAAACTGTGTCTGCCTGACCTCCTGCCAGTGCCGTGTCCCACGTGAGGGATTTGAGGAGAGGCTCCCATTGCTCCAGGCCTCATTCCAGTGGTTGAGTTCAAATCCTGCTGTTTGAAGGGTGCAGCTGAGCTGCTCATTGCAGTGATGTCAAGTCCCCATTTCTATTTTTGCTCTGGTACAGAGCTGAAATCTTCATCAGGGAGGACTGACCATGGAGCAGCAGGAAGGTTTTACAGCTGCTCAGCAGGATTTGCCAGAGCACAGAGCACACCCTGTAATGCTCAAGTGCAAATCTTGAAATGAAATTATTTCCTGGTCAAAACAAGCACAGATTTTGGTTGTTTTCCCTCAACAGCGAGCTGAGCTGCTGAGCAAGCTGAACGAGGTCCAGGCCTCTGAGGCAGAAATGAAACTCCTGTTCACTACTTCCAAACTGGGGATCGGGGAGCGCATGTATCAGGCTAAAAGGTAAAGTGCTTTTTGGGTAGAACCCTTGGAACTGATCACTGTGGTTGAACGGCCACATTCTGACATTCTTGACTGTTTTTCTTGTTGGTGCAAACAGGTTTTTCAGGATGGATGGAGTTCAATAATTTGCTATTTTTGTCTGATAACATAATTCCAGGGTGACACAGGAGCCGAGGACTGATGTCCCTGAGAAGATCAGGAGCATCAGTGGTGCAAACAAGAGAAGGCACAGCTCAGGGTCAGAATCGGAGCCTGAGGAAGAGCCCAGCAGCTCTGAGGAGGAGGAGGAAGAGCAGAAACAAGATGCTGAGAAGTCCTCAGCCAGTGCTGTGAATGCTGCTGAGAAGCCAGAGGGAGGAGTGGGGAAGGCAGGGGCTGAGCAGCCGCCAGCTGGTCCCGGTGCCCCAGCTCCCCAGACAGCCCCCAGCAAAGCACCCTGCAAGCCTGCAGTGTTCATCCCTGTGGACAGGACTCCTGAGATTCAGGTGAACAGCACAGTGCTTATCAGGGATGCTGGAAAGGATGGTGTATTCATCCGTTGGGTGCACTCAGGGTCCTTGTTCTGGCAGCTGGTGCAGGTCTGAGCTTTAAACCTGTCTGGTTCCAGCAGAAGGGAAACTTGGTTTGTTTTGGGATATATAAGCATTTGTCTCTAGTTTTACATACAGAATCATTAGCAGTCCTTTATTGTCCTTTGCTGGAAAATCTTGTGAAGTCCCTTTTAGCTCTCCATGGTGCTGTATCTTTTGCTGGATGGTTTTGTCCCATTTGTTATAGGTAGGGCATCATGTAGAAGTGGGAAAAGCTCTGCATGGGTCTGAGCAGACGAGACAGTTGTGAAATGAGTTTTCCTTGAAGTATTCTATTTAGAGACTCAAGGGACTCTGAAGTTTCACAAATTAAACTTGCCATCTGTTTTCTGGGAAGCTGCTCTGATGACTCTGGTTCTCAGACATGCTCGTGCGGCATTAACTGGTTTAGAGCTTTCCCAGCCACAGGCTTGCAGGATTCCTTCCTGTGGGTTTTGTGGTCTGAGCAAGGTAACAGTTTTCAATCCTGAGGAAAACAAAATAAAGGATTGAGAAACAATGCAACTAAAATCTGTGTTTTACACTGTTCAGGAAGCAAGGCTGAAGCTTCCAATCCTTGCTGAAGAGCAAGTGGTCATGGAAGCCATTAATGAGAATCCCATTGTGATCATATGTGGAGAGACGGGAAGCGGCAAAACCACACAAGTGCCTCAGTTCCTCTATGAAGCTGGATATGCCAGGTAGGAATTGGATTTTATATGCAGCAAATGGAATTGCAGAGACAACATTTTGGGAAAAACATTGCTGTAATCCGTGCATCTTCAGATCAATACACATAGAAGGGAATCCCAAACCTTCCTTTCTGTTTTTATTCTAACTATAACTAAGACTGATGCTGTGTGAAGGATGCCACTTAATCTAGAACCATGGTGAGAAATCCTCTTGTCATTTTGCGGGGTGCTTCTGTGTTGAATTGAAACAACCCACCCTTTCCTTTTCCTCCCCTCGTTAGTTGCAGTGGCACCATCGGGATCACGGAGCCTCGGCGCGTAGCTGCGGTGTCCATGTCCCAGAGAGTCGCCAAGGAGATGAACCTGTCTCACAGGTGAGCTTTAAAAAGGCTGAGACCCCTCTGGAAGATGGCACTGAGATGCTCAGTGGGTGACATGGACTTTCTGCTTCTCCCCATGCTTCTTCCCGTGGCTGCCCTGGTGTTTCCCCACAGAGTGGTTTCATATCAAATCCGATATGAGGGGAACGTTACAGATGAAACGCAGATCAAGTTCATGACGGATGGTGTGCTGCTCAAAGAGATACAGAAGGTGAGTTGCTGTCCTCAGTGTTATAAAAGGGGAAATTTTTTGTATAGCTGGGAGGAGAGGCCAGCGTGGATTTGTTGCCAGTCTTTCAAATCAGAATCCCTTTCAGCACCAGGGATTTATTTCATCTCTACCTTTGATATTCCTGCCCAAGTCCTTAAACATTACATTATCTTGCTGTGTAAAATGAGAGCAAGGAAGAGACCTTTGGGAACCAGTTTGCTTTGTGTGGGGTGAGCACATTAAACTGTGTGACAGATACAGCTGTGGGATGGGGGTCAGTGCTTGTGCAGCTGTGGGGTGTCCTGACTCAGATGTCCTTGGCTGAGGCCTCCCGTGCTGAAATCGCTCTCTCTCCCCAGGACTTTCTGCTTTCAAAGTACAAAGTCATCATCATTGATGAAGCCCACGAGAGGAGCATGTACACAGATATCCTGATAGGGCTCTTGTCTCGCATCGTGCCCCTGCGTCAGAAGGTGAGAGGGGCAGGCTTCCTGCACTGCACAGGGATGTGCCAGGCAGGGGATGTTAGACATGAAAGGGCTCTGTGAGGGGGGACTCTCTGTGATGTGGAATTCCATGGGAATCTGACAGAAAGGATGAAATAACTCTCAGTGAACATGTTTGTCTTTCTGTGTGATTGAAGAAGCACAGAGCCTACACAAAGGGGGAAGTAGCACATGTCAGTACCAAGAGGTGACTTTCCAGGCAAAATCCAGCTCGTTTGAGACTTACAGTGCCATGGGACACGTGTAGATAATGGAATCCCAGCAGCCTGGGAGAAAGCAAGGTGTTGGTTGTTGCACTGGCTGAGCTTGGGAGGACACGTTTGGGGCACAGGGTGACAGGTTTGTGTCCCTGCAGAAAGGGCTGCCCCTGAAGCTGATCATCATGTCTGCAACTCTGCGAGTGGAGGATTTCACTGACAACACCAGGCTGTTCTCTGTTAAACCTCCTGTCATCCAGGTACTGTTCCCCTCCTTGGGAGCTGAAATACAGCGAGGGTGGCCTTTGTCAAACCACTTACAAAACAGGGGCACTCTAATCTTTCCAGCTGGTGCTGAAATCTTTCAGATACCATTTTTAAATAATCTTTTTGTTTAGGCTATTGTTTCTTCTGGGACTCTGTGTTTTTCTTTCCACTTTTATCAGAAAACCACCCTGGCAGAATCTGATTATCTTGAAAAACTCCTGAAGTTATGGTTCAGGAGGACTAGAAAGCTTCAATCTGAGTTGATGATGTGAAAGGGAGAAAAGCTGTGGTTTCTAGCATGGTTTTGTGGTGTTCAGAGCAGACAACACCAGTAATTTCTGTGGGTTTGGTGTTTTGTAGGCTACCAAAGCCAAGAGCTGAACAGAAGTACAGGGTGAGCTTTTCCGGCTGTCCCATGAACGCTGTATTGATTGTGCTGGAGTTGTAACAGCAAACAAACCCTTTCTTTGTATTTCCTCTCCAGGTAGATGCAAGGCAATTCCCTGTCACTGTTCATTTCAACAAGAAAACCCCTCTGGATGACTACAGTGGGGAGTGCTTCAGGAAGGTGTGTAAAATCCATCGGATGCTGCCTGCAGGTGAGAGAACTTCGCTGCTGAGAACCTCTCAAATTCCTCATACTGAACGTGCCCAAAGTTTTTGTGTTGGTTTTTGTTTCTTTTTTTCTTTTTTTTTTCCCTCTTGCAGGTGGGATTTTGGTGTTTTTAACAGGCCAGGCAGAAGTTCACTCTCTCTGTAGAAGACTAAGAAAAGCCTTCCCATACCAAAAAAACAACACTGCAGGTAATGCTGTAGAAACTGTTAAACTTCAAATTTATCCCACTGAGAAGTGAGCTGGCTCTGCATCTAAAAATGTGAACTTTTATTTTAAAAAGGCAAGAAAACAAGGTTTGGGGAAAGGGCCCATTGTGGATGATTGTCAGGACTGATGTTAAATATTGTGCTGGTTTGAGTTTGGGAAAAGGTCCCTTCCAGTTGCCCTCTCCCTTCAGTGTGACTATTTGCTTCTTCCACACTGTGCATCCCCAGAAAGGTGGGAGTGGGACCAGACTGCTCCCACTACCTTTTCCAAGAGGAAAACATGCTCAGCTAACAGCTGTTCCACTGGCTGTTTTTGTAGGAGGAGAGGATGACAAAGAAGACTCGGTGGAAGAAATCAGGAAATTTAAGAAATCAAGGAAGAGGAGGAAAGTTCTGGTAATGTGTGATGGGTAGAATTCCTCCAAGAGACAGGAGGGAGCAGGTGCCTCCCTGCAAACAGCACTCCTGTGTAGCTCTGCCTCTCACCAGCTCTTCTAGACTGGCCTGAAGCCCTGTAGCCCACACGTGTCCCCTCAGGAGTTCCAGCAGTGCTGCCCACACTGCTGCAGAGTGCTGAAACTCTGGGTGTTGCGGCAGGAGATTGATTCAGATTGAGTACTGACCACTAAAACTTTAATGGAAGGAGCTCCAGACTTTCTGGCACCAGGGCTGCTCCTCATCTCACCATTTGTTACCCAAAATTTGGACTGATGCATTTGTTACCAAGGATGGTGTTTGGGTTGTGCCCATGCACTTTGTTAGCAGGAGATCCGGATGTTCTGGATACACTGATGTTTGGGACATATCCCTCTGTCACCTTCGGAGTCAGTGCTCAGCTTTGCTTCCAAAGCTGTGCAAAGTGCTGTTTGTGTCCCCCCTTAAGGTGTTGATGTCATCTTTCCTCTCTTTCTCAGACACTCCCCAAAATTGACCTGAACAATTACTCTGTGGTGCCAGTGGATGAAGGAGATGAAGACAGAGACATTGACAGTGATGATGATGCTGCAGGCTCCGACCTTGACCTGGATTTAGGAGATGGAGACTCAGAAGAAGGTTTGGCACATATGAAAGAAAGAATCCCTGTCTGCTGTCACCTGTGAAATGAGTGACATGAGTTGGTTGTCCTGAGCTGATCTGCTGTGGTACCACAGCAGCCCCGTGCCGTGGGAAAGCTGCTAAGCTTTGTACCCATTACCTTCCTGGATTTAATGAAGTGGTGTTTGTGCAGATGTTGTTGGGACTAAGCCTGGAACTTGGACTGAACGGTGCTGGTTTGTTTCCCCACAGAGGAGAAATCCGATTCATCCCTGCCACTGTATGTGCTCCCACTCTATTCCTTGCTGGCACCAGAGAAACAGGCAAAGGTAAAGGATTTATTGCCACAATGGGCAGAAGATCTTACAGATCTGTGTGATCATCACAAGTGAGCAAAAATTCCCATCTTGGACTATCCATCAGCTTGAATGGCCCAGTGGGCAGGTTGGGATGGGATTGGGGCAAGCCTGGCCTGGGCTGTGGTCTCCCTGATGTGCCCCTTCAGAGGTTGGGAGAGATGATCAGTGACAGTCCTGCAGGATCTCTAAATCCATCCTGGCCCTGGGCACATCGGGATGCTGCTGCCAGCAGGGAGCTTGAACAGATTCCTGCATTCCCTCCTGTCTTTGGAGGCAGCAGCAGCGTCTGAACACAGCTCAGTGCTGGTGTGTGCTCCACCTGGAGCCCCTGTGGTCATTTCTGAGGCTTAACTGAGCTGGACAAAGAGCTCCAGAGCTGGAGACACAGAGTTAAGTCTCTGCTCTGGCCCCTGAGTTCCCCTTGCAGTGCCATATGCGCCGCCAGCCCATCCAGGAGGACTGCCTGTCCCTCTCCTGTCCCTCTCCTGTCCCTCTCCTGTCCCTCTCCTGTCCCTCTCCTGTCGCTCTGCTGTGTCCCTCTCCTGCTGTCACTGCCTCTCACACTCCCGTCTGTCTCTCGTAGGTGTTCAGGGCTCCTCCTCCTGGCACCAGGCTCTGCGTCGTGGCCACCAACGTGGCTGAGACATCCCTCACCATCCCAGGCATCAAATACGTGGTGGACTGTGGGAAGGTCAAGAAACGTTTCTATGACAGAATCACGGGGGTCTCGTCCTTCAGGGTCACCTGGATCTCCCAGGCCTCGGCCAACCAGCGGGCGGGCCGGGCCGGCCGCACCGAGCCAGGCCACTGCTACAGGTCAGTGCCCTGCTGGACAGCAGCCCAGGGGGAACAACCAGCCCAGGGGCTCTCAGTGGGAATTTGAATCATCCCCCATCCCACTGCCCTTCCACAGGCACCCGGTGCTGCATTCCAGTGGGAGAGGTGACGCCAAGTGTGAGCTGTCACTGGTGATGTTGGTTTAGGTTTGGCTTCTCAGGGGCCTTTCTCTTGCTGAAAACTCTTTTCATGGCTGGATTCGATTTCACTGTGGCCACATGAGATTTCACCGTGGCCAGATGGATTTAACTCCAAGCTGAGTTAACTTGTTGTGAATAAGGCAAATGCCCCAACGTATAAATAACGATATGGTTATGCAAATACCATCCAGAGCCGCCTTTTTTTTTAATCCCTTGCTAGTTTTTCATGCATATCTCTTGAGTTAAGATTTCTTTTAAGAATCTAAACAGCACTTCTGGTCCACTAGGTTATACTCTTCAGCAGTTTTCATGGACTTTGAGAAGTTCTCTGCTCCAGAAATAACAAAGCGACCGGTGGAAGACTTGATTCTGCAAATGAAGGCATTGAATATAGAAAAGGTGAGTTGGAAAGAGCTTTGTACTACAGCACCCATTAAAGTGGTTGCCCTTAGGAGCCAGAAACAAACAGAAATGTATTTTATTGTCATTGCTTGGAGCTGTGCCTTGTGGTAGAAATTAAGATCCTCAGAGTCCATTTTGGTTTTGCAAATTGCAGAAGCTGCTCTGAATTGTACTAGGCCTTAACAGACATGTTTGTTCAGGTAGTAAATGCTTTCTTATATTCTTAGAGGTTAAAAAACCCCTGTCTAAACAGGGGCTGTGTTTTGGAGATACTGGAGCACTTTCAGAAAGCACAGCACTTAAATTAAACCTTCAAGCAGCCTGCCCTGGGTGGTGCCTGCAGTCAGTGGCAGTGAAGGGTGATTCTGGTATTTCTGTTTCCTCATGTTTTTGTTCCAAGCACTTCCTGCCATTATGTGTCCTTTCCTTTCACTTCTGGCAAACATCCTAAATGTTTTTCTTTGGCACACGTAACCAGAGGGGAGGATTTCACTCCCTTCCAGGGCTTCTGACCGCGCTCAGACCGTTTTCCAGTGGGTGTGGTGTCAGTGATGAGCTGAAGGGCTTTTTCTCCTGTTTCCATAGGTAATCAACTTCCCGTTCCCAACACCACCTCCGACGGAAACACTTGCAGCAGCTGAGGAGTTGCTGATAGCCCTGGGTGCCCTAAAGGAGCCCCCTATGACAGGAAGGTAATACCTGTGGTCCCCCACTAATTTCCTCCACTGTCGAACCTGTGGGCTCTGCTGTGCTCCTGCCTCCTCTGCCGCCTCAGCCCTCACACCCAAGGACGTGCTTTGGCACAGAAAATGGCATCATTTCAGTCTCTGGCTCACCTCTGTTTGTTTCACTGACCCTGGGTGTGTTTGGCAGGGAAGGATTGTGCTGGGAGCATCCATGCAGGGCTGGTGGGAGCTGTGTTAGGAAGAGGAATCTTTCCCCTGGCCTTTGGGACCAGCATATAACAAAGCCTGAGAAAACACATCAAATTAATTGGGTGCCAACAGCAGGAGCACAAACTTGTTCTAATTCAAAGATACTTCATTACATGAGACCTCTTTCTGCTCCCCCAGGCTGAAGCAGCAGCTGGCAGCAAAGCTGAGCTGCCCCATCAGTCCCCTGGGCAGAGTAATGGCCACTTTTCCTGTAGCCCCCCGCTATGCAAAGATGTTGGCGTTGAGCAGGCAGCACCACTGCCTGCCCTACAGCATCACCATCGTGTCTGCCATGACCGTCAGGGAGCTCTTTGAGGAGTTTGACAGGTGAGTGGCTGGGCCTGGCGTGCTCCTCACGGGCTGTCCCTGTCCCAGCCGTGCCTCTCACAGCGCTCTGCCTGCGAGCGCGGCACTCACTGGGGCTGCCCTGTGTTTCTTTCAGGCCAGCAGTGAGTGAGGAAGAGGCAGCCCAGCTGAAGGGGAAGAGAGCGAGGTTTTTACAGATGCAGAAGGTCTGGGCTGGGCAGGGGCCGATGCAGAAGCTGGGGGATCTCATGGTGATGTTAGGTACAGCCCCTGATCCCTGTGCTCCGTTCTGTTCCCCTCCTGTCACCCTGAGCCCTCAGCCTCGCACGGCCAAAGGCACCCTCGTGCTGCAGGGTGGAGCTCAGCAGTGTTTTCCAGGCTGCTCTCTGGGCAGCCTCCAGTTCCCAGTGCCGAGAGGAAGCTGTGGAATGCACACATTGAGTGGGACAGTGCTGCCCCACCGTTGCTTTAATCAGGAGAGCTGATCAGCTCCTCCTGTCTGTCCCCTCCCAGGAGCAGTGGGGGCCTGTGAATATGCTGGATGCACCCGTAAGTTCTGTGAGGAAAATGGGCTCAGGTACAAAGCCATGCTGGAAATCCGGCGCCTGAGAGGACAGCTGACCACAGCAGGTGAGTGGGGCTGGGGAGGGATTGCTGTGTTTATTCTCTCTTGGGGCATGACACATCCACAGAGCTGATTTGTTTCCTGTTGAATCTTCTCTCACCTCTTTCTCCCCACAGTGAATTCGGTCTGCACGGATGCTGGGCTCTACGTTGACCCAAAGATGAAGCCCCCAACAGAAGCTCAAGTGACCTACCTGAGGCAGATTGTGCTGGCAGGGCTGGGGGATCACGTTGCCCGAAGGGTTCAGGCAGAGGAGCTCCTGGATGACAAGTGGAAAAATGCCTACAAGGTAAACAGCTTGGTTGGGCTCAGTTCCTCCTCCCCTGCGTGGCAGAAAGGTGCTCCTGTGCAAAGCCCAGGTTTCTGAGGCTGCCTGTGCTGGCTTCCTGCAGCTTCTCTCTGCAGGATTTACGTTTGCAGTGTTGCAATTTCCTGGTGTTCACGTAGGAAATGCTATAGAGGAGTTAAGAGGTACCGTTAGTTCATCTTGTAAAGTGCTTGGTGTCTCCAGACACCAGGTATTAAGGTTTCCTTAAGTGGTAGTGTTTTTTATAAATATACATCTGAGAGAGACTGGAATGAGATGCAATGAAGAAATTGAATTGTCAGTAACTTGTCTTACTCTGCTTCAATCTTTGTGCCTCCTCACAGACTGCACTCCTGGAGGACCCAGTGTTCATCCACCCAAGCTCAGTCCTCTTCAAAGAACTCCCAGAGTTTGTGGTGTACCAAGAAATTGTAGAGACTACAAAGCTGTACATGAAAGGTGAGTGCTGGGGGCCAGCTTGTGCTGCAGCCGTGGTGAGGAGCTCAGAAGTGCCTTGGCAGAGAGTTTCCCCTCTGTGGTGGCCGAGCGCTCTCTTTACTGAGTGGTTGTGACTCCTGGGATTTGGATCCTTAAGGCTTTCTAGATCTGGATCAGGAGATAAGTTGGCCTATTTTATCTTTTTAATTCGTCTGGCAGAATTGGCTGGAGCAAAGCTCAGCTTCTGAAATGGCTGCTTTGCCCCTGCCCTGCCAACCACAACTGCCCTCTGCTGGTCTCTGAACAGGTTTTTTACAACATGAAAAGGTTGACTTGAAGAATGAAACACAAGTAAATCTGTGGAGATGAGATCCTGACCGTGCCCTGGACCCGTGGGGCTGCCAGTGAGTTGTGGCCCTTGGCAGCAAACCTGTATTCGTTGTGTTTTCCCTCCTCAGGTGTGTCTGCAGTCGAACCCGAGTGGATTCCTGCCCTGCTGCCACCATACTGCCACTTTGGGAAGCCTCTGGAAAATCCTCCTCCCTCCTACTGCCCTGGAACGGGCCGAGTTCGCTGTCACAGGCCCAGTGTCTTCTGTAAGTGTCTGAAGGTGTCCCGCAGGAGTTCTGTCCCAGAGCTGCTCTGGAACTCCTGTGATGCTGCTCTAACGAGGCTGTCACAGCACCAGAAAGGTCAAGCTCTGCTTGGGCTGTCCAAAGAGCTCAGCAGTGCTTTGAGCACCTCCATGGGGTTTGTAGCACGGAAAATGGGCACTTCATGGAGCCCACTGCTCGCCCTGTGAAGGCTGGGGGGCGGTGGCAGTGTCCTCCCTGCTTCTCTTGGCACCTGTGTTGTCACAGCTCCCTGCAAATGTCCCTCCTCTGGGAGCATGGAGGCGACCTAGTGTGGTCTTTGTTTCCAGACCGTGTGGGCTGGCAGCTCCCTGCTGTGGAAGTCGATTACCCCGAAGGAATTGATCGCTACAAACTCTTTGCCAGGTTCCTGCTGGAAGGAAAGGTGGGTGTGTTCCAGCTGTGTCACTTCCTTGGTGTTATCAGGAAGTTTTTAGCCCAGTTTTTGGAGGAGATGAGCCTCGTGGCTTCTTTCTTTGTGTGTGCCCATTCCTCATAGCTTGCTGGTGGTTGGAAGACTTTATTGTGGTTGGTGAGGTGGGGAAGGTGTCTTTAAAACACAAAAGAGCATGAAAAATCAGTATTTCAGTGAAGGAGACCCCCAAATTTAAGTCTTGTTTTTGCAAAGGAAAAAAAGCTAATAGCTCATGTCTTTGTCCACTCTGAGACAGAAGAATTGTCCAACAAACCAGTCAGGACAAGACTTCTGGACACATGGATAGGAGGAAGATGGTAATGGAGAATATGACATGGGAATTTATAGTAGCACAAGTGCACTGATGGTTGTTACCATGTAACAATTAATTTACCTTTTTCATTATGTTCTTTTTGTAACAAATCTTGCAGGTCATTAAAAAGCTGAGCTCCTACAGCCAGTGCCTGCTGTCCAGTCCCCTCATCATGCTAAAGACATGGTCCAAGTAAGTTGTTAAAAACAAACTTCTGGTTGTTGTCTCCACCAAACACTTTTCACTTCCTTTCTGAATTAAAAAAATTCAATGCTGGGAAGGGTGTTGTAGATTGTGATCTTGGCTGTAGCTGCAGGGCGAGGAAAATGAGTTTTCTCACCAAGAAAAGGTGTGTCCCAGGAGAGCTGGTGGTGGTGAGGGCAGTGCAGGACACGAAGCCTGCTGGGCTCTGCTGGGAACTGCTGGGAACTACTGGGCACTGCTGGGCACTGCTGGGCTCTGCTGGGCTCTGCTGGGCTCTGCTGGACACAGCTGGGCTCTGCTGGGCTCTGCTGGGCTCTGCTGGACACAGCTGGGCACTGCTGGGCTCTGCTGGGCTCTGCTGGGCTCTGCTGGACACAGCTGGGC
>NW_008238337.1:1909011-1919640 GCF_000691975.1 Corvus brachyrhynchos
CTGCTGGGCACTGCTGGGCTCTGCTGGGCTCTGCTGGACACTGCTGGGCACTGCTGGGCTCTGCTGGGCTCTGCTGGGCACTGCTGGGCTCTCCTGGGCTCCGCTGAGCTCTGCTCAGGTGCTGCTCACCCGTGTGCAGTGATGCATGAGCACTGCTGCCCTCCGTGCTTTGCTGTGGAATTTGGCCACTTGCTCTGCCTTTCTTTCTTTTCAAAAGCATGTTTCCAACAGACAGTGGGGTTTTTGATGGCACTTACAGGCCTGTGGCCCTCCAAAAGGCTGTCAGCTGTCCCTCCCTTTCTCTCCCCTCGTTCTCTCATTTACCAAATTAACTTTCCCAGAGTCTGCTCTGGCTTTCCCTGGGGTTGATAGGTGCCAGGATTTTGGAGGACTCTGTTAGGAGTGACAGATGTTATCTGAGGGTCCTACAATGACCAAATATTTTCCTGTTTTAGTCAGTTCAGAGCTCAGCAAGGCACCTGGGGACTCCTTTTTGCTTTACTTTGTGCTCTGCAGCTGCAGAGGAGACACAAGAGCAACCTGCTGCTACTTTTAACCACAAGGAGTTGTAGTGGGGGCAAGAAACTACTCATAGTGAATTTCCTTCAGCCAGTGGCACATTTCTGTATGCAGAGGTTGTGTGTTTATACATCTCTATTTAGCCTTTTCAGAAGATGTAGAGTTCGTAAAGGTAAGCTGAATGCTGTAGCACTCTGCTGAACTGTGCTAATGAACATTGTTTTATTGCACCCTGTCATCGGTTCAGACTTCAGCCCAGGACAGAAGCCCTCCTGCAGGCTCTAGTTAAAGAAAATTGTGATAATCGTGATGCTTTGCTGGCTGCATGGAAGAAAAATCCTAAATGTAAGTGTTCTGCTTGCCTAATTATCAGTCATAGCAGTGGAGTACCTTGAGCACTATTGAATTATAATTTTTAAAAGTGGACTGTTTCACTTGTTAAGCTCCAAATATTTCCTGTTTTGTTACCAGGAGCAGTAATGTCCTGTGTTTGGTTCTTGTGAAAAATTACAGAAAGCACTTCAGAAAGCAACATTTATTTGTATTATAAGATTTTTTTTCCTGTAGTTGTAACCACAGTTGAAGTGCATTAGACTATGGTGGTACTGTCCATGGATACTGGAAAACTTTTCCTGGTAAAATGGATTTTGTTCAGTATTGGGTGCCAGATTTTAAGGATTCTTTTACAGAAGCAGCAGCGAAGTGCTGCGGTGGTGGCTCACAGAGATTCCTGTGGATGCTGTCACCTGTGCATGGAAGTGTCCAAGCTCCAGCACCATCCCAGCAGTGGAAGGCTGGTCCTGGCTCCTGGGGTGATCCCACAGGAGCTCATTTTTCCAGCCAAAGCATAACACTGCTCTGCTTCCCTTGCAGACCTGCTCGCAGCCTATTGCCAGTGGGTCCCCGAGGCCATGCACCAGGACCTCGCCCTGAAGTGGCCACCAGTAGCCCAGTGACTCTTGGTGCTGATGGACTCCTTTTCTCCAAGAGATCTTTCCAAGGGTTTCCTTGGAAGTCTGAAACAGATGGACTCACCAACTGTAGCAATACCTTTTTGTAGGCAAACGAGGTGTTGTTCTGTTTTCCCAGAAGTCCTACCAGCTGTTCAGCTGGTATTTCATAATATTAATGTTTGGATAATTATATCCACTGTTTTTTATGGATGGTTTGTTTGTTTTTTTTACCTGAAGTTTCTCTTTGGACTATATTAGTCGTATGAACTGTAATAAATATGTAAAGTTCTTGGTCTGGATGGGAGAATTGTTTGCTGCGTGGGATGCTGCAATGAGCAGAATTTCAGACCTGTGCAGACACTTCCTCACGTGTGTCAGCACATCCACATGCAACAGAACCTTTGGTGGTGGGCTGGCCCTGGGCAGCAGCTCAGGACAGGAAGCACAAAAGTGAGGAAACTTGTGGGTTGAGATAGGAATGGTTTAATTAGTGAAGGGGAAGAAGCTTGAGTTTACCTTCCCCTTCACCTGATCTTTTTGAGTCTTGGTAAACCCAGTGCTCGCACTGTGCTGATGGGCTGCTGCTTGTGACACAGCTGCAGGACACGGTGTGGGCAGGGCCGCTCCTGTCCCCGTGTTCTGGAGGAAACTGGTGCAGCCCAACCGGCTGGATGTGTGTCCGTAATTCCCACTGCTCCCCTGCGCTGCAGGCGCGGGGCCAGGACACAAGTAAGCATCAAAAACATCTAAAGCTGAATCAACAGCGACTGTAAGTGTGGAGCCAGAAGGAGAGCGGCGCTTGCCCTGGGTGCTCGGAGTCAAACGCTGCAGCCCCGCCGTGCTTGGGAGGGCCCGGCAGGGGGGCAAAAAGTGGAGATGCCGGGGATTGAACCCGGGGCCTCATACATGCAAAGCATGCGCTCTACCACTGAGCTACATCCCCTTCTTGGGGACCGTCCTTCCAAAGCTAATACAACGCTAGTAGGAGCCGCACGCCGAGCCCGGCGGTGACACCGCGGCCACGCCGCAGTGCCCACACACCCCCCGCGCCCCGCGCAGCCCCGCGCTGGGCCGGGCGGGACCGCACGCTCATAGTGCAAGCCGGGAAAGGCAATTACATGCCCATCCTCGTTAGTATAGTGGTGAGTATCCCCGCCTGTCACGCGGGAGACTGGGGTTCGATTCCCCGACGGGGAGGTTGCATAGTTTTTGCTCCCGGGTGCCATTTTTTGTGGGCGGCCCTGCGCAGGGTTTGTCTGTGTCGCTGCCGCGGAACCCCCGCCGGAGGGGCGGGGCAAAGCGGACAGAGACGCGTTTTGTTCCAAGGGAGGGGATAGGGACCGTTTCTATCCCCTGAGCACCCCGCGGCTGCTGGTGACTGGAGGTTCCCTGGGGTCCCGGGAGTGGAAATCACCGGGGAAAGGTGTGAAGCCCTGGACGCGCCGGGAACCGGGCGGCGGAACTCGCGTGGGAGGGCGCGCACCGGCCGGGCAGCGGCGCCCAGGGGGACGCGGGGCGGGGTCGTATCCACGGCCAGCGAGGGCGCTCTCGCCCGCCGAAATAGCTCAGTTGGGAGAGCGTTAGACTGAAGATCTAAAGCTCCCTGGTTCGATCCCGGGTTTCGGCAGAAGGACCTTCCTTTTTTGGTTCGTTTTGCCGCTGAGCGGAGGGCGCGGGGGCTGCTGTCGCTGCGCCGGGCGGCTCAGCCGCTGCCAACGTAGGCGCTCACGCGTGCGGGACTTTTGTGTCAGGAACCGCTGCCCGAAGAACGGCGGCGATGGAGCGGGCCCGGCGGCGGCTGCTCGGGCATGACCCAGCCCGCCGGAAGGCTTCCTCAAGCCGTCCTCGTTAGTATAGTGGTGAGTATCCCCGCCTGTCACGCGGGAGACCGGGGTTCGATTCCCCGACGGGGAGGTAGAAAGAAATTTTTCTTCAAAAGTCTTTTTTTTCCTTCCCGCACAGACTTCTCCGATTTCCGAAAGAGCAAAACCATTCCGTTTTGTGTGTGCGAACCAGCGCGTTCCTGTCTTTGTAAGGGCTGCCTGAGGATCGCACCAGGCTCTGTACACTGCAGTGCCCACAGCCCCCCGGGGCCTGGCGGGGCCTCGGTGCGGCCCCCTCGCCCATCTCCGCAGCGGGGCCAGCGGAGCGCGGACGTGGCCGGCGGGCAGGGCGCGGAGCGCGGGCACGGGGATGTAGCTCAGCGGTAGAGCGCATGCTTTGCATGTATGAGGTCCCGGGTTCAATCCCCGGCATCTCCACGTTGGGTGCTGCTCTTTTTTCTCCCTTTTTCGGTAATGTTTTACCCAGGTCAAGTCACCGCGTCTTGTTAAGACAGCAGCAAACTGACCGTGCGGCCGAGATGGGCCCACGGTGGCACTTCCCAGCAGCATGCAAAGGGGTTTTTTTTTCCATTTGGTTCTCCTCAGGCCTGTGCAAACACGCACGGCTTTTGTGTCCCATCCGCGCTAAGGGACAGACACAGAAGGCCCAAAAAGGACAAAGCACCAAACCCCGAAATGCAGGGGGACACGGGCCACTCATCCCAGCCTGACACTGCCACATCCCACAGCCTGGCAGAGCTGGCACCGCGCAGCCCTGCAGCCACACAGAGCTCGGGGGCTCTGCTCCACGTTCCCAGAGCCAAAGGGGAAGGACAAAAGCCAGGACACCAGAGCTGACTGCACTCCTGGCTGCAACACTGCAGGAGCTTCTCCCTGGCTCTGCAGTGCCCACTCCCGTCCGCTGTCCTGCTCAGCCCCTTGGGAAGAGCTCTCAGGGACACAAGCGCCCTGCTTTGATCTCCTCAGGTTGGCTGGGCTCATCGGGGAACTCTGTGGAGCTGGGAGGGCTGGGAGTTATGGCACAGCTGAGAGGCTTGGCCCAGAGGGACCAAAGCCCACACAGAGCCCGAAACAGCTTTGATCTACACGGCTCAGTGGCAGCTGTTCTGTCTCACTGCTCAGTTACCAACAGCAGCAGGAGCTGACCACTGACAAACTCAAAGTTATGTTTCCTGCCACAGTGGCTGAAAAGCTCCTTGTGCTATTTATTTACTTATCTTACTTACAGTTGTTGTTTTGAGCCAATGTTTGGCTACAGCGCTGGTAAGATCCCTGTTGTAAATTACTCCCTGGATCTCCCTGGCAGCTCTACTTCTGGAATGTGCCCTGCACGTGAATATAAGAGACAGTTTGAAGTATCAGGCATGAAGTAATAGACTTTTTGTCACAAAATACCTCCCCATGTGCCTTTTTGATGATTTTCTGACCAGTCCTAAGTACTCACCTTGTAACTAAAAGAACAAGCTTAACATTATTATTCACTTTCTGCCAAGGAAAGACCTAAACCTGGAAGGCTTCTCCAATTTTTGATGTTTATACACTCCCAAGGCGCACAGTGTCAGCCACTGAGCACTGAGAAGTAACCAAGACTTCTGTGGTATTTTTTTTCCCATCTAAATGACCCAAGTGTTTGAGATTATTATCACTACAGCTGTGGTGTTAATACATACACAAAGCAGCAGAGGCCAAAGAGCTCCCCAGAGCATTCCCCTCCTGTAACAGCTCCATGTGTCAGGCAGACACAGGCACTTTTCCTCAAACCACAAAGCTGTTGCTGGACTTGTGCTCCCTTCCTGTTGGATGTTATCTCTGTCCCTTCCATTTTCCTTGGCCGCTGGCAAACGAAGGATTTTGTAGGCGGATTGAACTGAATGGCATTGGCTGAATCTTGCAGACAAAGCTCCATTCTGTTCCCAGCTGTGCCCTGGAATTGCTGTGCAGTTTGAGTAGGATGGTGCATGAGCCGACTGAGTGCAGCAGAGGTCTATCAGAAGGTGCTCTGTGAGAACAGAGTAAGAAATAGGCATTATTATTACTATTATTTCTGATTGATTTTACCCCTGAGCTACAAACTCCATTACAGCTCAGATGCATACTCCATTTTATGTGTGCACATATATACACACACACACTCATTGATTGTATCTTGGGCAGACCACCTGCAGGACTTACCTCTTTATCCATCAGGCCTTTCTTTGCCCCTCACATCCCCTCTCCAGGCTCCTTGATCTCCATCCCCAGGCAGGAGCCTCCTGAAGTCCCCCTTTCCTGCTGCCCTTCAGTCTGCTCCAACCATCACCACAGCAGCCAGGCACCTTCTCTGCCCTGTCCCTTGTCCCACCGCCGCGATGGCACCGAGACTCTGGCATAAACCTGTTCCACCTTGTGCCCGGGTGGGTGACAGACACCACCCTGCCCCTCCACACTGGAGGCCTCTCACACAGAAATAACACTCGAGGCCTCCCTCAGGATAAAGCAACAAACTCCCTCCCTCAGAAACCCCCTCACGGTGTGGTCGCGGGCAGAGCGGACCCTCGTCCTGCCTCAGGGGTGGCAGCCAAGGAGGTGTTTTTCAAGCAGGGGGGAAACTTCAGGGTTTAAACCCCTGAACATAAGGAAAGGCTCTGATAGAAGCTTTAGATGCGGCTGCGTCTCCAAGCTGGGCTCACTGAGATGCCCCAACCGCGGTCCCGCTCCGGTGGCTCCAGTCACCCTGGAAGTCGAGCCCAGTGACACCATTGAGAATGTGAAGGCCAAGATCCAGGACAAGGAAGGCATCCCTCCTGATCAGCAGAGGCTGATCTTTGCTGGCAAGCAGCTGGAAGATGGGCGCACTCTTTCTGATTACAACATCCAGAAGGAATCCACCCTGCACCTGGTGCTGCGCCTGAGAGGGGGGATGCAGATCTTCGTGAAAACCCTCACTGGCAAGACCATCACTCTCGAGGTGGAACCCAGTGACACCATTGAGAATGTGAAGGCCAAGATCCAGGACAAGGAGGGCATTCCCCCAGACCAGCAGAGGCTCATTTTTGCCGGCAAGCAGCTGGAAGATGGACGCACCCTCTCTGACTACAACATCCAGAAGGAATCCACCCTGCACCTGGTGCTTCGTCTCAGGGGTGGGATGCAGATCTTTGTGAAGACCCTGACTGGCAAGACCATCACCCTGGAAGTCGAGCCCAGTGACACCATTGAGAATGTGAAGGCCAAGATCCAGGACAAGGAAGGCATCCCTCCCGATCAGCAGAGGCTGATCTTTGCTGGCAAGCAGCTGGAAGATGGTCGTACCCTCTCTGACTACAACATCCAGAAGGAATCCACCCTGCACCTGGTGCTGCGCCTGAGAGGGGGGATGCAGATTTTCGTGAAGACCCTGACGGGAAAGACCATCACCCTTGAGGTGGAGCCCAGTGACACCATCGAGAATGTCAAGGCTAAGATCCAAGACAAGGAAGGCATCCCTCCTGATCAGCAGAGGCTGATCTTTGCTGGCAAGCAGCTGGAAGAGGGTCGTACCCTGTCTGACTACAACATCCAGAAAGAATCCACCCTGCACTTGGTGCTGCGCCTGAGAGGTGGAATGCAGATCTTTGTGAAGACCCTGACAGGCAAGACCATCACTCTGGAAGTCGAGCCCAGTGATACCATTGAGAATGTCAAGGCCAAGATCCAAGACAAGGAAGGCATCCCTCCTGATCAGCAGAGGCTGATCTTTGCTGGCAAGCAGCTGGAAGATGGTCGTACCCTGTCTGACTACAACATCCAGAAAGAATCCACCCTGCACTTGGTGCTGCGCCTGAGAGGTGGAATGCAGATCTTTGTGAAGACCCTGACAGGCAAGACCATCACTCTGGAAGTCGAGCCCAGTGATACCATTGAGAATGTCAAGGCCAAGATCCAAGACAAGGAAGGCATCCCTCCTGATCAGCAGAGGCTGATCTTTGCAGGCAAGCAGCTGGAAGACGGTCGTACCCTGTCTGACTACAACATCCAGAAGGAGTCTACCCTGCACCTTGTGCTGCGCCTCAGGGGTGGTAACTGAACCAGCAGGTTGTTGCTTCCAAATAAAGGGTTCCCTGCACTTGTTCATTCCAATAAAGCTGTTGCATCCACAAAAGTTTGTGTCCCAAGTTATATGAACAGTTGTCCGTGACATTGCCTTACTCCAGCTCTCTAATAAACAATAATTACGTAGTTTCCACAGAAAAAATGGTTGCAAAACTGCCTTATGCAAGGGTTCCGCATGTGTGGTGATTGTAGCTAATCCCTCAGCCGTGGCTTGCCTGGGGTTGTATAAGTGTTCTGATACCTGGCTGCAGCTCAATGCCCGCCTGCAGATGTTGTGCAGCTGTGGGCATTGTGTAAGCAGGGATATGCAACAGGAAGCTGTGGATGCTCCTGAGTTGGAAGGCTTTGAAATAGCTCTTGGTTGCCCAGCAACTGCACTTATTTGGGGATTAATGAGGAAACAGCAGAAGGGTGATCCTGCAGCTCTGTCACAGACCGGGGCAACAGGATCTTACAGCTGGTTCTGCAGCCCTCGGGCTTGAAAAGTGAGGTGGGAGGTGTGGATCTCATCAGTTATGGGGTGGACTTGTTTTTTGTCGAGCTTAATGACATGGAAGCAGTAATTTCGGATGTACTTGCTGGAAATCTGAATGTGCTTCATTCCAGCTGTGCCCCAAGTGGAAATGCTGCACTACTAAGCTGAAATGGGACAGAGCACTTCCTGTATGCTGTAGAAGCCCTGGCAAAAGGGAAGTTTCCACTCAAGGGTTTGTGGTGGGGGTTGCATGAGGGGCTGATGGGGAGTTACCCATGGCTGTGCTGGGCGTGGGGAGAGGGAAAAGGGAGAGTAAAACAGAAATGCCCTTTCCAGGAGCGGTGACATGGACTCACCGTAGAAGGGGATACAGTGGGAGCTGAACAATGGTCTCAGCTGCTGACTGGCTTCAGGAGGACCTGAAGGGATCTCACACTGCCCGGGTGGGACAGCAGGATTTGACTCAAGTAACACCAATTGCTTTTAGTGCTGTGTGGCCTCTAAGGAGAGGAGCATGAAGATGTGTGCTGGGCTGGAGGACGCATTTGAATGCTAAGGAGCTAAATCCTGCGTGGGTAGGAGCTGGTGGTGTGCCATCCTGGACATCCTGTCCTCCCCCACGGGAGTGCCCCAGGCTCTGCCCACACCTGCCCTGGCTCCCGGTTCCTGAGCTGAACCCCAACGACTGCAATGAGCAATTTGCCATTGTGTGGGTTTTCTGTCCTCTTGGGACATCGGAATTCACAAACGGAGCAGCTCTTCAGCAGAGCTGTGGCTCCTTAAACGCAGGTGTCGGGTCAGACAAGGGGAGGTGTCACTGGAATGCAGGGAGCATAAATGGCAAGTGGTTCTGATTTGAAGGCAGCCTGACTGCCATGAGGGGAGAGCTGCAGGGGGACACAGGGCGCTCATTGAATGTCAAAAGCCTGCACAAACGACTGCAGAGCTGTGTTTAAGTAATTCCTTTATTTTCAGCGTCTCAGTAAAAAACCTTTGCAATGCTGTAATTAAAACACACGATGCTGGACAAATCCATAATGGCCTGGAGTGGGCTGCAGCCAGGCAGAGCAGGAAGCTTGGAGGAGAAATCCGTGCCGTCGTCTGGTGAGCTGGGTCAGCCTCTGCTGACCAGAGAGAATGGCATGAAGTTGTGTCAGGAGGGTTAGGTTGGGTATTAGAAAAAAAGTTCTTCCCACAGAGGGTGGTCAGACACTGAACAGGATTCCTGGGGCAGTGGTCACAGCACCAAGCCTGCCACAGTTCAGGAAGAGTTTGGACAACACTCTCAGGCACGTGGTGGGATTTTGGAGCTGTCCTGTGCAGGGTTTTGACTCAATCCTACTGGGTTCCTTCCAACTCAGGACATTCTATGGTTCTGTGACCTCTGCATGTCACTCTGCTGGGTTTGAGGAACCTCAAGGCTCACAGTGGCACTGCCAGTTCTTCAGAGGCAGCACCCGTGAGCGGAGACAGCAGCTGGGGTGGGATCAACCACAGAACAGCAAAATTTGATGAGGAAAGCAAAGCATTTCGTAAACGTTAAGGTTTTTCTAACGGTGGCAGAACATATTGTTCCCAGAGATCTTCTCACAGTCACATTGATCCACAGTGCCTCAGGGAATCTCCTGGATTTTACAGGGATTTACTGAAATTTGAAGAAAAATTCCTTTCACAGCATTTCTTTGTAACAAAATGTTTTAAAAAGTAAAGGAAAACACAACACCTACTTTGTGCTGTTCTGAAGGCATTGCTGCTGGGAGAGGAGGCGCATCCCACAGCAGAGTCTGGCTGGGATTGAACAGAGACATTGATAATTGATTTGGTAGTTAAACAGAGGCAACTATCAGGGTTAAAGATTTGGAAGGAAAAAAAGACACAGTTAAGTGTAAAGACAGAAATGCAAATGTTCCACCGAGGTGGAGGCCACGGCGAGGCAGGTCCTGTGCTGTGCTGGACCCTGCCTGGTGGCAACCATGAGATTGTGTCTCCTCTCATCATGCAGGCAGGTGGAAGCAGTCCAGTTTCCAGATGTTCCAGCTCAGGTCATCTTGCAGCTGGGACAATGGGATGTTGTGCATGATTGATTTAAAACAGGCTCGGCCCCTCCACTGAGCTCGCACCCGCACCCGCTGAGTCATAAACTGGACTCAATTTTCTGCTCAACGAGGCTTTTATTCAGGGCCGCATTCAGATAGACAAGACAGACAAAAGACCCAATTCTTTGGTAAAGCAGAGTTGGGTTAAATGGAAAAACAGAGGCAGGTTAATAGGTGATGGATATTTACTCCTCCAGCAAGAATATACATATATGTACATATACACAGGAATACAAACACATCTATATAATTTTTTTAATCTAGCATGTAGTGACAGAACAAGGAGGAACGGCTTCAAACTGAAAAAAAAAAGTAAGTTTCGATATTAGGAAAAAAATCTGTATTGTAAGGATGAGGCACAGGACCAGATTTCCAGAGAAGCTGTGGCTGCCCCATCCCTGGAAGTGTTCAAGGCCGGGTTGGACGGGGCTTGGAGCAGCCTGGCATAGTGGAAGGTGTCCCTGCCCATGGCAGGGGCATGGAATGAGATGAGTTTTAAGGTCTCTTCCAACCCAAAACCATTATTCTACAATTCTATGACTGAACGATATTTTATCTATTTATATACGCTATTTCCCTCTATATTGTACCCATCTCCCCGTTTCCGTGCGGACACACGTGTTCACACGTTCACCACGCTCGGCTTCCCTTTCCCGTCGCTCCGTGGGCTA
>NW_008238337.1:1924636-1929200 GCF_000691975.1 Corvus brachyrhynchos
TGCTGCACCCCCCAGCAGCCTCAGGCTCTTACTCTGGGCAGATGCCGGCTTGGAGTGTTCCACCCTTGGCGACAGCAAATTTGCCCGAAGTGAGCAGGTTAACCACCCCTGGTTAACGAGGGCTCTTTGCATCCCGGGAACTGGCTGGGGATGCAGCGCTTGGCAGAGCATCACGCTGAGCACCAACCCTTCCTCCCCCTCACCTCCTTCTACCCGCAGCACCAGGTACTCCTTTCATAAATAGATGAGCAGACTAGTGGGCTCACGTGTGCTCTGGTGAGGTGCTTTCCCAACTGGAAGCAGGGCAGATGATGTGCAGGAGCGCTCCAAATGAGCCTCGTGCATGGAGCAGCCTCTGAGTTATCCTCTCTCCTAGACTGAAAACATGCAGAGCTGCTTCTCTGAAGATCTGTTTTATCCACAGTAGAGGTCCTGAGGCTGAAGAGGGTTTGTCCCCAAAACGTGGGGCTGTGGATGGAGTTGTTGGTCTGTTCAGTAACTGCTGCACAGTTTTATGAACCTGTCCCTGCTGCTGGGACACCAGTTATCCTGCTGAGCTCATCCCCACATTTACCCAACCCTTTTTCTTCCTGTCCAAAGCAGATGTGCTCCCTGCCTTGGCCTTTCTCCAAGGTTCCACCTACCCAGATCAACCCCATAAAATTTGCCTCTGATGAAAGAGGTAAACAAACACCTCACAGCCAATGGCTGGCGTTGCATGTGGCGCAAAGTCTCTGCTGAAAATGACCTACTTAAACATACCCCCGAGAAGCACTACTGGCTGGGCAGAACCAGACAGTCCTGTAGATTAACCAGTAGAAAATATTTGTTCAGTTTTATCGACAGCAGGAGCTGGTACCTGCAAATAAAAGGCTGAAGGGCCCCTGCAGAAAAGAAATGACATATTTCATGCAAAAACCTTTCTGCCCTCTTTTTAGCTAATCCTGATTCTTTCAACCTAATTAGCTAAGTCCTAGTAATTTGCAATGAGAACAGAAGATGAGGAAAAGACCAACCCTTGTTTCTCCTCCCTTCACCTCAAACCCTTGATCTCCACATCTTTAACACAACACAAAATTGCCCTGAGCTCATATTTTTTCCATTTCACATTAAGCCTGATAACTGAGTGCTGAGGGGTGATGAGGAATATTCAGGCCCTTACTGAAACTCCTGGGTTTCAGAGTAGTGTGGGTAAGAGGAGCTTGAAGAGCTGGGGTTGGGCAGGTAAAGGCTGGTTTCCTTTCTGGCTTCCTGAGCTCTGTCAGGATGGTGTATCCTGATGGAAAAGCACTTAGTTACAGAGAGGTGCTTGTTTCAAGGATATCTTTGTGTGAAGTCTGCAGGGAAAGCAAGAGGACACAGGAAGCTTGGAGCCTGTCTCCTGCCCCATCTGCATTGGGCTGCCTGTGGGGTTGGCCCTGCAAAACCTGGGGGTATTTCTTTTCTGGAAGCACCTGGAATGCTGCAGACCTGCCCAAGGTATGAGCTTGCACACAGTGAGGCTGCATCAGCTCATCCCTCTGCTACCCGTGGCTGCTCCACTTGGGAGCACTCGGATGCTGTCCTGGGCGGCAGGAGCCAGGAGCAAGCGGCAGCACCGACCTTGCTGATGTAGCAGGGTGAGGAGGAGGAGGGTGGTGAGAGGATGTGGAGGGTGAGATCTGACTGACACCCAGCTCCTCCCAGTCTGCGGGGAAAACCTCATCTCTCAGTTTTACTGAGCAGGGTGCCTCCCTCCTGGAGAAGCAGGATTTGGACACTGTGGTGGAGCTGCTGCTCTTCTGTCCCTGTCTTGAGCCGCTGGACTGTAACCAGATCCTTTCAGTTCCTCAGGAACAAAGATCAGCCTGGTCAGGAGGGGTCAAACATCTCAGTGACCCTTTGTAACCCATCTAGTTGACAAATACTCTGTTTTTATTTCAGACATATGACCATGTTTGTTTTGACTTAAAAGTAGCTTAATTTCAAGGCTACTCCATTATAGGGGATCTTAGCAGAACCTGTGGAGTACCTTGAGCTGCTGTGCCCGGGTGGGAGGGAGCTGGGAAAGGCAGCAGAGAGCTGGGATGTAACTCCATCTGACAGGGTACATGTTATAAAAATAAATGCATATGCAACAAGTAATCAAAGGAGTGCAAGACAGAATAAGCAAGTAAAGGAAACGAAATGCTCTTGATTGTAATCAATTCAACACTCTGGAATCAGGGTTGTAAAGCAGACTAAATTAAAATTTGTCCTATTACTGCTTCTTTGCCATGAAATCCTTGATGCTGGCAAAATTAGAGCAACATGTGTGCATGGAAGTGGCAACGGGAAGGGTTTGCTAGGTTAGATGGGCTACACAGCATTGTGGAGATGTCTGCTTAGGGTAGGGCTTGGATGAGGGGCTTGCAGAGCCCTGCTGCTCACGGGCAGCTCAGCCTTGCCATGAAATGCCTCAAGAAAGATGAGGTGGTGTGGGGAGACCTCTGGCAGAGTTCCACCTCAGCCCTTTGTGTCAGCAATATGTGCCCAGTCAGATCGAGCTGCTCCAGAGCAGGAGCTGCTGTGGGGCTGCTGAGCTGCACCAGCATAAAGCCCATGTCCCTCCTCCCGTTGGTGGATCAGCCCCACTTCCATAAGCTGGCTAGCTTACCTAAGCAGGGCCAAGGATTTGTGCTTGCAGAAGAAAAGATTGTGGTGGAACACATCCAAAGTAGATGTTCAAGAGGGAACAAGCTCTTGCCCCTACTGCAACCTCCTGGAGGCAGGGAGGGAGTGGAGGCAGAGGTGGCCAGATGCCAGGACATGAACTGAGGAGAACTTAGGTTGTCTTTGAGCTCCTGCAGGCATTTCCCAGCACACAGGACAGTGATATGGGAACATGGTTGGGTTGTGCCTTGCCTTTGATCTGCCTCATGATCAGCTGTGAGTCAATGCAGGCTGGCAGCTGAGAGGAGGCAGAGGTGTCCTGTGCTGTGCTGTTGGGACACAGTTGGGCTACCATCCAAGTTCTCCATCTTCTTTTTGGGAATCTAGTGGGCTCTCCCTGCTGGTACCCGAACAGTTATGAGGATAGCTGTGCCACTTCTTGCTTGGTTTTAGCTGTGTGGAGCTGCCAAATCCAGGAGCAAAGGCCTTAGGGACAGGGTTTTTTCTGCCAGACAAGTAAAACATGCAGAATAGTGAATAATTCAGTACTGGTTTGTCTAATGCAGAGCCAAGTCTCCAGCATATCAAAGAAACTTGGAAACCCTGTGGGTAGGGTTTGAAAAGTTAAACCTGAATGAATAAGCCAGCAACCATCCTGTGGCATAAACTTGCCGCTTCTGCACGCACAGGAGCTCTCCCTGTAGATCTAGCTCGGTCTCAGTCTGCCAAACACACCTGGATCCTCTGCAGAGCCTCTCTTGTAACTGCCACCTTTGGCTCTGCCTTACATTGAGCTGAGGGTGGCTGTGCTCACCTGCAGCCACAAAGCCCAAAAGTTGTGTCTCCTTATTTTTTTTCCTTACAGAACGTCAGGATCAACCCCAGCAGCATCTCCTTCCAAATGTGGAAAGACATCCCTGTTCCTTTCTACTTGTCAGTGCATTTCTTCGAAGTGCTGAACCCCAAGCAGGTCCTCCAGGGAGAGAAGCCGGTGCTGAGCCAGCGTGGACCCTACGTGTACAGGTCAGGTACCACTTGTGGTCCAGCTTGGCATGAGCCTGACCACTGTGCTGCCTGCCAGGCTGCTGGCTGGCTCCTCTGGCAGGAGGACATTGCATCAGCAGGGTCGGTGGGAGCCCAGTGGCACTGAAAGTGACCCAAATGTGCTCTGATTGCTCTGATCATGCTAAAGACACACGTAGGACCTCTGGATGCTGAGGCAGTGAGATTGGTGGGTGCTCCATTGAGTTGTGGAGCTCAATCCTTTTCTGGGGCCTGTTGGGCAGGCAGACCTGGGCTGATGTGGTCCAAACATGGGTATGAGGGGTGTTGGTGTGGTGGTGGGTGACCCTGTCTTCAGAGTGCTCTTATTTTATCTTCGTTGTGCATTTAAGAGCCCAGCTCTTGGGCTGGAGTCGCCTCAGTATCAAACTTCATGGGTCAGTCCTTATCTAACGTGAGACCCAGAATGTGCCTAACGTGAGCTCTCTGGTCATGGGAACCAGTATGGAGAACAAGTATGGAGCACTAACACTGGGTCAGAGCCACACACAGCAGGGCTGGGTCTGTCTGCCATGGCTGAGAATGGTGGCTGAAGCCCCAGGTGTTTCTCAGCACCTGAAAGAGCAAGTGATAGTTGGTGTTGAGTTGAACATGTGAATTTCCCATTTAACAGCGATCTTCAACACCTCAGTGCCTACACTAATGTGGTGAGGTTAAACCAGCAGCCTAAGCAAGCTCATGTGGGAAGATTATTGGTTAATCCAAAGCTGTTTGAGCAGTGTGGAGGGGAGGCTTGCAGTATGTATATGCCCTTGTTTCCTCTGGCATTGCAGCTCACACCATGTGGGTTCTGTAGATTGGAATCGTATCGCTCACTGGCTTGGGGAAAAGCTTCCCTTACTTTAAATAATAATAAACAAAGGTTTGAATT
>NW_008238337.1:1929524-1933351 GCF_000691975.1 Corvus brachyrhynchos
CCTGCTGAGCAAGATTAGTGCCCTGTCCTAATGGGGGCTGTAAAACAGAGGCTCCACAGTGAAGGACTTTGTTTTTGCTGGTGAGTTGAGCTTCAGTTCCTCCAGGAGCAGTAACAGGCTTGTGACTTGGGGACAGCCTCGCACTGCTGCAGAGCACTGCAGTGTCTGTGACACTGGGGCTGCCCTGTGGCGTGGGCTGAGGTCCAGCAGCACTGGGCAGTGTGCAGGACATGGATGGCCTGAAGCCCTGAGGACACAGTGAAGGACTTTGTTTTTGCTGGTGAGTTGAGCTTCAGTTCCTCCAGGAGCAGTAACAGGCTTGTGACTTGGGGACAGCCTCGCACTGCTGCAGAGCACTGCAGTGTCTGTGACACTGGGGCTGCCCTGTGGCGTGGGCTGAGGTCCAGCAGCACTGGGCAGTGTGCAGGACATGGATGGCCTGAAGCCCTGAGGAGCAGAAGGGCCACGATGTTGTGTGGAGGGTCAGGCTGCCCTGAACCCAGGAGCCATCAGGGAGCTTGGGAGCAAATCAGTGTGGGCTCACTGGTGGAACATGTGGCATCTTGGCTGGTCCTCTCCTGTTTGCAGGTTGTTTTGGCATGTGGGTTTCTGTGGCTCTGCGTATCTGGGCACCTCTCTGATGTGGCTGGGCTTTGCAGTGGCTGTAGGTGAAGCAATGGAGGAGACTTGGGCTTTTGTCTTGAATTTCTTGGGTGTTGAGTTGGGAAGAAACACTTTGTGGCTGGGGGAATCCATCCTGTCAGGATGCCTCTCTTGTGGGCTGCTCTCTCCTCCTGCCAGACACTTGCCCTGGTTGGGATGTGAGGTTTATATCTGTTCCCACGCTGCCTCCCCAGCTGCCGTGTTGCTCCTCGCTGGGGTTTGGTCTCCTTCAAGCCCAGGCCTGTGCAGGCCATCCTTGCTCCACAGGCAGCAGGGGCTCTGCCTGGGGGAAGGTTCCCATAATCTCCCATCTCTTTGCAGGGAGTACAGGTATAAAACAAATATCACGTTCCACAACAATGACACAGTTTCCTACCTGGAGAACCGGAACCTTTTCTTCCAGCCAGACTTGTCCAACGGCACCGAAGACGAGTATGTTGTTGTGCCAAACATTTTGATGTTGGTGAGTGCTTGTTGTCTGGATGGGCTCCACCTTCTGAGCTTGCAGGGAGGGTGGTGAAGCCCAGCACTGAATCACTGGATTACTGAATCACTTTCTCGTGGGTTTTAAGGCTTATCAAACAATGAGGTAGTTAAACTCATAAAATGCAATTATCTCTGTTCTGAGTGTTGGTTGTTGTGTTGGGCTGCTACTGTTCCAAAACCAGAATGTGCCAAAGGGCTGGCAAAGCAGCTGAGCTTGAATCTGCAACCTCACCTGAGCATCCTGTGGGGAAATCAAGCCTGTGAGCCTTCAACTGCTTTCTTCCCAAACTGGGAATAAATGAAGAGCCTCAGTCTGTCCAGAGGATTCCTCTGGGGCTATAGATGGGAGCAGCAGAATGATTTTGCTCAGCACCAAGAATGCTTCCTCTTCGGTTAAGATGGGGCTCTTATCCCAGAGGTTTTGTTTTCTTTCCCAGGGAGCAGCTGTGATGATGGAAAAACTGCCAAATGTTTTGAAGATTTTACTGAGTGGAGCCCTGGCTGGCCTGAAACAGGAGGCGTTCATGAACCGGACAGTGGGGGAGATCATGTGGGGGTATGAAGACCCCCTTATAGACACAATAAATATGCTTGTTCCTGGCCTGATCCCTTTCAAGGGGAAGTTTGGATTATTTGTAGATGTAAGTAAAGTGGTTGGTGGGGAATGCTAAAATCACAGCAATATTGTTCTTGGGGATGGCTCAGGCACCCAGCTAAGTAGAAGTTGAGTAGCTGATGGTATGTGAGGCACCCCTAGAGCTGATGGAGCACCCAGAGTCAGTAACGTGCTGCAGCCTTGCTGTGTGTGGTGGATTAAAAAGTCATTCCTTCTCTCTGCAGTTTAACAACTCCAATTCAGGACTGTTCACAGTAAACACAGGCATGAAGGACATCAGTCAAGTTCATATGATTGATTCATGGAATGGGCTAAAGAAGGTGAGTGTCTGGCAGCAAACCTTTAATAATGGGGCAATGCCTGACTTAAAGCAGCGTAAACTGAAAGCTCTGGGTGCTGTTGTGCGTGGGTCAGGTTTGAAAACAAGTTTCTACAGGACTTCAAGTGCTGCAACTTCTGTTCTAGCAAGTTGCCAGGAGGTGGCCATGTGGCAAGGGGCTTGTCAGGAAGCATTAAATTCATCTCCTCATGGGTTTCACTTGGACTCCCTTGCAGTGCTGTTGGAGCTGGTTGCTCTAAGGGCTGAAGTCTCAGGCTCCTTTGGCCTGTGTTGAAGGTGTTAAATACTCTTGTTAAAGGATGCTTTACTCTTCCCTTGTGGAATTCTGCTCCTAACTAAAATCAGCTGGATCTAGAGATCAGTCCCTGGGGACAGGTGGATCTTGTCTATTAGTTGGGTGGATGTTTGACTCTCAGAATCATGGAAAATACGCTTAAGATGGGAAAGATCTTTGATGCTGCTATCCCAAGCTGCTATGGAAGCAGTGTGGGGTGGTGGATATTCCATGCAGGGGTGAAAGCTGACTGCAGCAAGCTCGTCCTTCTGAGTTCTTCTCTCTACACCTGTCCCACAGGTGAACTACTGGCGGAGCAGCCAGTGCAACATGATCAATGGGACAGCAGGGGAGATGTGGCCACCGTTCATGTCCCCGACCTCCCTGGAGTTCTACAGCCCTGATGCCTGCAGGTGAGGCCACAGCCACCAGCCTGTCCCCATGCAGGTGGCAGGACATGCTGCACCCATCCTGCACACGCAGAGCTCCCGTGCAGTGACACAGAGGGCTCAGGATTTGTTTCTGTAGTTAAAGTTTTGTTTATTTGTTTATGTAGTTAAAGTTCAGCTGCTCTAGGGGTGCCTCACATACTGGGGTTGTGGTATCTGAGCTTTGCAAACAGCGTAGTTGTCTGATGATCAGCATCTTGTGGTGTCCATAAATACCTTCCATATCACTGGAGAAGTCCAACTTGCCCGAGGTGAATCAGTACAAGATAACCAGATGTGGTTATCTTACATAGATAAGATGTGGGCAGTGAGAAGGAGAAGTAAGGGTTGTCAGAGGGAAATGCAACTGTAACTGTTTGCAGAACTCTTTTCAGCTGACTAAACTCTTGGAGAAATTATGCTGGGGGGGAAACTCTTGCCACCATTTCCAGGCTCTTTCTACTTTTTTTTCTTTTTTTTTTTTTTTTTTTTTTTTTTTTTTCTTTTTTGCTCCTGCTTGTATAAGACACTCTGACCTCAGCTGATCACACAGGGGTTAAAGTACCTATGCCTGAGGCTGGAAGGAGGGGAAGCAGGCACAAAACACCTGTCCCTAGCTTGGGGAAGATAATGATAATTCAGGCTTTGTAGATAGTGCTGCAAAACAGAATGACCTCTTCAGTGAAAAAACAGACAGCTGAGCTGAGCAATAGCACAGGGATTCCTCTGCACAAGGGGCATCAGCAAGTGCCAGAATGACCCGGAGCCAGGAATTTACACGGAAGTTTACCTGTAACCGAGTCTAAAACACACATAACCTGTTCCTGTAAAGCCACAGAAATCTCTGGAATGGAGCATGCTTCTAGTGAAGTGGAGGAAACCAAGTTTGGTTTCTTGTTGGTTACAGGAGGCTCCTGCCACACAGAACTGTGGGGAAATGGCTCAGCTTCTCAGACAGTGCTGTGTCTTCTCCCCAGACCTCTGCCTCGGCCTCTGTTCACCCAGAGTCACAAACATCAC
>NW_008238337.1:1933431-1945566 GCF_000691975.1 Corvus brachyrhynchos
TGCTGCACAACAGGCAGGGCCCATCTCCTGTGCTCTGTGCACATGAAGTGCAGCTGATGCCGAGATGCAGCTACCCAGGTTTTATGCTGCTGATGTGTTACAGCAACCTCTGCCTCCTTGCTGGAAGGTGAGCAGAGCCAAGAGGCACATACGTAACTGCTGAACATGCCCTGAACCCCCCCCCCATCCCAGAGCATCAGAAGGCCTCTGTAGGAATGAGCATCCCCTTGGCCTGCCCAAGCTGTCCTGGATGCCCTCTGTGACCCACTTACTCATTCTGTGATTCTCTGATCCCTGCAAGCCTCACTCAAGTGTGAAGGGAGCAAACCTTTGTCCTGGAAACTTGCATTGATCCTGGCCAGCTGGTAGCAATATTGCAGCACAACATCAATAGCCTCTTGTAGCAAGAAAAAAAAATCTTGCTGTGTCACGTAGAGAAATTTTCCACTCCCCTGGCAGCCTGTTGCCAGAGTTGGCCTGTGAAAGAGGTTTATCCAGTGTCTGTGCCCTGTAACGGAGCACCTCGGAGCCAAGGCTTGCATAAAGTGGATATTATCTCTTGGAGAGCAGCCCTGGGGATTACTACATGCCTTTAAACAAATCTCACCTGGATATAGCAAACAGGCATAATCCTGTGGTTTCTCTCCATAACTTGTCCTGACCAACCCTGTAGATGTGCTTAAAATATGGAAAGCAAAAGCCATAAATATTCATTCCCCATCCAAAGCACTGCTCTGAGGGTTTATCTTGATCTCAAAGTCTAAGTTACATTGCAACTGCATCTTATCCAGGCAAGATAAAAACCCAGTCCTGGGCTGGAGACCTGTTGACTAATCCTGTTCCTTCTCCATTGAAACCCTTCCAGATCCATGACACTGGTGTATGAGCAGTCTGGGAAGTTCAAGGGTGTGCCCACCTATCGGTTCGTGGCACCGAAAACCCTCTTTGCCAACGGCACAGATTATCCACCCAACGAGGGCTTCTGCCCCTGCATGCAGTCTGGCATCCAGAACGTCAGCACCTGTAGACTCAGTGAGTCCTTTCCCCCCTGCCTCTCCTTTAATGGACAAATGTTAAATTCGAGATGCAATACAAGCTTGGCCGTCTGGAAAATCAGCTCTGGTGTCCGCTGGGATGCTGAAAAGTGCTGCTGGGCTCTGCGTGCACTCCCTCAGGCCTCTCAGCAATGAGGGAAAGCCCTTGTGCCCAAAGTTCCTTCAGTCCCCAGCCCTATGACAGCCTGGCATTTGTGGGAGTGCCCGAGGATACAGTGGGAGCATTACATCCCCTGGGCTGGTGGTGGGAGCAGGCAGGGGAGAAAGGAAGAGGCAGCCCGTGCAACTGCCAAATTAAATGTTGACTTTTACACTGAGCATGCGTCACACAGGAATGACAGTCCAGGCTGGGTGTCCTAACTCGTGTCTGGGAACAGTGAGTTACCACGGCGTTGTGTGGTGGCTGGTCCTCAACCCTCCCGGAGTAATGGAATGACCAGCGGGGAGGGAAGGGTTGGGAGGAGAAAATATAAAAGCCTGTTCAGAACAAATACTGCAAGTCCATAAAAACATCAAGAAAAGTTCTTAGGTAGGTGTGGAGGAGTTTTAAGATGTCTTCAATCTCATGCAGATGCACCGATGTTCATTTCCCACCCTCACTTCTACAACGCCGACCCATCCCTGGTGAGCGCAGTCGAAGGCCTGCACCCCAGCAAGGAGCAGCACGGGCTTTTCCTCGATGTGCACCCTGTGAGTGAGCCCACCAGGGTCCTCCCCTCACCCCAGGGACCAGCCCAGGATGGGGGGGGACCCTGCCATCAGCCGAGCAGTGGCACCACTCTGCTCTCGTGGCACTGATTTGAGCAGGTTCCATAGTGCAAAGACTGGCAAGGACATGTGCAGATAAAAATATCAAAGCCATAAACTAATTGAATAATTAGCCTGGCTTCTAGCGAATTGCAGAACTAATTATAAACATAACTGTTTCGATAAGCACAGTGAAGTTCTTTCCACTGACTCAGGCCTATAACACCAGGAGGTGTATCTGGCAGCAGGCCAGCTTTGCCCCAAATCTGCAAATGTACATTGCCATGAGAACTGGCTGGCAAAGTGTGCAGACCACGCTGTGGCTCAGGCTGGTGCCTCCATTTTTGGGCTGGCTTCTTCCACTCTCTCAACCTGCCCATCTGGAACTGACCGCTTTTGCGCTGGGCTGCTGCTGTGTTGCATCCCTCACGTACCTACAGTGTGAGGGTGAAGTCACCGCTCCAGAGGGGATTATTTGGGGTGTCCTGAGGCATCATTGTCCCAGCTGCTGATGGGAAGGGGACTTTGGCATTTTCCACCCGCAGCCTGTGTTGTGCATGGTTAGTTTTTCCAAATACTCAGTGATGTTTGCTCCAGCAAAAAACCCATTTCCCTCTTGAGGTAAGGTAAACTGCATATCTTATATAGAATTGGGTTCTGACTGCTTTTCTTATCGCGGTTATGAAAATCTAATTAAGTTTATTTCAGTATTAAACTTCTACTGATAGCAGTACAGTTAATTATATTTTTATCTGGCTGCAGTCTGCTGACTACAAACAGTGACAGTCCAACAACAATTCTCTGCTTGTAAAAATGTGTTGCAACACTGCAGACTCATGAGAAACCAATGTCTTAATGGGTGTCAACAAGATCAGCTTTGAAGTGTGATGTTTTCGTGGTCTTGGGGTGTTGCTGATCAGAGTCTGTTGGTCCCTACAAAGTCACTTGAGGTTACTGATGAATCGGTCTCTCCCTGTGCAGATGACGGGCATCCCCATGAACTGCTCCATCAAGCTCCAGCTGAACCTGTACATAAAGCGTGTGTCTGGTATAATGTAAGTGGTCACCTTCTAGAAACATCCATCTGCCTTCCCTGAGCAGGGAGTTCTGCTGATGCTGACGTTGCTGCAGAGTTTACTCTCCCCAAAGATGAAGCAGCTTTACCATGACCAGTTGTCCTATTGCTGGAGCCAGCTGGCTTCTGCTGAAACATCAGCCATTCCAGTGACCACAAGTTCCATCCTCTAGCAGTGCAGAGAGTGGCTGCCTGTTTGCTCGGCTCGGGCAGTGTCCCTGTCCATGACTGGACAGCCGAGGGATGCACTGTTCCTCCTGGTGAGGCAGGAACTGTTCACCTCCACTGTGCTGCATCCTCAGCAGTTACCTGCAGCATGGAGAGGCAAAACACACTCTGCCTGCAGGGTGGAGAGTGAAGCTTGTGTCCAAAAAGACACTTCCAGTTGTATGAAAGCAAACAGGAGGTCCCTGTAACCAAACTGTGTGGTGCCAGATGTTAAATACCAACAAGGGTGGGAGTGTGCTCTCGCTGCTTTGGCTGTGGGGCAAACACCTGCAGACTGCCCCCAGGGTGCCAACTTGGCTGCACCACCCCACGGTGCCATCCAGGTGACTGAGACATGAACTTTAGCATTCTGGTTCACTGAGTTTCATCTCCCTGGAGCCCAGGTGTGGGATGGTACTTATTGCTGTCCCCTGGCAGTTAAGCCCCCATGGAAGCATAAGCTCTGCTCTTGCATGAAAAGCACAGGTTGGACCTGGTCCCCCAAGGTGGGAGCAGCTCACTGGACCAGCAGGGATTGCCACCTCCTTATGGTGGTTTCCTGGCCACTGTCAGTCTGTCAGACATGTCCCCTTAAGGAAGAATTATGGTGTTAATTGTGACCTGATCAACCATAAACCTAAGTGTATGTTTCTTTTTTTATTTTCTTCCCCCCAGTCAAACAGGGAAGATTAAGCCCGTGGTCCTGCCGCTGCTGTGGTTTGCAGAGGTGAGCTGCCTTCCTTGGCCTGATTCTGCAGAGCCTCTCCTGTTTCCCCATCGCCCAGTGCTGGGGAAACTCCACTTTGGATAAAGCTTTAAGCCAGACAGACTAATTAAGCACCAACAGAAGGCTTTTCAATACTTGAATAATGGCTGTGCCATTAATCCCTCTGAGCTGAACAAACCCTGCACTATACTTGGTAAATCTCTGGCTCTGCCCTAGATGTGGGGTTAAATAGGGCCCTGGACAGAGCTGCCAGCATCCCTGTCCTCATGTGGGCCAGGGAGTGCAGCCTCCAGCTGTGGGTGCATGTCCAGCTGACTCCAGCTATTTAGTAAAAGCTTCTAGCCTGACTGAATCTTGCATAAATTCCCTAATTTATGCTGGGAGGTGGTGGGAGAGGAATCATTTGCTGGTCTGTCTCAGCCCTGGATGGGAGGGAAATGCCACTGACAGCTCTGCTTTTTTGAGCAGAGTGGATTCATCGAAGGCTCAGTCCTAAAGCAGTTTTACAACAACCTGGTGCTGTTCCCGTCGGTGCTGGACTACGTGCAGTACATCTTCCTTGGGCTGAGTGTCCCACTCATTATCTCAGCAGCTGTGCTCATGGCAATGAGTAAGGTAAGAATCTGCAGCTGCCCCATGGGAAATGCTGCGAGTCAAATCAGACTCAATCAGACGGTGTAGGTCGGGCTGACAATCTAACATGTCTGAGGAAACATTGGCTGATGCCACCAACAATCTCCTAATGGTGCCAGGTGCCAGCAGAGAGCAGCAGGACTTCCTTAGCCATCTAGAAATTAGGCTGCAAATAGATAACATGAAGCATTTCTGGCTTTCTTGGCGCACAGGATGGAAGCGGCCTCCTGGAGGAGGAGGTATTTCTCAGCTCACCCAGCTAACAAAGAAACAAGCCTAGTTTATCAACCCAGCCTCCATAGAAGGCAGCAGAAGATCTGTGCCGTTGCACAGATCTGCCTCTGTAGGGTCCCAGCAGTTTTCCAGTCAGAACAGAGCCTTCTCCAGAGGATGGAGCTGTCTGAACACAGCGTGTTAAGTGAACTGCAGTTGCTGTGTTCTTGCAGAGGGGACACAGCCACTGTGGCTGCTCTCAGCCCAGCACGGATTCTGCATTTCCGTGAAACGCACTTAGTTTCTGTGCAAACTGCTCCAAAGAGCTCTGGAAGTGAAACCCTCAGAGCCTTTGTGGATCTGGGCTTCCTGAGAAGTGAAGACCTTTGAAGGCTGCTGGGAGCTGGCAGCTGGGCTGTGGGTCAGGCAGTGTGGTGAGGCTGAGCTGAGCTGTCAGGACTGAATATAAAACAGCCAAAACACTCGGTGGAGATCTGTGGCTCTGGCTCCACATCGATCTGATAACACTAAGCTCTCTACAAGCTTTAGTTCTCGAAGTAAGAGATCTAACTCCCTACCCTAAACCCGTATCAAAGGAAGCTGATTTAGCTTTGCACTACAGTCAGGTGGTTTAGGCTGGCTCTAAGGCTGCAGAGGTGAAGAGGCTACTTGTGGGATTAAAGGCAGTGCTTGGGATGAGAGCAGATGAAGGGGAGGCCTGTGTGAGGGGCTGCCTTTGCTCAGCTAGTTACAGCCCTTCCTCAAACACCGATGCTAACCCACCTTAAATATTGCCAAGGTTCTCGGAGTATCACGTAATTGGATTTTAAGCAAGTGTACAATTACTTAAGTGACTTAAACATATGATCCCAAATCCCCTTGTTCTTCCACACACTTCCCTGCAGGGTGGGAGTGATGCTAGGGCCCAGCATGGAGCCCAGAGCTCACCACCAAACCCTTACTGTGCTCCCAGGATGGCCCTGGGATGAGCTGCCGCACTTCAGCACATGTGAGTGGTTGCTGGCAGACAGGCTCCAGTCTGCTGCATGACCCCAGGAGCTCTGAGAAAGGGCTGGGCAGCTGTTTCTAACACCTTATGCAGCTCTGAGATGGCATTTCTTCACCCTGCTTTGTGCAAGTCTTAATTCCTGGTATCAAAGAGATTTAACCATGCTAGAAAGGGCCAGGGAGAAAAGCTGGATTTTAAACTCATTCAAGCCAACTGAATATCTGCTTGTGAAATATCCCAAACCCAGGCATAAGCCAGCTGTACTTCTGTGCTCAGCCAAAAGAGTCACGAAGTGTTAAACTAAAACTCAACGTCAGGAAGTGCCTGACTATCTGGAAAGTGATTAAAAAGCTTCAATGACCTTACCAATCTCTAAGAAAGCTGTACAACGACAGATGAACCGTCTCCTCCTAATGAGTAGATAAGAGCTTGTAAACCGGTTGACAGCAATTTGCAGCCAAGGTGTGTTCCTCATTTGATTGAAGTGTTGCTGATCTAGCTCTGATTGCTTAATCACGCACAGTTCTGCCTCCCGAAGTCACAGGCGATGTCAGGGGGGACACTGAGCGGGGACATTGTCCACACCTTCACGTGTCTGCCAGCATGAAGGTCTCCCTGCACCCAGCTCCTCCCTCTGGTGTCTTGTGTGCCTCTGGCTTCTGGAGGGAGCAGTGTGCTCTGAAGCCAGTGCAGATGCGGTGCTGTGAAACACTTAAATCTTAGTCTAGTTTCTAGTGGAGCCAGTTTGAAATGCATCTGTTGGACTCGCAGCTCTAGAAAATGCATAATCTGGACGGGGGTAGAACACCCCCAGACGCTGTAGCTCTCTGCCCTTGTGGCCTACAGCCTGTGTGGTGGCAATTTTAAAAGGCAAACAGACCATTTTAAAACTGGCTTGACACTGAACAAAATCTTAAATAGGACTTAGTTTAACCTAAATTTTGAAATCTTCATTAATAACTAGATTCTAGTTAAACAGTGATTTTTTTCAAATCTCCTCCGAAAATTGGAACCCTCCTGAAATTCATGTCCAAGTGCACCATAAACTAGACTGATTGTCTTCTAGGAAAAATGCTCTTTATTTTGGAGTAGCAATAAAAAGAGCTCAGACAGTAATAAGGCAAACCAGGCCAGCTCTGCCACAAACCTGCCTCCGGTTAAGGGGACGGTGTTGCGGGAAGCCAGAATGTAGGTGGGTACCCAGTCAAGGTAACACGCTTTTGTCTCATCCTGATTTGATTAAACTTCACTTAAAACCAATCAAATGAAACGTTTGCTGTGCACATCTCCCAGACACGCCGTCCTGCCAAGCTTTGATGGAATGGTGGTGTCTCCTGGCTTTATTTGGGGCAATTCAGATGTCTTAGTACTGGCACTTAACCAGGTTGCAGGTACATGCTCTTATTGTTTCTCTGGTGTACCTGATCTGCAGCCCTAATAATGTCAGCAGGGGTCAGGGGAAAAGTAAGATTGGTGTGAGGAGATACTTTTCTTGCCTATTTTCTCCCCATCTCTGAGTGTTTGAGATCCAGAGGTAAGTTTTTTGAACGGGTAAAAACTTGTGGGGTAACAGAGGTAGTCTCCTGGTGGGTGTCACCCCTCCCCTGCATGCAGGGAGCCTCAACAGAGAGGCTTTTAGGAGGGAATTTCTGATGTATAAAATATCTGGGTTTGTATTACAGGAACACAAAATCACTGAGTCGTTGAGGTTGAGGGGACCTCTGGAGCTCATCTATCCCAATCCCTCTGCTCAAGCAGAGTCACCTAGCTCAGCACCATGTCCAGATGTCTCTTAATATCTTCAGGGATGGAGATTCCTCAGGGCAACCTGTTCCCATTTTTACAGTTTTCACAGTAAAAAAAAAAAGGAAAAAAAAAAAGTATTTCTTAATGTCCAGATGGAATCCCCTGTGTTTAAGTACCCCTTGGCTCTTGTCCTGGCCCTGGACACCACCAAGAACAGCCTGGCTCTGCACTTACACCCTCTCTTCAGAAACTTGTTTACAGTGGTAAGATCCCCCTGAGCCTTCTCTTCTCCAGGCTGAACAGTCCCTTTGCTCACACAAGAGACAGTCCAGTCCCAAAATCACTCTTCCCAGTAGTTCCATCTCTCTTGTCCTGGGAATCCCAGAACTGAGCACAGTACTCCCTGTATGGCCTCACCAGTGATGAGGAGAGGGGAAGGATCACTCCAAGACCTGCTGGCAACATTCCCAGTGCAGCCCAGGACAGAGTTGGCTGCCTTTGCTACCCGGCCACGCTGCTGGCTCACCTTCAGCTCGGTGTCCCTGAGGTCCTCAGGTCCTTTTCTGCCAAACTGCTGCAGAGCTGGGTGCCCTTTAGGGTGTCCTGCTGTGCGGGGTTGTTCATCCCAAGTGAAAGACCTTGTACATCCTCTTGTTGAACTTCGTGAGGGTCCTTCCAGTCCGTTTCTCAGCCTGCTGAGGTCCCTCTGGTGTACCAGCCACTCCCTCAGTTTTTGCCGATCGTTAATAAAGATGTTACACAGGACTGGACCCAATATTGACCCCTGGTGTACACTGATGGTTACTGGCCTCCAACTCAACTCTGGGCCTGCTGTTCAGCCAGTTTTCAGTCCACCTCACTGCCTGCTCATCCAGTCCCTACTTCATCAGCTTCCCTATAAGGTTTTCATGGGAGATGGTGTCAAAAGCCTGGAGTCCAGGTAGACAATATCCACTGTTCTCCCCTCATCTACCGAGCCAGTCCTTTCATCATAGATGGTCAAGCACAATTTCCCCTTGGTGAAGCCCAGTGACTACACTTGATAATTTAATTGTCCTTCACATGCCTGGAAATGGTTCCTCGAATTAGCTGCTCCATCACTTTCTCCAAGATGAAGGGAGGCTGACTGGCCTGTAGCTCCTGAGGGCTTCCTTCTTGATCTTTTTCAAGACAGAAGTGATATTTGCTTTCCTTCCCTCTTAGGGCCCCTCTCCCCACTGCCAGGCCTGTTCAAAGACAACAGGGAATGGCCTTGCTGTGACATGAGCCCATTCATCCCATCAGGGTTTATGGATTTGTGTATGCCTGGGTTCCTTAAGTATTCTCTGACCTCATCCTCTTCCACCAAGGGTGCATCTTCCTTGCTCTGGACTTTCCTCCATTTCGGGGGTCCCCTGCCTCATTCAGCCCCAGGCCTGTATGGTTCCCTCCTCTTTCTTTTGTCACCTGGGTACTTGAGAAGCCTTTCTTGTCTCTGACATCCTTGGCTAGATTCAGTTCCAGCTGGGTTTTGGCTTTCCTATCTTCATCCCTGCATGCTGGGAGAGTGTCCCTATATTCCTGCCAGGTTACCTGTCCCTGCTCGCACCTTCCAGATGTTTCCTTTCTGCATTTGTGGTTGGTCAGGAGCTCCTGGTTCATCCACGTTGCCCTGCTGGCATTTTTTCCTGGCTTGGGATGCTTGTTAGGGTGGACTATTCTTGAATTTGGAGGAGGTGGTCCTTGAATATTAACCATCTTTTTTGCCCTGACTGTATCCCCTCACCTGAGGTCTGTAGGCACTTCTAGAATCATAGACTCATTAAGGTTGAAAATTCCTCCAAGATCCTCAAGTCCAAACTTCAACCAAATAGCACCATGCCCAAAGAGTCTCCAGGTGTTCCTGGTGGTATCACTGGTGCCCACACTGGAGCAGCAGTGGCCAATAGTCAAAGGGTTAGACAAGCCTCACAGTCCCTCCACAACACCCCAACCCACACCCCCAGCAAGCAAAAGTCTCTGGGTGAGGGGCAGTCCCCAGCAGCAGTAATTGGCCCACTCTGGTCACCTGCTGCTTCCTGCTGGGGTTCTGGCATGATTCAGGGTCAGGGCCCACGTGGTCTGTTTAAAGGCGTATCTGGCTCCTGCTCAACTTTGAGAGTGGTGAACCTGTTTTGTAGGTGTAAGTGTTAAGGGTTATGGGGAGGAGGAGCCGTCTTGGTGCCAGAAGGCACCAGCTTCCACCCTTCCCCTTCCGCAGAGGCTGCACCTCCCATTATCCTAGGCATGAGCGCTGCCTGTGCCTGCTGCAGCTGGTGCCTGGGGGCCCCCAAGCTCCTCTGTCCCTCAGCAGACTGTCCATCTCCCTTCCACCTTGGATGCTGTGCAGCGCACTGACTTCATCCCACAGCTCTTCAGGCTGGGTGTTGGGGTGGTGTTACAGGTGCTGGTGGGCAGGAATGGAAATAACCTCATTTTGGTAGGGCAGGAGGTACAAAGAGGTACAAAAATCTTCACTTTAAGAAAAGGGTCCTTGGCCACTGAAAGTCCAAGAGGCTCGGGGTGCGCGTGCCCCGGGTGGGGATGCGGTGGCACCGCCGGCTGTGACCATGCTGTGACCTCTGTCCCTCCCCTGCAGAGAGGCGCTGCTGAGAAGAGCCCCTGTCCCCACTCCACGCAGAGCAAACGTCCCCCCTCCTCCGAGACCACGCCGCTCCTGCACGACGCCGACGCCCTGAGCCAGGACGATGCCGAGGCCTGAGCCGCCCGCCCCGCCACGCTGCCCGCAGGGACACACTGCCCGCAGGGACACGCTGCCCACTGGGACACGGCCACGCTGCAGGTGACACCTGCTTCGGATCCCCAGAGCTCTCTGGAAGGTGAAGTCCTGGACAGCTCAGCGGAGTCCTGCACAGCACGGCAAAGCCACGGGATAGTCCTGCTGCTCAGCATTCCCGCTCATCCAGAGACCCCGTCCAGACACTCAGTACAGCGTTCAAGAACCCTTGTCCCCAGGGGCCAGCCAGGCCCCTCTCTCCGGTGGAATGAAGATGGTTGCTGACTGATCTGAGAAGTTATTTGCAATTTAAAACTGCCTATTGCTAGGGATAAAAGGCACTTTAATGGGAGCCTTTAAAATAAATGAGGTTTGTATAGGTAGCGCTGATGGGATTTAGTGATCTTTTTAAAAGCCACTGTTCATCTCACCAAATGGGGCACGCTGTCCTGGAGCCACTTACAGTTTTATTGCCACTTGATGTAACTGGACTACACTGCAAATCATTTCTGGGTGCTGTCACTTCAGTGATGTCGCTTCCCACAGTACCTGGAGCCTGCCTGGGGCTGCTCCAGCCTTTGCATGTGTTGGAGAGTAGTGGTGACTTTTAAAGCCCCAGTTCTGTGCCATGACCTTGTGCTCCACAGTGATTCCAGCTCACAGCCCTGTTACTTAATCTCTCCTGGCTGTAGGTGACTGCGTGAGATGAGCCTTGGCAAAACCTCGGTGGTACATCTGAGCTGTCACTCAGCTCCTGGCAGTTGTCCCCGCTGCCTGCTCAGCCATCCAGGACCAGCTCTTCGGGCCATGACCATTGGCACATCGGCCATCAGTGGCTCTGGTCACACTGCCTGACTATGGGAAGGGGGAAGCTTGACCCTGTCCTTGAGTGTTACTGAAGATATTTTTGCTTTTGAGAGGGAGGAATATGTGCAATCATGAAAGTAACAGTGGCCTTAAGTAGGGTTTGATTAAAGTATTGCAGATTTCTGAAATGGTGTGTTGGGTGACCTGGGGCTGGATGTTACTGGGGGTGGGTGGCCTTGGGTCACACTTCAGTGGGAAGGAAGCCCAAAGCCCAGGAATATTTTTGGAAAATTACTAGTCAGTAGTTGTCTACCACACCTGCCTTGCCCACTTCCAGCCAGGAGCTTGGGAAAGCAAAGGGGCCAGTGCTGGAGCATCTGGCAAGAGAGGTGGGGAATCTCTGCTGTCTTGCAGCAGAGGACTTGTTTCCCTGGGTGTGACATGGGTACTCTTGGGGTCTGGACATCTTTGTCCAGGACAGCCCTGTGACTTCCTAGTGGGCTAAGCAATACTTTTCTCTTACACCTCCATTGCTCTTACTGGTCCTCTTAGCACAGGACCTAAACCAGACTCGTCCTGGGCCAGTGCATTCCTTACTGCCCATGTCCCAGTCCTGCAGTGAGCCTAGGCTGCCTCACCCTGGAAGCAGCCGTGCTACAGCCTGGGTCACAGCGAGGAAAGGCGGCACTTTGGTCCATGGGCTGAACTCCCCTACATGCCTAAAGTGTGTCTTGCAGGTATGACAGCCAAGTCCCTCCTTGTGGCCACTCCTGCTGGGTTATCTCTGTGGCACAAATCCCCACTGAGAGTGATTCTTCAACTGCAGCTGTAAACTCTCTCTGGCCTTGAATCCGAATGTATGCACTGGCAAACAGCAGCTCACACCCACAGCCTCGGCCAGCGGCGATGGAGCCGGGAGTGGGGCAGAGCCTCTGGGACAGCAGGGCGTACAGCAGCAATACCCTCCCTGTGAGAGGCTTTAATGACATTACGGTGCTAATTGCAGCTGGACGAGTGAACACAAATAAAACGCGGGCATACCGCTGTTAGCACAGGCCTCGGCGGGTGTTTTTTGTGGCTTTGCCGAGGAGCGCGTTGCCGGCCGGAGCTCTTGGGCAGCGCTGCTGCAGCCTGTGGGGCCGGGAGGGCTCGGCGGGACCG
>NW_008238337.1:1946176-1947696 GCF_000691975.1 Corvus brachyrhynchos
GCGGGGAGCCCGCCCCTGAGGGGCAGCGGGGCACGGGCACGGGGAGCCCATCCCTGGGGGGCAGCGGGGCACGGGGGTCGGGCCCCGGGTGAGGGGGGCGCGGAGGGTCCGGCCCCGGGAAGGGCGGGGGGCAGCGGGTCCAGGGGCACGGTCAGAGATCCTCGGCACTGATCCCCTGCCCAGAACCCCCGAGGTGTGTCCGTCCATCGGCACGCAGCGCTCCGGTTGTCTTCCTCACCTTGCTGGCTGCTTGTGAATTTACCCAACTCGTTTTAAAATGCTTCTCACAACCCCGAGTCCTTCCCTGGCCCTGACTCATTCTCCCTTGCCAATTCCCTCTGTACACGGCGTTCAGGGCTGTCACAGCCCGAACGCCCCTGGTGCAACCCTCCCTCCCCTGTGCCAGGCCAGGTTGAAGTCATTCACCCTCTCCCGAGGATTTTAATTGGCCCCCACAGGCTCAGTTATTTATCATCACAACAATCTCGATTTACTGTGCGGAGCCGTGGAAGCCGCCTTTCACCCGGCCTGGCACAGGCCTGGGAACAGAACCCTGTGGGGCACAGGAGGCTATGATTTGAGTTCCAGCAAGTCTTTGCTCTGGTGTGTAGCTGCTCTGCCCTTCTTCATTGCATTCGGGTCTGTTTCTGAGTTGTGGCTCTAGTCTCCTGCGTGCAAGAATCCTCCAGCGATGCAGGGCGGTGAGTGGGGTCAGTGCTAGGGTGGTTGTGGGCAGATGCACCTCCTGGGGCAGAGCTGTAGCTATTACTGCTAAAAAAAACTCACAAAAAACAAACAAACTGAGTAATGTGTAGCTCTGTGGGCAGATGCACCTCCTGGGGTAGAGCTGTAGCTATTACTGCTAAAAAAAACCCACAAAAAACAAACAAACTGAGTAATGTGTAGCTGTTTCAGTTATAGTGGTGGTATGATGATATTTGATGGGGAAGTGTTTTTCTCCCTGGAAGCTATAGGACACCCAGCTTTATGCCCCTGCAATGTGGGGCTGCAGGACCCAAAATCCAGGCAAAAGGTGTCTGGAGGAAATGAAGTGACTTGTGGTACTTGCTTTCTCTTGCACTTGGCCACAATGAACCTCTCTGTCTGGAAGAAAATAGCTGGAGGGAGGACAAGCAGCTCATGTGGTTTTGGAGGAGAGCCTGGGCACTGCAGGGTTTGCCTGTGCTCCTGTGCTGCTTTGGTTTAATCCTCCCTTGGGCAGGGCTCTCTGCTGTGTCGTGCTATGTTGCAGGATTCAGGCTCTGGATGGGTGTATGTACCTTGAACCCCCAACCCCCCTGCGTGCAGCTGGGGGTTCAGCCTGGGCCTCGCTCCCTAGGCTGTGCGTGGGGCTCTGTGCTGGTTTCAGCCCTTTCTCACTGTGACACAGAGCTGGAAATGTTTTTGTGCCTGGCAGCCCTGGCCCTGAGCTGCCCTCTGTGCTTGGCCAGCTCAGCCCTGCACAGCCTCTGCTGCCTTGGCTGGCCCCCAGCCCGCCTGGGAGGGGCCCGACACCGCAG
>NW_008238337.1:1947762-1969349 GCF_000691975.1 Corvus brachyrhynchos
GACTAAATGTCCTTCCACCTCCTGCTTGTGAGGACACAGGAACTTAATTTTATTGCCTTGCTGGTCACTGGAGTCAGGGCTGGACTATTTCTGGGAGTAAGCCTGTCTGTGTACAAGCTCCTCCACCCAGGGCTGCCAGAAATTCTTTTGCCCTTCAAAAAGGGAAACAAAACCCCCTGTACCTCTTGCTTTGGCTGTTGCTTTTACTGAGGTGTCCCTGTGTCCGGGCAGTGAGAGCCACAGCCTCAGCCCGTCACACAGAGTGCATCTTTGGGATGCTCCATCCTTGCTGCTGTGGGCACAGGGCTTCCCAAGTCACCCTGCTACCACCTTCTCCTGGCTGTTCACATGCCAAATCTTAGCTCTGTTGGGGTAAACCAGACCACGGCCCTATGTGGAGTCCCTGTTTCCCTTCCCTGTGCTGTGTGCATCCATGTGGGGCCATGCCCAGCAGGGAGCTCCTGCTGCAGTCCAAGCCTGTGGGGCTCGGAGTGGTGACGTGCAGCCGGCTCAGATCTGTGCTCCCTGTGCTTGGTGGCTCCCTGGGAGCACAAGTTTTCTGGAGCAAGAGAAACAATTCCTAAAAAGGAGCAGTCAGATGGAAAATTGATACCAAATGGTGCTATCAGTCCCCTGAGGAACAAGGTTTGATCCCTCAGCCCATGGTTCCTGGGGGTTAGGACAAAGGCACACAATGCTATTTTAGAGGGGTTTCTTTTTTAAAAAGATTATTATTTTCCTCCTTTGGGTAAGTTCATGATTTTCCCAGACATGAACTGGCTTCAGATTTGATGCTGATGGCACAAATGCTGCTTTGGATATGTGTAGGGTCTGAGTGCTGTGCCCAGCCCTTCTCCAGTTGCTTCATGGATCCTGCAGGGCCAGGGACCATCCCCAGCAGCTGATCCCGGGTCAGGGGCTTTGCCAGCCCCACAGGGTTGTTGCCCTCAGGTGGAGACAATCCTCCTCAGGCAACACCCCAGGGACTGCCTGCCTGGTTCCCAGCCTGGTGATCCTTCCTGTCTTCACTGTCTGCCCCTGTGACTGTGGATGTTGCTGCTGAGTGTTCCTGGAGGTATCCAGCTGCATTTCTGGGCTTAATAACATGGTTTGTAGCACTGTTAAAAACCCCACCTCCCTAGGTGCCCCAGCTGCTTTCTGTCTTTTCCATCTGGACTGGTTCCTGGACCAGTTCCTGTAGGAAATTGCCTCCTGAGCAACCAGTGCCACAGACAGGAGGCTTCACCTCATGCCCACAAAATGTGGGGCTTGTGGGTCACGGTGTCCCATCACTCATAGTGCTGAGCACGAGGCACTGCACAGGCCTGGAAGCCATTGGGGGGAGAGAGCTGAGCTTCCAGGGAAGGAATTTCCAGCAACTGCAGATCCATCCCCAAAGACAGCATTTCAAGGAATTACCCTCTCCCCCTTGCTGCAGACTTCCTCTGCTTTTCCAAGTAAGTCTCTGGCTTGGGGCCATTTTTATAGAAACTGGAGCAGAGCAGATCCATGGGAACATCCGGGGCTGGAAGTTGGTGTTTTCCAGGTTCACAGCCTGTGGCTCTTATCTGCATTAAGTGTCCCCAGTTCCGACACTGAGCCTCTCTCTCAGCTATCTCCCTTGTGAGCACCGTGTTTGCAGTGCTCTGGATGCTACAAGGAGCAGTGAAACCACCTTCAGTGACAACAAAAATAAATGGTGATTTGGGTTTTTTAGCACTGCTTTAGCTAACAGCAATTGCTGATGGTGGTAACTCGGTCCCCTCCCTCTCGGCAGGGCTGCTCCAGGTCCAGATGTGCTGAGCATCCTGGAGGGGTGCAGGGGAGATCCCCTGTGGGTAACCAAACAGCTTGTCTGCCCCCAGAGACCAAGGGGCAGTCCCTGCCTGCCTGCAGAGAGCTGCCAGACAGCCCATGGTTGTGCTTCCCCCCTCTCTAGAAAATGCTCTGTTTACAATGTTAATTTTCATGCCCTGATGGGAATAGTTTGGGGGCTCTGGAGGAGGTGACCCCTCTCCCTGGCAGGCATCGCATTCCCCCTCCCCACCTGAACAGCGCTTGGTGTCCTGACGGGTGCAGCCCTGGAGACATACCTTGTGGATTTTCTTCAGCTCATAAATACTCCCCTGCCCTCCTCAGTGCCCCTAGCAAATAAATTATCTGAAGCTACATTTCCCCATTTCAAAGCCTTGTGAAAGAAACCAGAGGGTTTAGCAACCCTGGCTGGCTGGAGTGGTTCACATACCATCCACCCATTTGTGTTTGATCTACTTCATCCTGTGTTAAGTAATCCTTGAAAGCCCAGTGGGCTGCAGGCCCTCTTCATGCCTGTAAATCACTGGGGCATGTCACAGGTTGTAAATGAGTGGGGTGAGTGTATGTCCCACTCCTTCATCTGATCCAAAACGTCTCCCTGCCCCAGAAAAATCATCCCTGTTCAATCGGAGCTGCAGCTTGCTGGCTTGGGATCACCATGGGCAGTAGGGTGGGGGTGTGCCTGGCCCCCCAGGTGTGTTCCCATGTGGGACTGGAGCAGGCTGCTCACCTCGAGGGGCAGCTCCCTAGGGATGCAGTCTGGGGGTGGGTTTGGTGTCCTCTGAGTGCTCCCTGCTCGCTCCTGCTTGTGTCCCCCAGAACCTCCCTGAGCCACCCGTTAACTGGGGCTGCCCTGTGGCACCTTCTGCACCTCCTGCCTTACTCGGTTTCCTTTCCATCCCTGGAATTTCCCGGGACAGAGAAGGAGCTCTGCCTCCCCTAGGCCCCCTGTGCTGGTCAATAGAGTTTTAAGCTGTGGAACCTGTGTGATTCCACAAGTCCCTCTTGCAGCCAGGCTATGGCTCTCTCCCTTGTAATAAATCAAAGATTATTCCCCTCTTCCCCATGGCCTCCCCTCAAAGGTTGCTATTGCTTAGCTGTGGCCTGACTTTAATTACAAATTAAGAGCAGCTGAGTGGGCACTAGGTGCCGTTAATTGGCTTTCCAGGAAAGGTTTCCCAGGGAAAGCTGAAGGCACCAGCGATTGATCTGCTTGGTTCCTCGTGTACAGTAGCTCAGCCTGATGCAAGCCCTGTGCCAGGTCCCAAATTCAGCACTCTGTGTGTCATTTGCCCAAAAACTGCAGCCAGCCTCGAGGCTCCAAGGTACTTTTCCCCTGCTAATTGAAGCCTCAGGGGCTCAGAGCCCCCTGTCTGCACTGGGATGGATTTTTAGCTGCTGAGAACAAATTCCAAGGGAGGATGCTGAAATAAAGCAGATGGGATGATTCTGGAGGTCAGAGCGAGGAGAGGATGCACTGCCAGGCATCGTGTGATGAAAACATACTTACTGCTCCAGCAGCTGTCAAAGCCCAAACAGATGAGGCAAGGTGCCCAAGGAGTGTGCAGGGATCTCATTTACCTGGTAATTAATGGAAATCGTGAAACAAATCAACGCATGCTCCCTGTGGAGAGCTTCACGCTCTGGTTTCAAACTGCTGATGGAGACTGGGCATGACCGGATCGTGAGTGCTGCTGTGGGGCTGAGACAGGGCTCTGTCCCCATCCCTCTGTCCCTGATGGAGCTCCCGGTTATTTGAGGATGTCCTTACCTGCCAGCGTGTGTGGCTGGGGCGCACCAGACCCTCCCCGCCTGCGTGTTCAGGGCACCGCTAATTGCTCTGCCCCCGAGCACACGGGGGACCCGCGGTACTGTCTGTCACCGGCAGAGCCGCCTTGGCTTACGGCTGCGGGGTAGCAATGAAGATGTTACGATGAGCCCCGTGCTCCCCCTCCGATCCTGCTCGGCTGAACATGTCACAGCTGATTTTGCCGGCCCGGCCCTCCTGCCATGCTGCGCGGGCACCTCCGCCCTGTGCCAGCCCCGCGGGGCTGCAGGTGCTGCTGGCACCCAGACCTGCCCTGCTGCCTCCTGATGGAGAGAAACCTCATCCCACTACGAAAGGCCGTGCCATTTTCTCGTGCAAGTTAATTAATTTGGCTCCGTTTGAATATTAAGAACGCTGTTTGCTGCGTTGTTGTTCTTTTCCTTCCAGAGCAGCCGTGTGCTCCGCAGGGCTCCCGGACAGGAGCAGGGATGCTTGCTCTGGCTCAGGAATTCAAGGGAGCGCTTTGGTTCCCCGTCTTCTCGTTTATTCCGTGCGTTGCAAAAGGGGTTTTGCAAAACAAAGTCTTTCAAACCATTGATGCCAATCAGGCTTGCTGACAGCCGAGCCCCCGGAGCACGGGCTGAGCTCTGCACGGCAGTGTCTGTGCTTTGCCTGCTCCTGGGGGTTTCTGGGGGGAGGGAAATAACCCCAAAATAGCACAGGTGAGCACATAACTCACCTCATCAGTCTCCTGCCAGTAGTTAGCAGCTGGCAAAATGCCTGAAGCATAAGGTTTGTGATCTCTTCCAAAAATTGCATTTGAATGTTAACTGACGTACAGTAAATGCCAAATCCCTTTTGAATCTTGCTAAAAATCTCAGTTTAAAATATGCAAGCGACCTTTCTGTCTTTCTGAAAAGCTCCCTGCTTCAGGAAATTAAAAAAAAAAAAAAAAGAGAAACCAGACAAGCAGACCTCTTGCTACTGGATAAAAACACATCCAGTATGGCCTGAGGTTGTGTGAAGGGGCACAGCTTCCCTGGCTGCAAGAGAGGTGGGTCAGGGTCCCCTTTGCAGGCTGGACTGGAGCAGATCATTGAGCTGCTGTAATAAACCTCTTCCAGATATCCTGACAGGAGAAACTACAGAAACTCTGCCTGAGGAATGGGTGGGCTCTTGCTCTCTTTGATATCCCTCACATTATAATTAAGAGATAATGTCAATAGAATAAAACATTGTCTCAGTATAATGGTCTCCCGCTGCTACAGGAGTGTCAAGGTGAAGTCAAATCATTTATCAAAAATGAATGTTGAGGCAAGTCTGGGACGTTTGTTTTCACAGCAAGAGGCATTAATCCTGGAACAACAATATTCCAGTGCTTTTATTTCTCCTGTGCCTGGTGATTGATGCCAGTGCATCATCGTGCCTGAGAGCCAGGGCGGCTGAGTGATGGGCTCTCCTTCCAGCTGTATTGACCAGGGGGATTTTTGACTTGTTGAAATAGATAACAGTAAATCCAGGAGTGCTGGATCCTGTGAGTGTGCATCAGAAAGTGGGATTTCTCCTTCTAAAGGTGAGCAGTGCTGTGTGTGGGCTGGCTCTGCCTGGCCAGGGTGTGTTTGGGGCTGTGCTTGTCTTGCTGCTGCAGCTGTGGGAGGGTTTCTTGTTCATTTACCATGCAGGGCTAATCTGAGAGCCTGCTCCCAGCCCAGTTTCACACTGCTTTAGAGGGTTTGGGGGTCCCCTTCTGAGCAGTGGGGTTGGGCTTGTGCAGGGCTGAGCACCTCACTGGCTTTATGCATTTATAGAAATACTGCTGAGTATATACATGCACAACCCCCTCACAGGCATGGGGAATGCCTGTGGATCCAGGTCCTTCAGCAGAGGCTGGGGCAGCCTCAGCCCCATCCCTGGCACCCACAAAGGGCTGGGAAAACCACTGCTGTCTGACAGAGCACTTACTGCCAATTGCTGCTGCTCTGGGCTGGGGAGAGGAGCAGCCTCTGCCTCCCTTCCTCAGTTTGCATTGGGAGAAACTGTGAGGTCAACACTTGAAAATGAATATGTGTAAGTGGTAATTAGACTTGAAATGAAGTCCCAGGAGGGTGTACATAAACTCTTTCAGAATTTATTTTTGTTCTCCTCCTGGATTTGTTAGCGGAGAGAATTATACATCCAGCAAACATTTGGGCTGCAGAGGAGCACAAGTGCTTTGTACCATCTCCAGATGCCAAATCTGTTTTTCTAAGGCAGTGCTGGTACCTCCTGTACAGAAGCTGCCTGTTGGCAGGAGCGTGGCCAGGTCTGTGAGACCCGAGCCCTGAGAGGGGACAGTCCCTTCTCCTAATGTGCTCTCCACAATTCCATGCCTTTTGCAGGAGAGGCAGGGTCGCTAGGCTGGAGCAAAACTCTTTCATACACAGCGTGGTCCCAGAAGAACTAATTGGAGGTGATTTTGACTCATTATATACTCTTAAACTTACTGTAAACTCCAAAATCGTATACTATTAAATCATGGACTCCTTGTACTACTCTGAGGGGCCTGAAGGGATCCAAGCCCCGTGGCAGCAGTGGTGCCCGGACGCGCAATTTGCTCCATTAATTGGTGCTGTGAATCTTCCAGTGCAGCATTTTGCACCGAGAGGCTGTCGGCAGCTCGGGCTCAGGGCAAGGACTGGGATACATGTGGACTTTTGGGTGCGGACTCTGTCTTTTGAAGCTCTAGGTGGTCCTGGTCTCCTCGTAGAGTGGGGGAGCTGCTCCCTTCCAATGACTCCCAGATGTGTCTGACTGCCTCAGCTGAGTTGGGCAGCACCAGTGCATCCTGCTGGGTGCATGGTGGGGACAGCTCAGCCAGGACAGAGGCACGTTTTGGTCAGTTTTTTACTGTTTTCTCTCGTTTGCTGCCTGTTGGAAGGGGCAGGGGCCATGGCAAAACACTCTATTTTAAGGGGTGGAATGGTTTGGAGCGTGGCTGGGTTGTGTTGCCCAGCACCTTGCACCAGGACAGACCCAGGCCTAAGAAAAAAAAAAAAATTAGATTATTCAGTTGAGAACCCCAGTTCCATGGGTTTACAAGAGGGTGTTGGAGGCAGAACTGGTTCTCCATCTGGGACTGAGGACACTGAATCAGGAGCTTATAACTATAATTACTACTGGGTAGCAGGGGGCAGTTTAACTAAAAGAGGGGAGGGAAGAAACTCTGCATCTTCTGGGCTGATGTTAAACTCTGAGGCCAGGGAGCTCCAGCTTGTTTGAAAAGGAGCAATTTCACCACCTACTCACCCTTGGAGAGGGAGCGCTCAGGCCAAGCTCAAATGTGGGGTGGGCACTGGAGAACAAAACCAGAGGAAAGCCTTGCCCTGTAGCTGCCCAGCCTGAGGCCTAACGAGTTCCTGCAGCATGGCCAGATGGTGATTTAGCCAGGAAATGATTCATGCCAAGTGAGGGATGCTCAGGGCAGCCTGAGACCCCAGAGCACTTTGTGCTGGGCACTGAAGGAACACAATTGCCTCTCGGGGTCTGTGTGTGCAGTGCTGCTCCCGCGCCGAGGGCTGCGCCTGCTGCAAACACCGATAAAGATGTCAGGCTGCTGTGTGGGGAAATAAATCACAGCGTTATTTTCCTGCCCACAGCATCAAGGTGTCTTCTGGTGCAGTGCAAGGGGGAGCCAGGGGAGGGGCAGGCAGTGATTTCAGAGCTGTGCTGTGCTGGGAACGAGGGCTCCTTGTGCCTCCCACCAGCGCTGACTGTCGTGGTTGTACGTGGCCACTGGCCTGATCCACCCAGGAATTTGGGATGTGACCACCAGCTCGCCCTGGTGGGTTGCCCATCACTGTGGCCTCAGGGTGGACACAAGCAGCAGCTGCTCTCACCTGAGGTTCTGTGTCCCCTCACCTCCGCTCTGTGCAGTGAGAGGGCATGACCATAAGATATTGCCATGGCCTGATAGTGGTCAAAGAGAAAAGAATAGGTGGAAAACTTAAAATGATGAAGTGCTTTGAGGCAGACCTTTGCTGTCAGTGTGAAGCAGCAAGCCCTGATTTAAACAGCCCCTCTGGTAACTGACCTACACTGAACAAATCCATTTACAGTGTCTTGTTTCTCCTCGCTGTTTAACTACCAGAGTTCAGAGACGATTCCTTAAATGTTAATGGTGCAGGAATTTGGAAACTTTCCCGGAGTTGCTAGGGGAGCTGTGCAGGAATATGTCTGCTGTGCTGGTGCAGTTCAATTTCCTGCTGGACATCAGGCGGGCTGTTCTCGCCTACTGCTTTGTAATTAAAGTGCTGAAAGACCATCACTCTCCGAGGCTGATGGTGCTCAGATTCAACCCTGGGTGAGGGGCAGCTCTGTGTCTACCTGCAAGGAGGACAGGTTGCAAAATATTTATAGATCAGTCCCAGCCTGCCCTCATGCTGCTCCTGCCATCCCAGAGCTTGAATGGGGCTAGAGACCACCCTTTGTACCCTGGACTGATCGACCCCACGGCCCAAATCTGCACCTCGTGTGCCACCATCCATGGGCACCATCTGTGGTGGGGTCAAACTGAGGGTTTGCCCCCATCCCTCAAACAGCTCATCTGCAGGGCTCAGCATCAGCAATGTGGCAGGGGACACTCTCCCACAGTGGCTGTGTGTGACTGACCAGCAGAGTAAGTTTGGGCCATACCCAAGAGTATCAGAACTTCTCAAGGCCCTTTTCCAGAGGAGTGTAGCTGGCTTGGTACGTGCTACTGGGTTTCATCAAAGCTGAGCTCAGGGTAATGACCCTGGATATGTGTCAGCCTGAAAGGTCATTGGCTCACTGCTTCCTGCAGTGGGATGCTGTGAATGTAAATGCATCAAATCCCCGGGGTTGGAGGGCAAAGTGTGAAGTCCCACGCTGGGCACGCAAAGTTTCTTTATCAACCCCCCTGCTCACAGCAAAGGGGTGTCCGTGCCTGGAGCACCCTCCATCCCAGAGCTGCTGAGGGATGTCCTGGCAGGGTCAGCAGTGCCTCCTGCCTGTGCTGAGGTGGGGACACATCCGGGATTGGGAGCAGGGGGAGCCAGCTGACAGAATGTTGCTGGGGAAAACAAGGGCTTTAAAAGGAGCCGCAAGCGCTGAGCTGGCGTGTCCTCCTCCAGCTCTTTTGTCTCTAAACTTGGATCTGACTCTTTCCACCATCTCATTAGGAACAAGTGCTTGGCCCAAGTTTCATGGCAAATTTCGACATTTTAAAAATTGATGCCTTTTTTTCTGCTCATAACTTAAGCTGTCTAGTTTATCAGAGACATATGGAAAGTTTATTACATTCTTATTACAGATCCAGCCAAGTGAGCTGACTAATGAATGTGATTTTTTTATTTTCTTTCTTTTCTTTTTTTTTTTTTTTTTTTTTTTTTTTTTTTTTAGTTAGGACTTGGCATGGAAGGCCTCCTCCAAAAGGAATAGCTTTGGGTCAAGAAATAAATCACCAGAAGTTTTTTTCCCCCCCCTCTGTCCTAAGAGTTCAGCTTGGTAAAAGCCACAGCATGTGTGATTTGGGGGGTGGAAAGTGAGGCACAGGCGGAAATGAGGGGTTTGCAGGAGATTTATTGTGTTGCCCCATAACAATCCCAGCAGCATCTGGCAGTGTGGGACCCTTGGTGCTCCTGCTCCATGTTGTGGGCAGGCAGCATGGATGGGCTGCCAGGAAAAACTGCGCAGATTCACAGGAAGCCAATGTTTTGTTGCTTTGAACAACTTGGGGGTTATTAATAAGGAATAGGGGTGCTACTGTCCTTGGAGGCCTGGAACAGCTGGGGCTGTGAGGGTGCAAACCTGTGTGTGGCTTTTGGCAGCCAAGGGAAGTGTTAAACTCCTTGGAGGCTGCTTTGGGTGAGCCCAGGCGGGTGCCAGGTATGAGGGAGTGGAAACAGAGCCTTGGGCTGGCCATGCTCCAGACCCCACTGCTGGGGACACTCGTGGGCTGTGCAGTGGGCACGCAGCTCCAGTGCCCACCACCCTGACCAGCACCTTCCCCTGGCCTGGACATCTGCCTGTGTGCAGCTCTGCCGGTGTTTTTAGGTTGAAAACAGTGTGTTCCTGTTCTGTTGCTGTGCTTGGAGAGGCTGGTTCTCTCCTCCTGTTTGTCTTCCATCCCTTTCAGTGCCAGGTGTCCCCAGAGGGTTCAACGCTCAGGTCTTCAGAGCTGATGCTGCAGTTTCACACTTGCCAGCACAAACTTGCTCCATCCCTTCCAGTGGTGCCCTGGTAACCTGAGGGCAGGTCTCCCCAGGTTTTAACAGCTGTGGGCACAAATTTTAGTTTTTTCCTTGTAGGAACCACTCGCTTTGGCTTTGGGCTCATTTGATTCATGAATTCAGTTGGTTATAACTTATTGTTGGTTTTCCACTACTCACATTATCCGCCTGTGCCTTCCCTCTGCTGTTCCGTGGTTTATAGTGCCCGCTGGGACGGTGACAGCAGCGCTGCAGAATGCAGGGTTTGGCTGGGCTGTTGCAGTTTTACTGCCTTGCATAATGCAGAGATCTTCAGCCGAGCTCCCAGCCTCGTCCTGCATTGCAGCTCAGGTTTCATGGCTCCTTCCATCTCCTCGGCTGGTGGTGGTGGCCTTTTCCACTCCTCATCTGCCCCCTTCACATCTCTCTGCTGCACTTCTACCATCTATAGGCAAAATCTCTTCCTCTGACTCACTGTGTGGTGTTTTCCTCCCTTCAGGCTGCTGACTTTGGCATAATTCCCTCTTGCTGTACACGTTGCAGGGGGTAGCACACACAGGGCACTTCTCTGGGAGAGGGTTTTCTTTGCAGCACACCAGGAATCAGCCTTTGCAGGCTTTTCTCCTGTTTACTTCTCCTACATCCACAGCCAGCTTTTGTGTGACGTGAGAGGTGTGTTTCCCTGTGGAGCCTGGTAAATCATCTCTCCTCAAGGCTCTGCTTCTTCCCTGGGTCTCTTTGGAGACCACTTTCGGGGCTTTGAATGTGTTTGCAGGTCTTGGCAGAGTGGGAGCTTCCCTGCGAGGCTGCTCGGTGAGGCAGGCAGGGATGTTACACCCCATCATCTCTGCAGCCCTTTCTCCTTGTGGCTCCACACCCGGAGTTCTGGCTGAGCCTGGGGTTGCTCTGCTCTATTCCTCATCCCTGCTCCTCCTCTACAGCGGTTTAGTGCATCCTTAAACTTGGAGCCTCACAGCACCAGCCATCTGGTGTGGTTTAGCCGTACAAAGAGCCATTGTTTGCTCCGGAATCTGTGTTCTGGCGAGGTAGCTCTGCTTCTGGAGGGCTCTGCCAAGGGTCCTTCTGCTCTGCTGGCAAGTGCAGGTGCCTTTGGAGCAGCCTTTGTCCCTGACAGCGGCACAGCTTGGATTTTCTTTTCTTGCTTTTCCTTGTCTAATCACAATCCTGAAGTTTCCCACACTGAGCCTACAATGAGAAGCGCCCCTGTTCTTTGTCAGGGATGAGACCTGGGGCTCATCTCTGACTCTTTCAGTGGGAGCAATGTTCTGAGCTTTGGGCTTGAAGTGTCTTTTTTAGCGCTAAATCTTTTAATGTCCTTTAGCATCAAATCCTCAAAGGCAGGGTCTCAGTCAAAATGCATTTCCCAAGGCATGTCCCTTGGGAAGCTCTGTGGAGAGGAAAGCAGGGGGTTAAAAGCAGAGCCCTGCTGCCAGCTAGGGACACTGGTGCACAACATTTGTGGCTTTTGCATTTCCCTCTGCAAATGAGCCCATAGTCAGCCTAATTTCGGAGAGAGCCGCCTCTGAACCCGAGTGACTCAGAGGAATTTGTTCTGTGCCCTGGCGGGGCTGCGGCAGCCTCACAGGTTTAATTTGTAAATGCTGACACATGGCATTTCCTCACCGTCTCGTTGGGAAGGGCGGTGTGTCTGCCGGCACTTCCAATTTGTCACTGTCAGGACTGGCCCCATCTCCTGCTCGTCTCTGAAATGCCTTCTGATCGGTGCCGAGGAAGTTATTGGCGTATAATTTATCATTTAATATTACCAGAAGGGTTTCTTCTGCGAACATCCCTGAAATGATTATCCAGATGATGTTTGGTAGCTCTTCCTTTCACCTGCAAAAACCTCCTGGTGTCTGTTTGCTGCTCTGCTGTCGTACTGAGGAGAAAAACTGCCCTTGATGAGATGTCTCCTTCACCAAAAAGCCTTGATTAACACCTGGCTGAGGCTGCCTGAGTGCAGCAGCTCCCTGTGCCTGTGCTCTTGCAGAAGATTTTGCGTTAGGGACTTTTTCAGGGCTGCACCATTGGCACCTCTCATCAGGCAGCTGGGGGAAGTGTTTCCCCAGACCTTATTCCTCTCTATGGAAAAGGATTTGGGGGTGAATAAAGGCCACCGTGGTGCCTGGACCCTCCTGGATGGTGTGAGGGGGCTGGTTCTGAGATGCTGTGCCCCCAGGAGCAGAGAATCTTCTGCACTGCTCATCACAGTGTGGCAGCTCACTCTTGCAGAGGAGTGCTGAGGTGTTGCTCGGCACTTGGGGAAAGCCAATCTGTCCCCAAAGGCTGGCACAGAGAGGGGGCAGAAGGCACCTGGGCTGCTCTCCGAGTTCAGACCCCTCTGGTGCAGCAGAAAGGGCTGATCCTGATGGTGCCCAGCTCCTGCTGGTGTTCACCAGGACCCAGATACACCATGTGGGCTGTGGTATGAGGCCGGAGGAGGCAGCTGACTTGCACGCAGCTTTCCCCAGCTCACAGCCGAAGGTGGGATGTGGGAGCTGTTTTTGGGGCTGAAACACAGTATTTTTCAAAAGGGATACTGCAAAAATTTCTCGGCATGTATGGAATGCCACAGCCCTTGGGGCAGGGGTTTGTGTTGCCCCAGCACAGCCCCTCCACTCCAGCTTGCTTTGGCTGCTGTTCTCTCCATCTCCTCCCGGTCTCCTCAGCTGCAGCCAGTCCAAATCCCGGCTGCTGTCCTGACTCGCACAGGTCAGCTTTCCTTGGAAGCTGGCTCATGGTTTTATAGTTCTGCTTTATTAGAGACATGAAAGTGATTTTTGTTGTTGCTGGTTTACGAGCCAGACTTCAAAGAATGCAATTATGCAGACCAGGCGAGGACCTGCTGGTATCTCATGGAAATCTGTGGAAAACCACTTCCCTTCAGAGCTTGTTCCACAGCGAGGGTGCACTGCTATTATTTTCATTGCATTTGCAGATTTCTGAGAGAGATGGCAGTCAGACGAGGTCTTTGGTGGCTGTGGTTAATTGTTCCTTGGATGGGCATCCTTGTCCCCCATGGCATCACGGTTGGATGCTAATGTTGGGTGATGGCTTTAGGGTTAGACAGCACAAACTCATGGGATACAAAAGAGCCATTGCTGGAGAATCATCTCAGGAAAGGGCAAAATGGCTGGAAAGGGGATGTTTTTACCTGCAAAAGCTGGGCAGTCTTCCTGCTGCAGGCAGATAATGTTGTATCCACAGTTGTCTCCCTCTCTGCACTGCCAGGGAAAGGTGCCAGCTCCCCATCCTGCCCTGTGCAGCTGAACGTGGTTGGGGACCCTGCCTGAAACACAGGTGGAGCTCTTGGTGGGAGTGGGGTGGGTTCCCACCAGGAAGTGTCCGGGATCAACAACATCTTGGTAATTTTTTTAATTGCAGAGGGATTGTGCTCTCAAGTCACAGCTCAAAAGCCAGCTTTCCTTGTGATCGCTGAGCTTCCTAATGAAGATACTCCCCAAAAAATCCCCACCCAGCTTCCCTATTTCCAAAAGCAAATGCCAGGCATAGGGTGGCTTCCTGAAAGGTGACAGGTCTCTCCCTCCTGGCTTCATTCTGCTCCTTCCCAAGCCTGTAGGCGTGGGGATCTGAGCCCTTTATCAGCTCCTGTACACCAGGAAATTTTGTAAGTGTCTGAGAAGACCCTGAGGCTATATAAAAGTTCAGCTCATGATTCATTTCCTTCCTATTCAGGGATAGGCTAATTTGAGAGTATGCGCTAAACATTAATTACCTTCCTTGCCATGGTTTCCTAGTCAGGCATCCTTTCCCAGATGACTTTCTGCTCACTCAGGTCCAAGGCCATAAAAGCTTCCCTATTAGGAAAGGAAATATTTTACATCAGGTTTATACTCTATGCCTGAGGTCATCAGAAGTACGGATCGAGTGGCAGAAATACACACTGAGCTCTCCTTCCCGCATGAAAAATGAATCAATAACTCATCGATTTAAATTAAAATGTCTGCCTTGCAAAATGCCTCCCAGTGCTAATATTTGTAGCCCCCGTGTTTTGCAGTGGTGATTGGAAATCCACTGCCCCTGTAACACATGCAGGGATCCATCTCTGCTAACAGCATGTGATTGCTGACACCCGGGAAAAAACCTGCCTTCCCTTCCCCTGGAAGGATCCAGCAAGGTGAACTTTTGGAAATTGCTTCTCCTGGCACATGAATTATGTATCGAACAGGTGGCAGTCAATATATCTGACTTTTTCATGAGGTAATTAAGAATAAATGTGGGAATTCAGGCAGAACTGTTGCCCTGTGCGGGAGGTGAGTGTACCAATATGTAGCCAGCTCTGGATGGAATGGGGGAAGGGATGATGCAGGGGGAAGTACAGCTCAGGGGAACTCTGTTGCTCCCATCGCCTCTCTGCAGGTCCTTCTGGTGCCTGGTCCCTGTGCTGGCCCAAGCTGCTGTTTGCATTCCCATCTGCCTGCCCATAGGAGGAATATCCCACTTTTTCCTTAATTTGTTAGGTTATGTGCTGCTCTGGTGTGCCTGTGTGTGCTGCCAGCCCTGAATGCTGAAATGAGCCTGAATCCAGGTATCCAGGCCTGGATGGGGTTATTGCCCCCAAACTGCTGGGTTTGGAGTGGCAAGGAGGATGGACCCTTTAGTGTTGTCTCAATTATCTTGGGATAGCATTGACTTCCATCAGAAAAAATCCAAGCATTCCTTTCTGCTCGAATTTCTTCTTGTGAACTAATTAAAAAGTAGCTGTATTGGTGAACACATCTATGGTCATTAGCAAACAGTTAAGTAACTAATTTTAAAGATTTATGGTGTTGGTAGCAGGTAAATTACAGTCTTCAGAGAGTTTTCTTGCAAATGAGCTGAAAATAAGGCTTGTTCCAGCCTCGGGGAAACATAAAGGAAATGCATTTAATGACCACAAATTGTATGTGCTGATAGTCTCAATAAGATATTTAATGCCTACTTGAAATTTTAGTAGTTGGAAAAGTACAAGTCTTAACAGCACGTGTGAGTTACGTGTCCTCTCCACCCCCTGGCTGGTAGCTCCAGGATCTGCCATCTCCAGGTGATTCACAGGGCCCTCGGGGAAGGATTTCCCCCTCTTACCTGGTTAGGGCAAAGCTGTGATGCATTAAAACTAAGTGTTGGACTTTTGTTTTCCAGCTTTGGTTATAAAAACCTGCTGGTCTCCAACCGTGACAGGGATTACGGTCTGGGTTTCACAGTTAGAATAATGTTTGGGTTGGCAAGGGAAGCCCTGAGTGTGCTTGCAGAGGAGAGAGACACTGCTGCACTTGCTTGAAACTGCTCTGCTATGTATTTCTGCTCTGGGCAGCCCTCGCTGCCCACACTGGCAGGTCACTGCAGTGCTGCCCAGGCTCGGGGCTGTGCTGCAGGCTGGGATGGGGGACAGGAGGTGGTAAATGATATCTTCTCCCTCCCAGCATTGCTGAGAGCTGTCAGGCTGGCCACAACCCACACATCGGCTCTTAAATCCTCAATTCTGATTTTTTTTTTTTTTCCCCCCAAAAAACCCATGCGTGAATAAGAAGAGCACTGAGGCAAATAAGGAACAGCTCTGGGTCCAGAGAAGCCGTAGATGGTCCTAAATGATTGAAGAAGGTAATTTCCCTAACGGAGCCGCGGGCCCCTGGCAGTGATTAGTGCCTGAGCAGAAATGCATCACTTAGCTCCTATTATTTAAACATAAGATACTTGAGCAGGCACACAGAATGTTGTTTGCTGTAAATTCTTTCCCTCGTTGGAAGGAGCTGTTATTTACACATGCGAGTGTGTGTGGGAGCTTCCTCGCCTGCTCCTGGACCCACATGGAATATAAATGACCACGTTTCTCCTTGGTAGCAACGACTCCATCTGAGGGCTATCTTCCCTGCATGTTAACTGTTAATTATAGGTTACATTTATATCATTAAGGTTTATCTGCGGTCTTCTCCTTCCCCCTGTTAAATCACTAATGCATCTTGCATGGCTTAATTCCCTTGGCTTCCCCTCCTTGTCTGTGCAAGCAGTGGCAGCTGTGAGGGAGGGATGCCCATGGCTAATGGGAGCAGGACTTGGCTGTGTTGGGATCATGGAATCATCAAGTTTAGGTTGGTACAGACCTTAAAGACCATCAAGTTCCAACCACCTGCCGTAGGCAGGGATGGCACCCACTAGACCAGGATGCTCAAAGCCCTGTCCAAACCGACTTTGAACATTTCCAGGGGTCTTGGGGGACGACCTAATGTAGCCAAACACCCGGTGGGATGTGGCACTGATGTTCTTAACTCATTGCCTGCCAAAAACACCACGATGAAGGGCTGAAAACTGGAGACACTCTGGTGCCCTGGGTGAGCAAAACATTCTGCATGGCACAGGCGAGGGGTTTTGGTGGGAGCCCGGCTGTGGCTGGGGAGCTGGGAAAGCTCTTGCTTTCCCTCCCCTTAATGAAGAGGTGTTTCCTAGGCCTGGGAACGTGCCTGACTCTGGCAGATTATTAAATAAGCAGCTCGTTCGACGGGGAAGATGCCTCGGGGGATGTGCAGCTCGGCTGTGAGCGGGACCGGCTCCTCTCTCCCCCCAGCTGCAATTAAGCTCTTGTCAGCCTGGAGCCGCTGGGTGTTGGGGGAGATGGACGGTGTTCCCGGCAGTCCCTCAGCACCTCGGCTGCTGGTTAAACAATTTGTATTTCTGCTCCCCATTAATTGGTGTAAGCCCTGGCAGGGGCTGCTTCCCACCCTCCTGGGACAGGGTGGCCTGCGGGAGGCTGCCATGGAGGCTTGTCCAAATGCTGAATCTTCCTTTTCCATGGGAATCAAAGAGCTTTTCATGCCTTTATTTTTGGGTGCCTGATTTTTGGTGTATCATGAGAGCTATGTTTCCGCAGAGGTCTGAGGGTTAATGTGCTCCCCAAAATCAGCATGGATTTGGGGTGTCAGGGGCTTGGCTCCAAGCATGTCCTTGCAGCAGGGCAGATCCCAAAGCTGCAGGAAGCCAGGAATTCATCACTTGGCTCTCTATTTGTATGGTGCCTGTTTATCTTGAATTGCAAACAAGGTTTTCCTGGGTTTAGAAAACACGTCTGTTCACCCTGTCCCCTTCTCCTTTTCTTTGCTCATGGTGGATTTCTGCCATGCCTGAAAGCCTGTTCACATAAAAACATTAAAGGGAGCAAATTATTTAAGCTCTATGAGCATGGGTGGGTGAGGCAGCTGAAGGCCAGATCTGTGGGGTTTGGCCATTAAGCTGCATATCATGCTTTATATAGCAGGTGATATCTTCAGTCTCCCCGCAAACTTGGTGCAATGAGCCAAGAGACAGAAACTGGTTCTTGTCAAGAATCTCTTAATGTTACTAGATGCTGCCTTTAAACATATTGCTTTAAATATGTGGCCTGAGTTCTGTGGGTGTTTGCTGGAGGAATGGCTCCCATTGCAGATGTGTCCATGGGAGATGGCAGTCACCAAGCAGACGCTGCCTCTCCTTTCTCCCACACTTGGCCAGGTGACAGGAGCTCTGGGACAGCCCATGTGTTCTTCAAGGGCTCCTCCATGGGCTGCAAAGGCCACCTTGCTGTTCCCTCATCCCCACGATCTAGTCAGAGCGCCAAGCTTTGGAAAAAGTGTTTTGATCTTTGGAGGTTTAAAAAAATAAACCTCACCTTCCAAACATTGCTTTTTTAGGTATCCCCTTAACTCTGCTGGGCTCTGAACCAGAGGGGCACTGACCTGTTGGGTCCCAAGAAGCCAAAATCTTGGACTTTTGGCTATTTGCAGGTTTTTCAGGTGTGTTTGTGAGAGCAGAGAGGCCCCTGGGTGACTGTGTTGGGAAGGAGCTGTGGCAGCCCTCGGTGGCCCTGGTGTGGGTACGGAGGGGGCATGGAGGATGTGAAACAAAAGTCACAGCCCCAGCAGGACCCTGCAGAGACCTCCTGAGGCAGACAGTCAAACTCTACAAATCTTCAGGTCCCGTTAACATTTTTGCTACTAAAGTGATTGTAAAAACTTCAAGCAAAAATGTTTATATATTTATTAATAAACGGAGACGTGCTTGTTACATGACAGCTCTTCCAAGCACAGCTCGTATCCCAGGAACAGGCTGACCAGGGAGCTCTGCCTGGCTGTCTGTGTGTGCTGACCTGCCAGATCCCTGATGACCCTTAGGAGGATAATTCTTACTCTATGAAAAGCCCCTTCCTACAGCTTGTAACTCCTTGAAATGTTTTGGCTCTGGGATCTGCTGAGCGCTCTGTGTATTGTCATTTCTGCACATTTCCTCCAGCCATAATTCCATGTATGATTGCACCTGGGTGCTGAGGTTGTTTAAAAGATTCCTGCTTGGCACACGTGTGTGTTGCAGCCTGGGAGATGGGAATGTTCCAGAGATGATGGCAATGCAGCAGGAAGCACATGGAGCAGCGACAGGAAACCTAATGTGTCAACCTCCAGATTTTCCATCCGGAGCCATGCTTGGGGCTTTTCCAGCCCTTGCTAATGTTTCCTTAACCATCCCCAAGGCCTGGATTCAGCCCCTGCCTTCCTCCTTCATCCTCGGCTGATGTCTTTATTAGGGGAGTGCATGAGGTCAGAGGTATCCTCTTAAATCCAGCTCGCTGGCTCTTCTCACCACTGGTTTTTCACTCCATTTGGAAAAGGCAGAGGGGGAGGCTGGAGGGCTCCTGCTTCAGTTTGCACCCTACCACACCTTTGTTGGATCTGTGCCTAAAAGCCCACAAGTTCTTTTCCTCATCATAAGCTTTTCCCTTACTCAGAGCAAGTTTTTAACCCTGGGGTTGTGCCTTGTGGTCCCTGGGATGTTCTCATGTCTGTTGAGGATTATTTACACCCCTGCCTGGTGTGGGATGCCAAGGCAGTTGTTTTTCTTCGGAATTCAGAGCAAAAACTCCCCCAAAGAGCCAATTACCCCTATTTACACTGCATTGCTCAAAGCCAGGCTGGGATCACTGAAACCAGCAGCAATCATTTTAACATCCTTCATGGGCTTTGGCAGGACTGCAGGCTCCATCCCAGAGCAGCACCAGCTGGATCCAGGCTGGAGGGCTGATGCACACAGCACCCCTGCTCCAGTCCTGCCTGCTGCCTTCCACAGCCATGACACAGGAATCGTGGCACTCTCTGAATTCTGTGGTTATAATTTTTGGCCAATGTGCCCAGGACTCAAAGGGTTTTCCCTGGGCCAGGAGCTCTGCTGGCTCTTCCATTGCTGCTCTGCATCACTGAGTCCCATAGCTGCAGCCCTTAAATAGGTTTATTTTCAGCATTAATAGATTTTTTTTGATAGTTGTCGTTGCTCTCAGGAAATCATGAAATTTGGTGATTGAAGCAGCTGAATGAGGAGCTGGAGGAAGTGAGAGTCAAAAGCGATTAAAAGGTGATGGTGGGAGCAGCTCCAGTGCGGATGCACGGATAATGCAAAGCCCCTGAGAGACAGGCAGGAATTTCCTTTGTGCAGTTGAGAGCAGGAGCTGGCCCCTCTGTTTTTTAAATCATTTTATTGTGGAAGTGAAAATTCACAATCCCACAAGTTACAGTGTGGGGGCAGGAAGAGAGGGAGGCTGCCGGTGCCAAGAGGCCATGCTGAGGCACAGCCCTCCCTTGGGAGAGCACAAGCCAGGATGGAGGGGGTTAAGGAGCATCGCAGGCTCCCAGCTGGGGTGACCCTGCGTGAGGCAGGATCCAGCCCAGCACGAGTCTGCACAGCAGTTCTGAGAGAGCATCTCCCATTTCCAGGCATTTTCAGGTTGCTCTTGTGCCTTCCCTTGCCATCAGCAATCATTTGGGCTGGGGATGGGAACTTTATCTTCATTTTTGCCCTTGAAGAAGGTGTCAGAGCTGCAGTGTTAGTGCAGGAACATTGCCTTCTGCTGCCAGCACTTGCTGTTCCCGCAGAGCTGCTGTGGCAGCAGCCACTGCTGCAAGAGGCTCTTTATTTTTTCTTAATTTCCTGAGATTTCCTGAGGCTGTGTTGGGAATGCAGGAGCTGCTTTGGGGCACAGGCAATCATGTTCACCAAACCAAGCATGTGTTTGGGGTAGTTACTTTGGCAGCTTTGAGGTCTGGTCATCTCCTCTCTTAAAGAGGGAGAGTGGCTTTTTATATGGGTGGGTAATGAGGAGTGGTTTTAAACTAAGAGGGAAGATTTATAGTAGATGTTAAGAAAAAATTCCTTATTCAGAGGGTGGGGAGGCCCTGGCACAGGGTGCTCAGAGAAGCTGTGGCTGCCCCATCCCTGGCAGTGTCCAAGGCCAGGCTGGACAGGGCTTGGAGCAAGCTGGGATGCTGGAAGGTGTCCCTGCCCATGGCAGTGGGGGTTGGAATGAGATGAGCTTTAAAAGGTCCCTTCCAATCCAAACCATTCCATGATTCTATGACATCCACCTGTGATGGAACCCAAACCTCACATGAGTAGAGGCATTTGGTGACTCTTTCATGCCCCATTTGTGTCACTGCTTAACCCCCTTGTAAGAGAATGAATCTGCTTCTCCCCAGAATGATGCTCCTAAATTTAGCCTTATGTCCCATCCGTGTGCTGCTCCTTGGGCACTGTGGGACTCGCCACCCGGGCTTGGGGCTGCACAAACCCACAGACAGCTGTTGAGCCTCTCCACGAGCAATTCCACTGCGTCACCCCTGGTTTTCAATCATCTTAATTCTTCAGCAGAGGCGTTCCTGTATATTAGCTTAACGTGTCGCTAGTGTAATATCCGTGATGCTGATTAAATTAAAGAAAGGTTTCCACTAAAACTGGGATTTGATTATGTGTGTTAATCCCCTTTTCCCCCCCCCAGAGGTGTGACGGGGAGTGTGGTGGGTGCTCTCCTGCTGTGCCAGGCTTTTCCCAACATGTGGTGGAAATGACTGGGGAATTAAGGTGACAAGGAAAAAAGCTGCATGCTTTGGGTAGTCAAGAAAAAGGAATGCTTTTTCCTACACAGGAAAATCCCACTTTATACTTTTCTCTGGTCTTCAATTTAAAAAGATTTTGCTCATTTATCTCTTCAAAAGAAAGTGATCCTGTGGGAAATATTTGTTGTGCTCCTCATCTGTGCTCCTCCATGGTGCTGAGAGCACAGATGAAGCAAAACAGTAGTGGGAATTTTTTGTTGTTGTTGTTTATATATATGTTTTTTTTTTTTTTGATCCTGGGTAAGCTTGGGAATTTCTTTACACATTGTGAGGGCAACACTGATGCTGATGTTAGAGCATGGTGTGAGCTCCTGTCCTGCACCCATGAGGTTGTCATGGCATCAGGCTGGGGTTTTGCTGCATCGAGCAGAGGGAAAACAAAACCCAAAGGCTTGCCTTGATCTGCTCTCTCAAGGGGAATTTCCTTCCATGCCCCATGCCTGGGAAGCAGCACTAAAGGGTTTTCAAGCACTTTGAGAGCTCCTGTTAAAAGGTGCTATCAAAATGAAAAATGTGATTTTCTCAGAGCGGCCCCACCTGTGACTCATCCATCTCCATTAGGGCAGAGACTCAGAGTGAGTTATGGGAAGTCCTTGTTAACCTCAGGGGACTTTTTTTTTTTCCCCCTAATTTTGGGGGTGTTTTTGCTTTCTGGGCATATCTAGCAGAGAATTCTTATAGAAAAAAATATAGTCTAGTGCTAAAATGGTGCAGCATTTATTAAAAGGAAATATTTTGCACTTCAAAGAACCTATCAAAGGCATGAATTTGAAAACAAGAAAAATCCCTTTATCTGACCAGAAAATCTTGTCAATACATTATCTGTCTGTGATGGGTAGCCAAACTTGAAACTGGGTTCTCACCAGCATGGTT
>NW_008238337.1:1969370-1977879 GCF_000691975.1 Corvus brachyrhynchos
AGATAAGAGCTCTAAAAAAACCACCCAATCTAATAAAAAGTCAACATTTAGTTTGGCCTCAAAAACGGAAACCTCTCTCTTCTGCAAGACCATTTGCTCCCCAAGACACTGCTGACCTCAAGGAGATTATTTTTAGCTGATCTCATTTTTAGGCTTCTTCCCACCAGAGTGGGATGGGGCCAGAAACCTGGATCTGTCCCCAGAGCACTGCTGAGCTTCTGGGGAGCTCTGGTGCTGCTCAAACCCATCCTGAGCCGTTGTTGCAGGCAGAGGGGAAACAGACACTGTGCTGGTCATGTTGGCCAGGCAAGAGGGATGGGGCATGGGACAGCATCTCCTTGGGACTCCTGCTCTGGCCCTAAATTTATTTAGCTGATGGCTTTGGAATGCTTTGCTTCAGTCTTTGAAGCTTGTGTGGAAGGGTATTGGATTAAAGCAGGGTTTTGCCAAATCAGTGCAGTTTCCTGACAGCTCAAAATGAGTTCTTGCTTTTTCCTGCCCCTTAGAAAGAAATACTATTATTTTCTTCAGAGGAGGGGAAAAACGTATCTCTGACTTTCTGAGTTTTATCTGAAACTTGAAAACACAATATTTCTCCTTACTGCTGGCTGTGGTGAAAAGTTTAATTTGGGGACAGGGAAACGACACATCCCTGTGCTGCTGGCGTGGGTTACCCTGGGACAGACTCACACCACGTTCCACATGGAGAGGATGGAAATCCTGGCCTGGAAACTCTCCCCGTGTCCCCCTGAAACCCTGGCACGTCATGAGACCCTATATTTAACTTCAGAGGCTTCTTAGGCTAAATAAGAACCCTTTTATAGGGAATGGGAAAAGTTAAACATGTTGTTGGGTTTACAAGCAGTCATTAAATATTTGCTGCTGGGCTGTGATGGGTTCCCGTTCTGTCTCTAGCTCGCTGTCAGGTCTGTTTAAAGGGATATAAATAAGCCTGGAGGGGCTCTGGGGCCACAGTGGCCCAGCCCTGCTGGGGACAAGCCCCCTGGCTTTGAATTTTTGGGGGGATTTTGTCTCCCCAGGTTTCTGTTTCTTTCCTGCCATACAGATCTGGCTGATAAAGCAATAACTCAGCTTTATTGATTATGTCAAAGGCAGTAATTCAAGAAAGCTATTTAAATTCACAAGAGGAAGCTATCGCAATTATAAGTGTCTGCAGCAGATTATTAATCATTTTTGTTATGGCTATCAAGCCACGAGACAGACATTTTCTGTAAGGCTTACGTGAGCGCCGGCTTTTCAGTAATGACTTGGGTTTTGCTCTCTTATTGGTTCATAAAGCCGAATAAAAAATAAGCAAACTGCTTTTTTTCTAAATCAATGTGTGTAAAGCTTTACAGCATATTGCTGTAGGAGCATGTGAACTTCCAGTAGTTTAAATTCCTATTCTGTTTAATCCAGCCAAATACCACTGCTGGCTTTGTACTCCCTTTCCCTTTCTGTCTCCAGTGTTATTCCCAAAATAACACTGAGACTTGGGGCAAAGCAAGGTGGCCATCCCTGGAAGCATTCAAAAACCATACAGATGTGTGCTTAGGGACTTGATGATCTTGGGGGTCTTTTCCAATCTTAATAACTCCTGTGAGAAGGGAGACTTTGTGTCACTGGAAAGCTGTGCTGGTTTTCTGCATGGATCCAGGGCACTGGGGATGGAAAAGGGCTGAGCTGGCTCTCCTGTCCCCGTGGTGCTTTTGGTTGTGGAGGATGCTGGTCCAGGGTCTGCTCCCCTCAGCTGGAGCTGGGCTGTGCCCCTCCCTCCCCATCTCCTCGCTCGGGGTCTGCCCCAGATGGGTGTTTCTGGGGCTGCTTCAGCTCTCCTGTGAATATCCAGCTCTTCCAGCCAGGGAAAATGGGCTTTTACAGCAGTCCTTTGAATTACTACTTACCTTTGGCTACCAGTGAGCCCCAGAGCTGATAACACCAGCAGGTTGAAGCCGGGCAGCCTTGGCTGAGGGCCAGTCCCCATTTATACTGTGGACAGGTTTTTTTTTCCAGCAAGGCAGTTAAGCAGAACATTTCTCTATAAAAAGCTGCAAAAGAGATCAGAGCAGCTCTCCCTCTCATCTTCCGTCTCCTCTGCTTAGTGACCTAGAACTAAATGTTTTATTATTAGAAAAAAAAAATTTGTAATGTATATATTCAAGGCAGGTCTTTGATCCAGGGTTTTGGGAGGGCAGGATGAGAGGTGATGCTTGCATGGGTCACCTGCTGAAGAGGATAAGGGGCCTGGAGCATCCTCTCCAGTGGATGAAGAGGTGTGAGGTCCCTCTAAGCACAGTCAGCTCCCTGCTTTCATCTGCTGAGCTGGGACTTGGCAGGAGCAGCCTTGGTTTGGGAAGGTGAGGGGCTGGTGGGGCTCAGCAGCTCTGAGAGTGGGGACCTCCCTGGGACCAGCTCTGCTGTCCTGTGGATGTCTGAGGAGAGCCCAGGTTTTGATGATTTGTCCCTTGTTAAACCACAATGGTGGGGTGGGAGTCGCAGGACATTCGGGGATGTTGTCCTGGTGGAGAGAGAACCCTATCCCGAGTGACCTGAGCAGGGGGACCTACTGTCCTCCAAAACACATCAATACAGCCTCTTGGCACAACTCCTTTTCCCTTCCCTCAAAATTGTGCTGGTTTTGATTAAATACCTCATCAAACATTTATTTTGCCTGAAAGGAAGCTTTTGTTCTTGTTCTGGGGCCTTTCGGTTATAAAAACTTCAGCCAAAATTACTTAATTAAAAAATGTACTTTTCCTGCTCTGCTTGTCTGGGAGCTGCTCCGAGGTGCATCAGTCCTGAGGTGCAGAACAGGGTGTCTACAGGGATAGAAGGAGACAGGGCTTTGGGAAGCAACAGCACCTCTGGACCCTAAAAATGCCTCCAGCAGCAAGAACTCTTCTAGAATTGTAGAATATCTCAAGTTGGAAGGGACCTGTAAGGATCATCGAGACCAACTCAGTGGTGAGCGAGGATTTTTCCTTTTGGGTCTAATTACCTTCAGAGTAAAAAGAGTGATTTGTAAAGCGGTCACATCAGCTCAGGCCACCAAAGAATGTGCGACCAGGAGCAGAAAGAAAACAGAGCTCAGTTTAAAGGTGAGATCTCTTTTGTGAGGATGCTCTAACAGCCACAGCGTCCCCACAGACAGGTAGGACTTGGGCTTTCTCTCTTCCATCACTATCAGTTACTCCAAGGATGACAAGTGGGCCCTTCCCCAGGCTCTGCCTCCGAGTGCTCGTGTACCTTGGGGAGCTAAAAATGGTAACGTAGAGGCGAGATGTTCCTTGCCTTGCTGAGCGCAGGGGTTTTATTTTCACTCTAACGTATCAGCTATAAACAGCTATTAGAGATTCTCCCGCAAGAGTCCAAAATGCTTTGGGTTCTGTCCCAATTACGGAGTGTCAGAATAGAAATAATTAATGCTGTGATAGCAAATGACAGGGAGAGAGGTTTTTTCTGGGGGAATTGCCCTGAAAATGTATTTTGATGGAGGAGCTGGTGCTGATGTGTCCTGGCAGGTTGTGCTGCGGTGAATTCTCAGGCTTTTCCATCTTTCCTATCCTAATTTTCCAAGGAAATCTTTTTCTTTTTCTTTTTTTTTTTTTTTATGGCAAGCACTGTGCCATGGAGCAGCAGAGCTGAGCTGGAGGTTCCCAAGAGGAATTGCCTAACTAGGTTTCATCCAGGTGCAAAGGGATGCAGGGTATTATTTATTAAGCTGTCAGTGATGGGCTGAATCAGGGATGGAGAGAGGAGCAGCAGCTAAAACCTGCTGCTCCTTCAGAATACTTTTAGTTTTCTTTCCTAACATGTAAATACCTCTTAAATAAATGGACTTGCTTTATTGTGGCCTGTGTTTTGGTTGGTCGGTTCATCTTTCTTTGTCCTTTTACACCTTTCAGTACAGAGAGGGATGGGTTGTGCAGGCGGGAAGGAAGCCATGCTGAAAAAGTGCTGTAATTTCCCCTTTCCCTTTTGTAATGGTGGTGAAACTAATAGGCAGAGCCTCTCCTTTGCAAGCAAACATCTCAGGGCTGATGGATGCTGCCATTTTACTCTGCATCACTTGGATCGTATTTTTATTTGCGCTATACAACCTCTCCCTTCCATTAGCACCAATGTTTTTAGGTCTCATTTTCACATAAATTTTGCTGTTGTGGCTCCCAAAAGCAGCGATGCTTTCGGCTCCTGATCACGGCTGCTGTCTCAGAGGAGCAGCCGTCCTGCTGGGATGTGCAGATGGACGGGTGGCACTGCCAGCCCTAGCACCGAGGCCGAGACGGGAGGAGCCGGGGTGAGAGCTTGCAGTGGGTCCAAGGAGGATCTGGAAGTCAGGCAGGGGATGCTCTGAATGGACCAGGCACCAACTGCATTTTTCTGTCTTGTGTCTCATGTGAGACGAGGTCTTGTGTACGGGCTCTGCTGTGCCAGTTCTCAAGATGTAAAAAAAACCAAAAAAAACCAACCAGAAAATTTACTGCAAACAACCCCCGAACAGTCTGTTCGAGCTGGAAATCTTCACCACTCGCTTGATGTGACCTTTTTGGCTGTGGGGAAGGGAAAGCACGTTTGTGTTTCTCATAAATAGCATCTCATAGGACAGCAGGAGGTGTGGAGGGAGAGCATCCCCCAGAGCAGCCCAAGGGTAACCCCGTTCCACTCAGCCGGATTCCCGCTGGGTACTGCTCCTGCCTGGCACTGCTGGCACATCCGCTGCAGCTCCTTGGGTTCCTGGGCACGGAATTTGCCAAGTGCCAGCTGGTCAGGGGGTCTATGTGTTATTTGAGGGCTGTCTGCTGGCAGAGAGCTTCAGCCAGAAGGGTCAGAGGGAAAAACGTGTATTTGTGGGGATGCAGCAGCATCTCATGGTGTGGGAGATTTTGTGGTGAACGTGGAGGGGCAAATTGAGACAACACTGTCCCAGCTGTTATTGGGAACCCAGAGATCACCCAGATTTCAGACCTCTGGTGTGTCTTCCCAGTTCCCTTTCTTCAAGAAACAATGGGAAAGGTATAAAAAGAGTGGATGACTCTTTAATCTGAGAATGGTTGGAAATGTCTTGTGTTTTGTAGGTTTTAATGAAAAGAACACATTCCTTCTCTACCCTTTTTGGCTCTCAGCTTGTTCTTTATGTCTGCACTCCCTGTAAATCTGGCCTGTATATTGCAGACCATCTCCAAGCCTGTGGAAAGCAGATTTGTCTGGGAGAGCTCATTGGATCAGCACAGGGACAAAACCCATGGGTATTTACCCCAAGGTGAACGACTGGGCTCCACGACCCACCTTTTCATTGGTCTCCTGAAGCTCCAGCTGCATCATGGGGATGAGGAGGAGGGACACACCATCCAAGGCATAGTCAAATGGCCAGAAAGGTTTCGAGGGAGATGTGTGTCCAAAACTGTGGCTCCAGCCACCCCAGGGCACCTCCCCAGGGCTGCAAAAAAAATGCATCCGCAGCGGCGCAGGGCGCTTTCCCTTTGGCAAAGCGACAGGGTAATTAATTTCAGGGCCATTGTGCTGCAGTGGCAGGCACTGATTTATAGCCCAGGGAACAGCTTCTGGTTCAAAGTGCACATCCGTTGTGTTAATGCTCCATGATCTTTACCCCCGTGAGGAAATGGCAGAGAATGAGGAGATTATTGCCACCAGACTGGGCTCCCGGTATTACCATGATAAAGCCGGCGCAGATGAGGGGTGGGTTGTGCATACAGAGCAGCTTCCCTTCCCTGCATCCCAACTCCAGTGACTTCTCCAGGGATGGAACTGGTGAGGGAGTGTTGGTTGCACAGTCCCTGCACCCGGCTGCTGCTTGGGCCCCTTTTGCTGCTGCTTTTTTTCCCCCTCTCCATTCATTTTTGTCTATTAATTGTGCTGCTAAAAGGCACTTAAGAAAAGGCATGTGATGGGACAGGTCAGGGGAGGAAAGCCTGGAAACTGCCTGGCTCCTCTGGGATCAGGGGTTTCCAAATTCTTCCTTTTCCCAAAGAAAAGACTTGGAGGGGCAGGTGGATGCGGAGTGGGTGTGAGGGGTATTGCCAATTTCTGGGCATCTCCTGCTGGGAGCCACCCCAACCCTCAGCTTCTCAGTTCAGCAGCTTTTGGAAGCTGTTTTTCCATGTGCAGACTCTGTGAGCTGGGCAAGTCATTCCCCTGGCAGGAAAAACATCTCTTTTCACTGGATTGATTTTCTGCTGTTTCCTGGGAGTGATTTCGTCCCTGAGATCTGGTGAGGCAGGCAGGCAGGCAGTGCTGGGGTCCTGGGAGCATCTCTCCATCTGCACCAAGTGTGTCTCACCTTCCCTGTCACCAAGGACTGACTGATTCCAGGCCCACCAAACCTTTTGAGGGTCTGGCTTTCCCCCCCTGCTGAGGATGCTTTGACTTTTTGCAAAGTGGTACTTGGGCAGGGAGAAATGCTGCATCCCCTCTCATGGACCTGTTGCAGGAATCTGGTCAAGGGATGACATCAGGTCTGCAGGGAAGGTCTTTTTTTGGAAACACTCATCACCCCCTGTCTGAGATTTCCTTTGGGAAAGATTTGTGGCTGCACTGGGGTGATTCAAGGTAATTTCATCCTTATTTGACTGTTCCTCAGAAAACAGCTTCTAATTGTGGCTGGTTTGGGGCTGCCCTGGTTCACAGCAGCACTGAGGGATCCCTGGAAGCCCCTGAGCACCTTCACTGGGTGCAGCCATCCCTCCCAGGGGCCATATCCAGACCCCAGGGATCAGCTCAGATCCTCGGTCACTTCAGCTGGGTTTGGCTCAAACACAAGATATATGGAACAGGAGGGCTCTGCACGCTGCTGGGGTTTTTAGGTGTTACTCTAATACTAATAATTAATACAGTGATGTGTATAATCCTGTGCACAGAGAGTTGAAGTGTTCCCTAAAGCTTCTTTGCATCATAAAACTCCTAATCAAATACAGAATAGATCCCTGCCCTCTCCATAGCTTTAATCCTACTTCTCTTCCAGAACTAAACAGCTTTAAATTCCTCAGTCCCATGTGTATTCAGCTGCAGAAGCAAAAACTTTGCCATTTTTAAATCCTCCCCTAGTGCCAGACCAAAATCTCTGCAAACACAGACTCCGTAATCCTCACTAATTTATCAAAGGTGCTCCTGAATGCTAATTTTCCTGTGCTGTGCTCTGGATCAGAATTACAATTGATTGACTATAAAATGATAATTATACACTGGGAGCTTTGCATTGTGTAAACACCTTAAATTGATTCTCATGCCCTGCCAATGGGGAAATTCTTTCCATCACGTGCTGACTCTATCTGAGATCGAAATGATTCTGCCTTTTACAAACTTCCCTACCATGTATGGATTTTCTTGTTTAAAGCAGGCAGCGAGCGTGCCTTCTCCTCCCTGCTGGGCTGGTGCTGGAGTGGCAGAGTCTCCCTGGAAACAGCTCGAGGAAATGGAGGTCTTCCAAGGGCTGGGGGTGCAAAATAAGGTCTCTGTGGGGACTCATGGCTCCAGGGGTGATGGATAAAACAGGGCAGAATAGGGTGGGATAGTTCAGTTGGAAGGGACCTACAACAACCATCTGCAGTATTGCACATCCCTTTGGAGGCCACGGCTCATCCAGGGATCCCCTCCCCAGGAATTCCCTGGTTTTCCTCCAGCCTCCCATCTCCTGTGGACATAGGTGTATCCTGCATTGAATTGGCAATTTCCGCTGCAGAAAGAGGTTCTCAACTTCAGACGTTTTGGGAAAGACTTGTTTTACATTAATATTCTGGCTATAAAAAGAGTCCCTCAACCACAGTGGTGAAGGGGGAAAGCCACCCTTCGATCTCCTGACACATCTGTATTCCTAGTCTCCTGCAATCTGTTTTTTGACTTTAGCATGAGTTCCCATTTCCCATATTTCAGGGAGGGCTCGCTCTGTGAAAGGCATCAAGAGGCATCCCCAGACAGCCAAACCATCTGGAAAACCCAGGAACCTGGACAGAGCTGTCTTGAAAGCAAACCTCCCTTCCCATCCTCCCGAGGGCTGTCGCTGGCCTTGCCAAGGGGAGCAGGCACGGTGCTGTGGGGCTGCTCACAGCTCCTCCATCCTGGCGGGGGGAAGGAGAGGCTTTTCTCCTTCCTCTAATAGGATGTTAATGCACCACTGGAGGACCACGCAGCTAAATCAATCTTGCAGCAGCATAATTTATTCAATGCATGTGTTCCACAGTCTTTACTGCCTGCTCAGTGGGTGCACGCGAGGCAGGAGGGTGCTGCGAGGTGGGGGGACCCGGGATGGCACCGGGGCAGCCGAGTCAGGACTGGCGCAGAGCTAGTGCACCAAACCCCCAGTGTGACCCTGCTGCCAGGCAAATAAAAGCGAGGGCAGACTCCCTTTTCCTCGCCCTCTCCTGTTTGCTCAGACCCCCAGGCTGGTGCCCATCTGTCTCTGTCAGTGCTGGGAGCTGGGGGGATGGAGGATGAGCCTCGGGGGTGGATGTTGATGTTCCAAAGCCCCTCGTGTGCTCAGCAGACAGAGCATCCT
>NW_008238337.1:1977936-1983193 GCF_000691975.1 Corvus brachyrhynchos
TAGGTAATTAAGTCTGTCTGCTGTCCCCAGGGGCTTGCACTCGCCGAGGCTTCGCCATGGGCTGCCCTGCAGGCGGCGTCGGGGGGTTCCTGGAGGTTTGCTCAGCCTGGAGGGCAGGATCGCATGGTGAAGGACCTCCAGAGTTCTTCGGGATAGATTGGGTCTTTTTTTTAAGCGCTGCACATGTCCTGAGGTGGTTTCTGTGTTTTCTGTTGGTGGGTAACAGCTGGGGATGCTCAGAAATAGAGCCAACCTTCCTGGGCAGGGGAGGCTGCTGGGGCAGGCAGGGGCATTCCAGCACAGTGCTGGAACAGCGGCTCCTGGAAATGCTCAAACTGGCTTTCCCCTAAGAGCAACCCCTTATGCTTCTGAATTTTTGGAAATCTCTTCTTCAGTTGTTCCCTTAAGTATTTATTGGATGTCTTCCTTTTTCTTTTTTTTTTTTTTTCCCCCCAGAGCTTCTTCATCCAAATTCTTTGCTCTGTTATTCCCCCGAGGATCATGTTTGCATTTGGCAGGGAGGGAGCTGGCTTGGTTAAACATAGACCTTGGTGAAGTGAAGCCAGAGGGATTTCAGAGCTCTCTCTACCTCTCTCTGCTGCTCAAAATCCTCTTCCTTTCTGTCTTACCCATGTAGGAGCCTGGGTACACACAAATCCTGGCATCCTGCTGGCTGGCAGTGGCTCTGCTCCCAGCGTTTTCCTTGCAGGAGGCAGGCGAGGGCTGCAGGGCTGTGCTTTGGTATTTACTGCCTTGCTGAGGGTGCAAACAGCCGTGCCCCACACATCTGCTCAGCTGTGGGGTCTGGGACAGGCAGATCTCTCCCATTTAGTGGTTTTGTTAGCTGGAGGAAGGATATCATTTTCAGCAAGGATGTGTTTGTCTACATTGCTTTGGAGGCCCTAATCCATCCCTGTCCCATTCTCTGCTTTCTCTGTGACTGCTGCAAAAGCTCCTTGAGCAGCTCTGGGGAGGGCAGGGAAGAAGCAGCCCTCAGTTCCTTGGAGAAGCAGAGAGGAGCAGCCTGGGGAGTAGGGGAGGAATGTGAACAATTTAGGATGAGCTGGCAGAACCATGGTGGTGGCTGGCACTGCCAGGGCTCCCTCTGCCAGCTGGGATCCTCAGGGCCCTGCTGGCACAGCTCTGAGCAGGGCATGGGACATCAAGGGGTTCATCCCCTCTCCCCTTCTCCAGGATTGCAGGGGTGTTCCAGGGTGCAGATCTTCGTGAGACTCCATAAAATCCCATAAAATCCCTTGGCCCCACCATGGAGCTGGGTTAACGAGGGAAGCTGTGCTTGTGCTTCTTTAAATGCATGGCCAGACTCTCTTGCAGCATCTCCCTTTCCCTTCTCTGCCTCCCCTCTGGGGTGGCACCAAGCCCTTCTAATCACACCGTACCCAGGCAATAATCTGCATCTGTGTCACAAACTAAATTGTCTTTATTCCTGTGATTGCAGCTCTGCCTTCCCTCCGGTGGGCAGGCGTGGCTGGGGCAGCAGCTCCCGGCAGGGCTGATGGGCTGTTTTTCTTTGGGTCGTGGTGTGTGTCCCCGAGCCCAGGGACCTGGTTCTGCAGCAGCACCTGGGCTCCCGTGCACCTCAGGGATGGCACCTGGGCACCCCAGCGCTGCATCAAGGGACCCATTCCATCCCTGAGCTGGGTTAAATTCAACTTCATTAAGGCAAAGGCTTTAATGAAGGAACGGTTTTCCCAGAGAAGCTGTGGCTGCCCCGTCCCTGGAAGTGTTCTGGCCTGGCATTTTTTCACAAGCAGACGTGTTCTGAGCGAAGCATGATCATCGTAGTCAAAATAGAGTGATTTATGTACACAATCCTTTTATTGTTACGGGCAGTTTTAATGTGTGGCCAGTCTGGTTTTCCTTTCACCTCCTTCAAATGACTCATCTTTGCTTGCATCTGGTGTCCCTATTGCAGGCTAATGATTCATAAGGACAGGAACACAGGGAGAGCCGAGGGAGAGGAGCAGGATTGGTGCTTCCATGGGGAGGCTCGTGGGTGAGTCATGGCAAACTGCGAGGCAGGATGCAGCACGCCGGGCACTCCGGCTTCCCGGGGGAAACAGTGACGTGAAGGTGGAGGGAGACTTAGCCTGTCCCAGCAGTTTTGGCATCCCCAGGGAGCTGGGGAGCCCCAGCTCCAGCCTTTGCTCCTTCCTGAGCCAGTTGTTCAACGGTGTAACAACTGGAACACATCTCGTGTGGTATCAAGGAGTGTTTTCATCACCTTTTGGGAAAGATCTTGGGTTTCCATCCCTGTGTGCTATTAGCTGCTTAATTCCACTGTGAGTGCTGTCAGCGGGAGGTGCCTGTTGCTCTCATGGCTGCAGGAACCCCTTTGCCCCTCCGGGGTTTGGGCACAGCCGGGACTTTCAGGGAGCAATTTTGGTGACCTGGACATGCCAGCACTGCCCAGGTCCCGCCACGGCCCTGTGCCACCACTGGGCAGGGGCTGTGTGGTTCTGGTGTGGGTGTTGCGAGGGTTTGCAGGGGCTGCTCGTGGATTGTTCACTGCCTGAGCTCTGCGGCAAATTAAGCACGAAACCAGATTTTTCTGTTCGTTTATCCTGACCAAAACGAGGATAAGAGAAAAGAGAAAAGTGACAGAGTGCAGGTGGGGGTGTCCAGTAGCACAGAGCTGGAGGATGTGGTGACGTGACATGACATGGTCAGCCCCAAATCATCCCCCACAGCATCTGACACCCCAGTAAGGGAGAGCCTATACCAGGAGGTGCTTCTGAATCTATTGTCTAATTCCCCCAAACCACCCCATTCCCAGGCCAGGAGTGAGAGAACCAGGGCTGCTCCAGCACCTCTGGGAGGGGGGACAGGCCCCCACACCAGAGTGGGAAGAAGAGCCGTGGATCCCCGATTCCAGCTATCTGTCACAAACCGGCTTCCATGGGCAGACAACTCCCACCCTGCAGGAGTCAAACGCGAGGAGCTGAGGGATGTCGTAAGCCTTTTGGGCTCGGGGTGGTTGTGGTGGGGATGAATTTGGCCCAGAGATTTGTGTTCAGCTGCATTGAGTTACCGGCCATCTGGCTCTGTGCGCTGCAATCCGCAGCTTCTCCAAGCCCATATGGGAGGCAATGTTTTTTTCGCTGTGTATGTTATATTTCCCAGAACGTATGGCCCATACATTTAAAATATTTGAGCACTGCCTCCTGCACTAGCAGATAATCTGGAGCTGTGACACCAGAGATTTCTTTGGAGGAGAATTTATTTCCCGGTGTTTTAGGCAGCTTTAAAACGTGATCCTGGGAAAGGGAGTGTTTGGCTTTGTGCCCAGTGCCCAAGCCGGGCAGCAGAGGGGCCAGCAGTGAGAGCACTGCCTATGCCTGCTCTCCAATGCCAATGCTCTAAAAATAATTCTTTTTTTTTTTTTTATCCTTTGTTCATTTGCAAAGATCTGGGGACCTCAGTCCCTGCCTGTTTACAACCTGCCTGTCCCTGGATTAAACAGGAAGGTAGTACCAGGCCTGGGAAAGGGTGTCTGAGCCCAGGGTCAGCCCAGCCTGGAGATGGGTCAGACAGATCCTGGGCTAAGGGGGCTCCTTCTCCATCCAACAACCAAGGCACAGCTTTTCTGCACTCTGCAGCCCTGTATCCCTGTGCCCTGAAACCAAACTGTTCCCCCCAGGGACAGGCACTGCCAGGGCTCGGTGCCTGAGGCAGGGTCGGGGTTTTTTATCCGTCTGTTTTGCAGCTGATGTGGCAGTACACTGTGAGCATCATTCTCTGGAAGGCAATAGCTCCAGACAGGGCTCTGATAAAGACCAAGCATTTAAAAATATGTTCATGGCATAGTTTTATACCCAAAATACGTGGTGGTGCACTATGCAGCTTAAGTGTAAGTAAATGATATCATATTACTTTGAATATATGGACAGCTTAGCTTATGAAATGTATAACTCATCCGGTGTATGGAAAACCAATACATCTTCCATATGGGCAACAAATCAGAGATGATTATCCCTGGGGAAAAAAATGGCCATGCTGTATTGAGCATTTTGACTTGGAGTAGACACAAGTTTTCATTACTGCTTCATGACGAAATTTCCTAAGCTGAACAGTCAAATAAAATGATCTCATTCCCTCTCTGTGCCATGGCACAGCTTTGCTGAGAGCTGTTTGCTGGAGCAGGCTGGCTTCCAGCTGGAGAGGTCAGTGGGAGCCTTGCCATCAGCCCCTGGGTTGTGTTTGGTCAAGGGCAAAGCGTTGCTGGTAGCTCAGTCTGACCACACTGGTGCCTGCCAGGGTGAGCCAGTTCTGAGAGCCGTGGGTTTGGTGCTGGTGTTGGGGAGCGGGTGCCAGGGGAGAGCTGAGCTCCCACAAAACTGCTGATCCCTTCCCTGAGCAGTGGGAGATGCTGCAGGGCACAGGCCATGCCCTGCTCACCACTCCCAGTATGGGCATCCAAGGGCTGCGCCCGCTCGGACGCTGTCCCTCCACCTGGTACCGGCGTGTAAATACGTCAAGCTCAGGAGATGATCTTGTTATGGGAAGATTATGCTAATGAAATGTTTCCTGAGATCAAACTCATTTTGTGTTCAAAAGCATTAAAATAAATGGCTTCTAATTGAATCTTATAAACGGTCCCCTCCTGATAATGAGCCACTATTAATTATAATTGAAGGAAGGCAGAAAGAACATAAACACAGCAGCAGCGTGGGGGGAGGTGATGGCACGCTGGGGGCAGCTCTGTGCTGCCCGTCTGGGAGGGGTCCTGACCTTCCCCTCCATCCCTCCCACACTGCTGGACCATGGTCCCTGGGGTGATACACGGGGACGTGGCCAGGGACATCTCCAGCTGCCTGGGGACATCCCAGGGAACCCTCTTTGGGTCTTTGACAAAGAGGGAGAGCAAATGTGTGCACTCAGCTGTATGTGCCATCCTGCAGCCTTTAAAATCTCAGTCCTTTATTGCAACTATGATTGTTATTATCCTTTTTTTCCTTTGCAAAGGCCCAGGTCCCTGCCAGGCACAGCATGTGCTATCCAGCCAGGGTGACCTCATCTGCTTCGAAGCACAAAATGGGCATCTGAGCTCAACCAAAGAAAATTTACAGGAATTCATCTGTCGACAGGGACGTTTCCATTTAATAAGTGCTCAGTTTGAGATCACATTAGCCCTTCAATTATTTATATGCTGAAATTGTACAACTTCTCCGTTCAGGTCTAAAAAAAGAAGCAAACGTCTTTTGCTTTCCCTCCACCTGAGCTGGTCAGCTGAAAC
>NW_008238337.1:1983401-1984030 GCF_000691975.1 Corvus brachyrhynchos
CACCCCTGAGGGGTGCTGGGGGTGGCAGCAGGGTTTGGGTGCTGTGAATACGGGCTGAGCAGAAAAACCCACTGAGGGTGCTCAGCCCTTGTCTGCTTCTTGCAACGGGTGCATGTGAGTGCGGGCTGGGGAGGGTGGAAACAGGCCCTGGGGCATCCTTGACACCTTCCTCCTTGTTTTTCCCACTTTACTGTCTCTATTTAAAGCACTGTTCCCTCTGGCATGCCTCTTCCCACACGGTTGTCCAGTACGGAGATGGTAGGTGGGCGGCACGATCCAGGCTGGGATTCGCTCTGCCCGCCGGGCTAATGCCCGTGCACATCGCTCCAGAGTCACTAATGGCCTTTGCTTTTATGTCTCATCTGCGTGAAGGGATTAAAAGGGAATAATTAAATAGCCAGCAATACAGACATCGATAGAATTGCACTGGTAATGACGGGAAAAAAGTACCACCAGAAGACAAAGCTGTGCCGGGCTGTGCGCAGCGAGGGAGGGCTCCACAGTGTTCTGTGGCTTGGCAGAAATCATTAAGCCGGGGCAGGCTGTGCCCGAGGAGCTGCGCGTCCCCTGGGCACGCCTGGTGTCCGCGCATTTGGCTGCTGTGGAATCAAAGGGGGGGCATCAAGATT
>NW_008238337.1:1984068-2011718 GCF_000691975.1 Corvus brachyrhynchos
GGGAAAGAGAGGAAAATTCCCTGGGAAGGGGGGGCCGCTGTCTCCTCCGCCTGTTGCTGGCAGCATCGTGTGCTCGGGGTCCTGCACCTCAGATGTGGAGGGAGAGGGGGGGTCCTGCAGGCTGTGCAGAGCCCAAACCCCCCCATTGCAGCAGCAAGGGCTGCAGACAAAATCCCCCTTCTCCGTGGTGGGGAGGGAGTTCATCCAGCACGGGGGATGCTCACCCGGTTCTAAGGTGGGATGAGGAGGGGCTGGTGGAGGTGCCGGGGGAACACGGAGTGGTGGATGCGATTTCAGAGGTCGGCTCACTGTTGCTGTGGGTTCAGTTTTGCTCTTTCCCAGCACTGATTCAAACCCACTGTGAACTTCTCTTCGAAGTCTGTGCACAAAGTAAAACAAACTCTGAGAACCCAGTGGTACTTCCAGGGTGCTTTCCCGCTCGACACCACAACCCGTGTTTGTTTTCCCGGCAGTGGGAGGGACGGTGCGTCGTCATTGTGCTCTGGTTTGGGGTGAAACCCGGCTTTCCGGGGCACAGGGAGGGGGGAAGCTGCTGAGGCAACTCACACATTTGTCTCTGGTGTTAGTAGGGATTTCCCTGCTGTTTTACAGCTGGGAAAGCCAGCACTAATGCGCTAATTAGATTTAACACCCGAGCTAGAAACGTGGCAAATTAGCCAAAACATCACAGTGTTAACCCCACAATGGGACTGGGTTTCTGCACCCTTCCCCGGAGTGACCCAGGAGGCAGGAACACAGCATGGATCACCAGCACGGCTTGCCACCGGGAAAACCCCAAGGTGTTGTGGTGCACATTAAGCCTATTGCTGCACTTTTGACACCTCCTAATGCAAATCTCCATCAGGATGAAGCTCTCCACCCTGAATCCCTTTCCATTTCTCTTGGGGAATGAACGCGTGTGGGTAGCAAGGCGGGGAGAGGAGGGCAGGAGCCGGTGCTTGTCACAGGGATACCCATCACGGATATTCCACGGGAAAAATCACTGCTGACATTCCTACCCAGCTCCCGGGTGGAAAGCATGGAGCCCCCACCCCAGCAGCACAAACAGGAGACATGGGAGGGTTTTTTAAGCAGCACGTAAAATCCCGCCGTGCACTGAATCAGCTGCTTGTTTCAACAAGATGTGGCAGGGACGGTAATTGTATGTTGAGTGCTCTCCGGTTGATTAAGAACATATTTATTGAAGTTTATCTACTGTAATATGTATAAGTCTCTTATTAGATAATTGCTAAACCTCAAACACCTGTTTAACAGATCATATATATACCCCATTACATAGTTGTTAAACCACACTGGTTTTAATTCATCAAATGCGAATGTGAAAACCATTCTAAATTAAATTCATTTTGAGGCACTTTAAAGGAGACATTCCCTGCTTCCCTTCTACAAAGGGGATAAGAGCACCATATTTCCTGACAGCAATGATGTTTCAGGACAGCTCTGTTCTCCAAGTGTCCTTTATTTTTGGGCAAACAACTCAATGGAGATGTGCTAAAAAAGCACTCAAGTCTTTTCATTAGAAAAACGGAATTAAAAAAGGTTGACGTTAAACCCAGGATGCCATCGCTGCTGCTGTCTGCAGATGTCTGGGGTAGGGAAGGGGAAAGGTAGTGAGGCTGTGGGCAGGCTGTGTGAGGATGAGGGCTGCTAAGCCCAACACTAACTGAGGTGTTTTGCTTGGCTCTGTGACTTCTTGCTCCAAATCAGCCAATTCCCATCTCAGCCTTGAAGCGCTGCTGATTCACATCCCTCTGAGGGCACCAGTGCAGGGCAGCCCAGTGCTGCTGCCAGAGCCCCCTGCCCATCGCACCCGGAGGATTAGCCCTGAGCTCTTATTTGGTGGGTTGAGAGCCTGTAATTCCTCTGTCCAGCCCTGTTCTCCTCGAAGCTGGGCAGGGCAGCACTCCCACGTGCCCCCAGACAGGGTGAATCCCTCTCCCCCGGCCCCATGGTGCTGTGTGCAATGAGAGGTCTTTGCTCAGGCAGAGATGATCCTTTGTTTTCTTCTCTCTTTATTTAATTGTCCCGTGGGGGAATCGCTGAGTGCCCTTCATTTTGTGATGCAGAACTGGTGTTGACACGCTGCTTTATTAGATGAGTAAGGGTAAAGCCTTGGAGACGCTATTTAAATAAGGGAGAAATCTCACTGCTGGGATAGGAATGAACAAATACACACTGGGCTCTGGTAACCCGTTTGTTTCCATCCCAGTCCTGCGAAAAATTTTGCCAGCATGGTTATTTGTGTATCTCTGCAGCAAACTGAGCCGAGAAGCTGCAAAGCCTCCATCCCACTGTGGACACATCCCTGCAGGGACACATCCCTCCATAGACACACGGTCTCCATCTCCATCTTTGGGGCATTTTACAGCAAGAGTTTGAATGAAATTTATTATCAACATCGGGCTGCAGCCTCTTGACCTGGGCGGGTTGGTGCTTCACCTGCTCCTCCTTTTTTCAGAGCGGGCAGTTTCCCATGTGGTTCCCAAGGGCAGGGACAGCTGTGTTGGCTCAGGGGCTGGAGCAGAGGTGGGTGTGGGTGCAGGAGGAGGCTGGGACTCCCCAGCCCAGTGCCACCATTGCTGCCTTTCTGGTCGCAGCTCATCCCTGGAGTTTCTGCCCTCAATCCTTCCTCCCCTGCCAGCTCCACGGGCAGCGAGAGGCCAGACTGGTACCCAGCTCTGCTGCAGCCCCTGTTCAGTCATCCAAGGCTTTGGATGCTTTATCAAGTGTTTCAGCTCCGAAGCCAACATAAATCACACTGTTGGCAGGCTCTGCTTTTCTGTCTCTGCTGTTATTTTCTGTTCATGATAAAACAATGTGGAAAGGAAGCACGCAGGCCAAGGGGAGGGGGAGCAGAAACAAGATCCCTTATCTAATGCATGCCTGAGCTGCTCAAATGTTTCTGTATCAGCAATTATTTTGCCTGGCTTTGGGTTTTCACAAAGCTCTTGAGTCTTGCAAATACAGTCTGAGATCATGTTGGCAAAGCACAGACCCAAATTCTTCCCTTCTGTCTGACTCTCTCAGTAGCCTTTAGATGAGACCCGTGAAACATCTCCCGTGCACAAAAACACTGAGGAAATGAGCTGGGAGAGAGAATTTGCTGGGATCTGGGGAGATGCTGAGCATCTCCAGCTCTGCCCCAGAGCTCCTGACACTGGCTGGAGTCATTAAAACCTGGGCAGGATCAGGAACCTTGCGATTCCTGACTGCTGGGAGTGGAGTATATCCCACGCAAACAACTGGAAATGCACAGTATATAAGGGCATTGCACCGTGTGGAGGCTTGCAAAGTGAATAACCATTCTAGGGATGGTTTCTGAACACAACCCATGGCTGATAGCCCAGTTTAGAGCATGGGCTTATAAATTTCTTGCTAAGTAGAAAGAAAAGGGGAAAAAAAATTCTTCACCATTAATGGGAAAGGAATAGTATCTCTTAATCTATGTCTGAAAACACCTTTAAAGTTGTAGGTATTTGTTACAGTCCAGCTAAAGCAATATCCAATGCTCAGAAAAGCAGTATCCCCAAACTCTGCTCTAGCTCGTGTTGATTTTGATATTTTTAATATTGCATCCAGACAACAGAGCCTGTCAACCACCATGCGAAGTGTTCATTTAACTAAGCCAATTTAAAATGTGTAGCAATTATGAAGAGATGGGCTCAGATGAGTCAATTTGTCTCAAGTGTTTTCTAGCTGAACTTAATAATATTGGAGATGTGAGAGAAATTGGAAAAAAATTCACCCTCTGTGTTCAATTCTTTTGAGAAGTCGAAATACCTAATTCACTCTGGCAAATGATAAATGTTCCTCCCCTCTTCTAATTACATCTTGCCTTAGTCACAGCAGTCTCTAGTAAATCTCCTTTTGAGACTATACACATCACATACCGTCCTTGGTGAAAAAAATAAAAAAAAAAAAAAAAAGGGAAGAAAGGAAAAGTTCTTGATTAGATTTTTTTCTTTTTTCTTTTTTTTTTTTTCTAAAGAGCAATTCATTGTGCTCACAGGATCTGGAATTGGCTTTTCATGTTGCTAACCCCCTTCATTGGCACTACTCTTTCATGTGTCACGTCCTAAAAAAACCCTGAAGTTAGACTGAAAAAAGAGGAGCGGTGGCATGTGGAAGCTGTTGGGTGGGTGTCCCTGTGGGGAGCTTTACAAGCACAGATGGGAGGGACAGCATGTGCACACACATTGATTTTTGTGTTGATGGTGGTTTAATTGCTGGGACAAATAAGCTTTTCCACACCTAGAAGATGCTCTTTGTTCACAAGCAGTGCCTTGGTTCAGTGTAGGTGCAGTTGTTCGCCCTTATTTGAAATAGTTGCTGGTTCAAGACACATTAAATTTCAAGAGAATTTTCCCAATTAACAGAAAATTAAAATTATTCAGCCAATAAATATTCCAGAGCAAGAGCCATTTTTGGCTCACTGATTGTGCTGCCAGGCGGGAACCTGAAGCCCCTGAAGCCCCGATGGCCAAGCCCTTCGTGTGCAGCCCCAGCACCTGCACATCTGCCCACAAAACTCTCCCCTTTGCATTGATTTAAGATTGCTTTGGGCTAAAATGCCCTTTCTCGATGTCATTTATCTTCCTAATCTCTTGCTTGCCCGGAGATAGTCTCCATTATCCTGTGGTTGCAAAATTTTCCAGCTAGCATGCTGTTTCTAAAACGTTTGAGTGGTTTCATTGCCTTGAGTGGGTGGGAGGTGGGTTTGCCACAAGGGCAGCCCCACACAGAGATGAACCGACAGGGAAAATAGAGACGGATTTATTTGATTTTCTCATCAAAAGCCGGACCTGAGGCTCGCCGGTGGGCTTTGACACCAGCTGTGGGCTGAGGAGCACCCAAAGAGAGTCTGGGGAGGAGGGGTGGGATCCCCTCCCTGGGGCTTCCAGCCACATGCTTTCGGTCTGATCTTTTTTCTGAACGTGGCCGCAAATATGAGCAATATTTCGTCTTGAGGGTGTTGCCCGGAATGGCAAAAATGAACTGGAAGCTGGGTTTGAAGCTGGGTTTACAGCTGGATTTAACAGCAGATTGTTGGGGAATGGCTCCAATGGGTGCCTGTAAAGCCAGTCAGTGCTGGGGGCAGAGGGGAGGCAGGGAGGCAGAGGAATGCCCAGCCACAGCGCAGGTCTGTCAGGTATCAAAGTGGGGTTTTCTGGACTGGAAAGTGTCTCCAGCACTCCGTGTGTTCCCTGCCCTCACTGCAGGCTCTGAGCTGCAGGGGCTCTTCTGTTTGTAGTGGCAGTTTGGGCACATCAGAGGGGCTGCCAGCACCGAGATGGCTCTTTTTGCTTTTGGAGTAGTCTGGTGAAATAGAAAATAGGGACATAATGAGTCCAAAGGCTTGTCTTGGTGGGAGGGTGTGAACAGCTTTAAACCTCCTAACAGGGTCTGGGGAGGAGATGCTGATTGATGCTCAGTTTCTGAACTGCTGCCCATCGTCTTCCAACTCTCTTCCTTCTGTCCTTGGAACTGGGAACAACCAGCATTCCTCCAGCAAGGAGAAAAGAGGGATAACAGCCCAGCGGAGGCTTGGCATGCCTGTCCCCGTGCCGTGCAGGGTGAGCCACAGTCACACGTGAAAGAGGCCCTGTGTTTCCCAGCCCACTCCGACACAGCCAGCTCCAATCTGCAGGCGGAGACAGAAAAGAGGTTTGGAAATCTGCTTAGAAGTCTGGCTCATTAATACCCTGCCCAAAGCTTTTATCAAATAATTAGCTTTTGTGTTGCACTTCCCAGTCAGCAATAAATAAATAGAGATGCAGATGAAGTGAGCATTACACCGTGCTTTTAGAAATGGCTCCCCTGACCCTGCCTGAGGCCGCTTCCCTGGGACCCTGGACTCAGTCACTGGCCCCTTGGAGACTGATAAGAGGCACAGGGATCTGAGTGACTCCTTCTGGATTTGGCAGACCTAAGAGAGCCCTGCCTGCCTTGGTGTGATGAAGTTTTGGTGCAGGTGATGCTGGGCTGTGCTGTCCCTGTGGGCACACAGTGGTTTGGCAGGAGGGGTGTACAGCGTGGTGGTGGCACTGGCTGCATCCTTCCTGCAACTCTGATGGTGGATTGAGTTTGATCCCCACAGTGGCTGGGGAAATTGCAGACCATGGGGCAGCTCTGCTTGATGGGAGAGATGGGAACATCCCAGCTGCTGTGTGATGCCTCCACAGGGCTCAGCATGCGCTCAAACGGGGCTGGTCACAGCTCCCCACCCTCCCTGCCCTCAGGACATCCCTTCTCCCACTGCCCCTCACCACCACCCTGCAGTGGATTGAGCTGGGACTGCGAATGTGCCGAAGCTGCGGTTGCTATTTGGACTGTTTATCTTGTTTGGGCTAATTATGCCAAGAAAGTCATTATAATTTTATGCTCTTTGGATTAACGTTTTTGCCCAGGGCCCCATAATTAGTCCATGGTTTGTAGCTTAATGATTCTGAGCACAGCCAAGGCAAAGTTTCTAACTGTAAATCAGGGGACTCGGGATGTGGGGACTGACAGGGCAGTGCATCTTCCCAAGAAACGAGCGTTTGTCTCCCTGTTTACAAGCTGAGCATTCGTCTGCTCAGCACCCGGGAGCTCACGCTCCATCCTAATGCAACCAGGACGCTGCTGAGGAATTGCAATGAGCCCCAACCCTGTTCTAAGCCTCTCCCTGGGTGTCTCCTGCTTTGTGGGGATGCCATGGGATGTTACACTAGGGGGGTCCTCAGCCCTTCACCTCGGTACTGCTGCACAGCCCTTCTTAGAAGGGCACAGAGCATCCCCCAGCTGCCCAGGGAAACGGGTTCCATTGCATCCCTGGAAGCCTGCCCAGCTCTCTCTGAGGAGCAGGCAATATGGATAATGATAATCTCTCCTTTAGCTCCAGCTATTAGTCGCTTTAAGCATTTTTTCTTTCTTGTTATGCGGTGGCCAGGGATGCTCATGCTAAAGCAGAGTGATTCGGCATGTGGGGCTGGAACTGGAGGTGATGGAGTCCAGGTTTGGGAGGCCTGGGGCACCTCCAACCTTACCATGGGGTTCACTGACATTTTAAAGAATATTGATATTCTTGACGTTTTAAATAAACCTATCATCCAAGGCACTGAGCTCCTGGAAAACCTGTATGTCCACCTTCTCAGGTCTTCTTTCTGAGGGGTATTGATGGAGCCAGAGACCCCAACTCATCCCTGGCATCCACTGTCATCCTCCTGCTTTTTATTTATTGCTCCTTGGGCTGGGGATGAGCTCAGAGCCACACGAGCTGCTGAGCGGGCAGGCTCCAGTCGGCTTGACTTGACAGATTGTTTGGGTCGAATCAGAAGCTCCCGGGAGAGTTTTGCAATTTCTTTTCCACTGGAAAATGTCATTAATTCATTGACAAATTGTTAACAGAATCAGGGTCTCTGGTTTTAACTGGAGGATATTCTCCTGATAAATGTCATGGCTTTCCTTGAGCACAAGTCCAGGGAAGGGTAAAGAGCCAAAGCCCATCGCTTGCAGCCTCGGGTGTCTCATCACTCATGTTCAGTTTCCACAGAGAAATTTTTCCTTGGAGCCCAAGGCAGGCTGGGAACAGTGCACGGCCCCACAGGGACTCCGGCCCAGGAAATGTCACTGCCCTGGGGCAGTCTGGGCCAATGAAGATGCTCCTGGAGCCCCACTGCGCTCACAGTAATGTTCACAGAGGTGTAAAAAGCACTTTGCACCTAAAGCCCCTCCACCCTGTGCGGCACTGCAGCTGCTGTGCAGGACCAGCGCATCCCAGAGGAGCCAGTGCCGCGGGCCCTGGGATGGCTGTGGGAATGGCAGGGGGGTGGGGACACTGCTTTTCCCTGGGACAGATGAGCTGCCCTAAGTGCTTGGTGAGCGCGAAGGCTTTAGCAGGAGAATAAACCGCAGTGAGGTGCGTGTGAAGAGCAGCTATTGGATTTTGTGCCGGGGTGATTAAATTTTCATGCCGTTTTCGCAAGGCTGTCTTAAAAAAACAAAGCATTCCATAACCCAGGGAAGGGATGCAGGGAGGGAGGCGATGTCTCACTTCACTGCCAAGTCTTAACCTCAGGGTTTTCCCTTTCATCTGCCAGCGAAGATGGGCTTCCCAATGCCTGGAGCTGGGCTGGGGTTAACTTGTGCTGCTGTCACCTCAGCTCTGCCAGGAGCCAGTGCTGGGGCACCAGCACAGTGGTTTGGAAGTGGGATGGAGAATGAGCTCACCCGTGGTAAGCAGCCAGCCTGCACAAGTGGTGGGGAAGCATTTTACACCATCAAACAAGCCATGCCTTTTAATTTTTTTTTTTTTTCCTCCAGCTGGTCCAGCCTGGGAGCTGGCAGGGCGCTGGCAAGGGAGAGACTCCCAGCTGCTGACCCTCGCAGGCCCATGCACGGTGACTCCGAATGGCAGCACGAGTTCTCCCTCGCTGTAGCCCACAGCGACTGGAGCTTTTCTCCTCTGCATTTCGCCGAGGGTTCACACCGTGCTGAGCTCTGCTGTCTCTCGTTCCAGCGGTGACTGCATTTCAGGAAGCTAATGAAGTGGTGATTTTCCTTAATTGGCCTCTCGAATTTGCTGATCACTCGTAAAGATCTCAGGTTAAAGAGAAAGCCGGTGCATGTTATTATCGGTGCTGTGTTCCGTGGCCAGGGCAGGCAGGAGGGTTTCGGTGCACCAGCTGCATTTTCTGAGCTCACTTGTGATTTACTGTCCCCGGGCGCTCACCAGGACAGCGCAGAGCCCTTCAGCTGGCGAGACAAACACACAGGGTCAGACTGATTTGTGGAGGTGCCTTGGTTGTTAAGTGGGTTTCCTGTGGCTCAGCCTTCAGCACAGAGCCGGGCATCGCGGATCCCGAGCCCTGCTAAACCCATGGGAGCAGCCGGGAGGTGCAAACCCAGCCCTGGGACACCGGGCTGGTGCTGGGCTGCTGGGTGGGGAAGCTGTGGCCGTCCACACATGAGCTGGAGCAGAGTCGTCAGGGCATGGATGCGAGGGGAAGCTCGGAAGGGATGGAAATAGCTCAGACACAAACACTTCTCGGCAGCAGTGAGCTCCCTCTGTTCGCCCTTCCCGGTGCATCCAGAGAGATGTCCTGAGGCAGAGCCCGGGGGAGGACGGCGCCTGCGTTTAAGGGTGGCATCGGGTGTTTAAGGGTGGCATCGGGTGCAGGGAGGGGCCCGGTGAGCTCCCGGCCGGGAGAGCTGTATGAACAGTCGCTTCCAGTTAATGAGAGGTGACGGGGCAAGGGCGCTGCCGCGCTTTCCCTGCCACGGGGCTCCGGGAGCGGGATGCGCTCAGCACTGGCACCGTGTCTGGGGCCATGTGCTGCCACCAGCCTGCCCGGCAGCAGCGGAAAGGCTTTTAGAGCCTTCCCCAAGCCGAGAGCTGCTGGAGGCTGTGCGGGGCATCATCAGCCCCTCTCCGCCGAGCCGAGTAAGGTGAAGAGAAGGGCGCTCCGTGTTGCAGGGACAGTGGCAAAGGCACCACAGGCTCCCAGTTTCACTGCGGCATGAGAGGGAGGAAACGGAGACTCCTGTGCGGAGGGTGACCCTGCCCTCCCCAGCTGCTGTCCCTGGCCTGCCACCTTGTCCCAAGCTGTGTCAGCGTAGCTCCTGCTTGTCCCCGGGGCACACAGAGCCTTGCAGTGGCGGGGACTGCTTTGGGACAGGATGTCCGTGTGTCATTACCATCAGGAGGGGTGAGGTCGGATCCATAGCCGACGTCTTGGCACTGGCTTTTAAAGAGGTCTCTCCGCCTGGTGGTGCAGGGTTGGGTGGGGGAAAACACGCAGCTTAGCCAGCACGGAGTGGTGAACGTGTCCCTCCCTCTCCCCCAGCTCATTTGGGTAACAGCATCTGTGGGGAAAGGCAGTGGTGAGGAGCGTGGCCTTCCAGCGGTGAGCTTCATGAAAAAAACGTGTTCATGCCACCACCACGGGGCGGCCCAACTGGCCGAGGAAAGAAATCCAAGTCCCAGATTTCATTCACAGTAACTGGCCATCCTGGGAAGTGAGTTTCAGGAGGAATCCGGTGCTTGTGTGAGTGTGGAGGAGCCCTGTGGGCAGCCAGGCAGCTGGAGCCCAGCCCAAGGCACAGCTGCAGGGAGTTAAGTTACTCGGCTTCCAAAATTACATTTTTCTGTGGTTCCCTCATTTGAATGAGGAATAATGTCGATATTGTGAGCAGAGCTTGTCTGGGAGCTCTTGGAAAACCAAAGCTATGGCGGGAGCACTTGTTCTGCTGGTGGCACTTTGTTGGGAGGCAGTGGCATGGTGGGCACAGCAGGCAGGAGGGCATCCCAGCTGCATGCCAGGCTCTGAGTGGAGGCAGGAATTCAGCTGGCCACTTTGCAGGGAATGGAGTCTGGGATTAGAAAGCTGGATGCCAGCTTTAAACACAGGGCCAAAACCAGAGCAAAGCCCCAGAATGTCCCCTGGGGGTGTCTGAGATGTTTTTGGTAAGAAAAGAAGTGTGGAAGTGTGCAATGCCAGGGACAGTGCAACTGCAGAGGTGACCCAAGCTGCAGTGGAAAACAGCCTTCACACACATCAAGGGGAACCAAGCCATGATGTGACAGGGGAACCTCTGTGCACGTGTTGTCACCATGCATGAAGAGGAGATGCTTTCACAGGGCCCGGGAGGGCATCGGCGGCAGCAGGGACGTTGGCTCAGAATAAAGTTATTTTGAAGGTGGATTTATACAGCTTAATCCCCAAACTCCTGTGCTGTACATGCAGTAGCCCAGCTTTACATCTGTCAGGCTGCCAGCCCCTGCGGGGCCATCCAGGACAGGTTCCTCTGCACAAACCAGCCGGGCTGTGCTGACGGAGGCAGAACCCCGTTAACTGGATGTTCAGCATTTCTGTCATTCCAGAGATGCCTGCAAGGTTTCAGCCAGACCAAAGGCAGCCACGCCAGGGAAACCAGCACACAAATACTTCTCGTTCCAGGCCGTACCCCAGGCTTATTTTAACCACTCTGCGCCCATTTTTATCTTCTCACCAGTGCAGAGTCCACGGGAGGGTCCTGTGGTGCACTCAGTGGCACTGAGCTGGGGGGATATCCCCATCCTGCTGCTGCTGGTCATCTTCTTGGATGGTTTCTGCTTTCAAGGATTGCTTCTGCCTTTTGAATGAAGAAGAAACCCACATGTGGACATGAGTGGGTGCCTTCCCCATCGCTTTGGGAGTGCCTGGTGGCCACAGGAACCAGAGACTTGTCTGCACCCCATCACTGGGTTCACAGCTCAGGGTGTTGGGGCAAAACTCTCCACCCAGCACTGGTCATCATCTGGAGCTGGACATGGGGTGAAGGCTGAGTTTCCAAACACAGCAATCTCTTCTGCCACCTCCTGCATTCCCAGCCACTTCTTGTTTCCCAGTGTGTTCCTGTCCTGCCTGGCTGCTCTCCTGGGTGTACTGTGTGTGTCTTGATCCCATTGAGTGTGTTCCCCAAATATCTGTGCTTTACCCTGTGCTGTAGCAAATATAGGCCCTTGGTGATAAGGGATCACAAGATGATGGATGAATTTGAGCTCAGTTTTGCCTGGACCAACCTGCTGGCTGTGCCCAGACTGGCATTAAGAGGGCAAGGCAGGGGCACTGAGGCTGGGTGGAGGACCATGGCTTTTTGAAACCAAACACAACAGCATAAATGTCCACCACAAGCACAGAGCTGTGAGGCAAGGAGGAGGCTCTTGTCCCTATGCAGAGCGAGTGCTGCCACTTCAAAATTAAATGCAGTTGCCATAGAAATATTAATTGGGAACAAAATCTGAAGATGACACTTAAGCAGAAGATGGAGCGTTACGGAGAGATGAGGACAGTGATGAAAATAGAACAGTTAAAAGGAGAATTCTTCAAAGGAAGTATCATGTAGGTGAATATTTAATGCACAATCAGCAGGCCGCCACATCAGTGGTGCTTTTAATGTTGTAGGGCAAAGGATGGGAAGTGCGTGCTGGAGGACAGAGCACCCTCCTCACCAGCAAAGGTCACTGGGCACTGGAGGGGGGAGTCTGAGGATGGATCCTGTGGTGGTAGTAGGGTTCTGCTCTTGATTGCAGCAGGACTGGGATTCAGGGCACGGCTCTGCTAAGAGCCCCAGCCTCTGTGCTGCTTGTCATGCTCACTGGCTGCTTTGCAATCAACCCACGAGCCAGAAGTCAGATGAGGCACATGATGGACACCTCCTCGCAGTCTGGATTCTCTGCCCCTGGGCAGACACTGGCAGGAGGTTCCCAGGCAGCACATGGCTGGGTCTGAGCCTCATCCTCCTGGAAACATTTGCATGGAGAGCAGGGAAGAGCTCCCAGCCCTGCCAGACAATGCAGGGGAACCAGCTCTTTCAAAAGAGCTCCCAAACCGCTGCTTGGCCTGGGTTGTTTGGGAATGTGGCAGAAACACCCAGAAGCAGAGAGGTGTTTTGAGGTGAAGCAGGGCTGATGCAAGGCAGAGTGATGACAAAGTGCTCCACTGAGCAGAAGTCCTGCTTGGGACCCTTCTACAAAGAGTACCCAGAGGTCTCCAGGGAAGGATGATTGCTGGGCCACCTCTTCTTGCAGCAGTCGTGTCACTGGTGGGAGAGAAGGACATTGCTACAGAAAAATCCTGATTGAATGTTTTTTGCATTAAAAAAAAAAGGTAGATGATGGTAACAACCAGCCCTTCTTTTAGGCCAGCCCAGTGAGAGGAGAGTAGCTCCATTCTGCCACCCCACTGCGTGCTCACTCTGCCAACTCCAACCCAACAAGCACCAGCTCCTGTTTTTCCCAGAGATGCTCTTCCAGGCTGTTATCAGCCTCACATCCCTTTTTTTCCCTCTGCTTTGTCTCCTGGGAGCTGTGGTGTGGGATCTGCATTCAGGGAGGGATGGAGATGAGGATGGAAATGGAGCATCTCACGCAGGACCACGATGGTGTTGGTGGTGACCACGTGCAACTGGGGAGAGCCCAGCCACTGTCACAGCACCCTGCTGGGGCAGCAGTGCAGGGACACAGCGTGGAGCTGGCAGCTCTCCTGGCCTCACCTCTCCCTGGTGGCAGGCAGCCCAGAGGGGACAGGGTGTCTGCAACCTGGCAGAGTGCATCCATCTCTGCTGATCTCTCCACTTAGAAGGAGGAGGATTACAATGAAGTCGTACTTTTCCCATGAACCACCTCCCACTGTGTTATGCTCTGAAGTTAATTGCAAATGAGGAGATGGAAATAGCTTATTTTGACTTTCCTTAAACAGTACTTCATTGAATTTTTTTCCTTATTTTTTTTTTCTGTCTCGAGAGGCAGTCCTGTGTCTATTGGAAAATAGCAATTATTTCTGTAATTCCCTAGAATTAGTAGAATTAGTTGAATGGGTAATATTTGAAGTGAAATGCTGATTAGAAATACACTTGATGTGGAAGCACCATGAGCATCGTGGTGGAGCTTTGGGGGCTCCTCCTCCATCCCAGGGCATAACAAAGCTCAATGCAGGTTTCTTGGGGAGTAGTCAAAGATGTCTCAGTCATGGCCACAGAGATGCTGAAACTCCTCTCCTGTGAGGACAGCCTGGGGGAGAGTAGGCATTGTTCAGCCTGGAGACGACTTCATGGAGAACTGAGAGCCCCTTCCAGTGCCTAAAGAGGCTCCAAGAGAGCTGGAGAGGGACTTTGGGCAAGGACATGGAGTAACAGGACCCAGGGAATGGCTTCAAACTGAGAGAGGGCAGGGTAGGATTAGATACTAGGAAGAAATTCTTTACTCAGAGGGTGGTGAGGCCCTGGCACAGGGTGCCCAGAGAAGCTGGGACTGCCCCATCCCTGGAAGTGTCCAAGGCCAGGTTGGACAGGGCTTGGAGCACCCTGGGATAGTGGAAGGTGTCCCTGCCATGGCAGGGGTGGCACTGGATGGGCTCTAAGGTCCCTTCCAACCCAGCCCATTCTGTGGGTCAGTGATTCCATTCTATGGTGGAAGGCTCTGCAGCCAGGTGTGCTTGTCTTGAGATGGAGGGGAGATGCTCCATTGTCTTCATCAACCACTGCTGGGCTGTGGGTGTGCCTGTGGATGTATTCAGCAGCTTTGCAGCTCTGGCTGAGGCTACAGTACTGCAGCTGGTGATGGGCCCATCCTCCTGATTCAAAAAACGAGTCAAAAAACAACCTCAGTCATTTTTCTTAAATGGAATGGGGTTGGCATGGTCCACCTTGGGCACCTCCTCCAGCATGCAGGGCACAGTGCAGGTCTTGGGATACTTGGTTCTGCCAAAGATTTGGGGTTCGTGATACTTCATTAGAAAAAAATTAAAAATTATCCTGTGGTACTTTTAATAACCTGCTGGTTTAACTCAATTATGAGAGCATAATTAACTTGCTGAGATGAAGCAGGAGATAAACCTTTGATTTTTTTTTTTCTCTTGAAGGATGCGGCAGATAGATTTTGAACTTTGTATTCAATTACTTAAAGGAGAAAAAAAATTAACAGGTTTCTGATGAGAAAAGCATACTACCTCCTTCATAAAGAGAGATTTATTAAGGATAGAGAACGAGTGTACCTCAGGGCTCAATCATCTACTGTTTTTTTTTTCAAGGGGTGATTCAATTACTTTAAGATGTGTTGCCTAAAAGAACAAACCGGGCTCTGTTACTTGGCAAATTAATCAAGTTCCTTTAGTGGTTTCTCTGGGATAATAATTTCATTTAGGCGGCCTTCTGTTTGGTGGTTTCATCCCTACCAAGAAAACTCTCAAACGAGAGGGAGGGGGGAAAAAAAGTGCTCTTTGCTTTCTGTACGAGGCAGCAAACGCCACTGTGACAGGAGAAGTTTTCCCAAAATCAGCTCTCTTGGAGGTGCCTGTGAAAGCAGCAACTGGTTGGAAGATATTTTTAAAAAAAAAAAAGTGTTAAGGCTAATATTTTCACTGTGCAAAGAGGCCATTTGGATTTGTTGTCATCTGTGAAGGGCTGTGGATTTTATTTGTAATTACTGTGAATGACGTTCTCTGGCTAGTGCGAGCCAATCCTGAAAATGTCACCGATTTTTAACGCATTTGTCTCTTTGAATATTCATAGCTCTGCTATTCGATGCAGATGGAGAAAGTGCCACAAGGGAAAGGAGTTTGCAGGACGGGGCTGTCCGTGCCCCGGTGGTTGTGGTGTTTCCCAAAGCCCTGCCCCGGGCACGGGGAGGTTGTGCTGGGACAGATGTTGGCTGTGCCCACAGTGTGGGCAGGGCATCCTTGCACTGACTGTCACCCCTCCCATGAAACAGCACTATCAGACAGAATTTTTGGAGTTACCGTACAATGATTTGGCTTAGAAAGGACCTTAAAGATCATCTGTTTCCAACAACACCGTTTCAGTGTGGTTACCCCCAGCCATTTGTCAGTAGCAGTTTTCTCAGCACTGAAAAAGTTAACAGCTCCCACTGCCTTCACCTGGAGGGCAGAGGATGGGGATGCTCAGCAAATACAGGTCCCCTGGCACAGCTGGGCTGTCCGTTCCCAAACTCCATCAGGGAGACTTTTGGGAAAAGCTTTAGGGCTATTTTTTTGCATCATTAAATATCTTTATGAAAGGCATGCACAATCCTGGTTTATGTTCCCATTGGTTGGTTATAAACAGAAAAAAACCTTGAACTGTGTCCTGGGCTGCATCCACTTAAAACACAGGTCTTTAGACGCCAAATTCTGCATCCATCCAACATTTTGGTTGAGGGGAGCAATGCTCGATGTGACCTTTCTGAACAAAAACATGACTCCTAGCAGCACCCAGGGCTGCTGAGGGCTTAGACATCACCCTGCACTGGCAGAGACCAACTATCACTTGCAAAATGCCTGGGGAAAACAGGCAGTCCCATGGGCAGCAGGAGCCCCAAGCCCGTTAGCCCTAACGAGGCGCTTCATCAGGGACGGGGGCAGTGCCTCCCTCCTGCCTACCACGGGGCCGTGGATGCTCACGTCATGGCTCACTGCTTTTCCTTTGGGCAGCAGCGCTCTGGCCATGATCAAGTTAACGCAGGGACCAGAGCAGTTCCCAGCACAAGAGGTCATCTGTTTCCTTTCAAGGGATTTGGCTCCGGTTTCATCATTTCATCATTTGGAAGAACAGTGAGGCCCTTTTATCGGGAAGGGCTTTCGGGGAGGGGGCATGGCAGGCTGGGCTCTCCCTCGTGTGATAATTCATTTTAGACCCTCACAGGAAACCTGTGCTCTGTTTCATGGCTTGGGAAAGTGCTCCAACAGGGCACAGCAGAGGTTGGGGACACACACTGGAGCGGTTCTGACCCCAATCCCCAGGACCCGGCGACTGTGCAAGCTCCAGCCACGCTCCATGCTGAGCACCCCACCACTTGCCCAATGCCATGGAGATGGCCAAACTGTGCTTTTTCCCTTTGTTTTCCTTGTAATTACTCTTTTTGAGGCCACAGCACCCGGTGCTACTCTTAGCCTCCGCCTCCAAAATGCGTTTCTGGATAAAAATGGGAGTGTCGGGATGCTGAGGTGGGGTGGATAATTTTAGAGTAGCTGGCAGACTCCACAGAGCAATTATGCTCCAGGTTCCCAAATAGCCCTGAGCTCGGTCACTGGCCGAAAACACCCCCTGGTCCATTTGTCCAGGGCTGGTGTGGGTCAGGGAGCTTTGCAGGCAGCCCTGAATGTTGGAATTGGGCACAGCTGGAGCTCAAGCGAGGCCAGAGCGGCCCCTCACCCAGCTGCCCGAGCACATGGGAAAGGGAATGGCTCACAGATGTTGCACAAAGCCCACCTCTGGGAAAAAAAAAAAATCTCTGATCTTATCCTTGGGACTCCAGGCATTAACTTTCCCTTCTTCCCAACCTCCACACCGACAGCAGGGTCTTGGTGCTGCTCGTGGAGCATCCTTGGATGGGGAACTTCTGTCATGCCTGGGTAATGGTGGCTTTTTGTGCAAACAATTCTCGGGTTTTTTTAATGCTTTCACACTTAAATTTAATGTGCTCATCCCAGTGTGCCAGCAGCTGCTTTTATGCCAAGAAAAATTGGTACATTTTGAAGGTGTTGGATGCTCCTTTGCTGGGGACACTCTGAGGTGCTTGTGGGTGACAGAGCTCTAGGGGTTTTTTTAGGACAGTAATTCCCCCTTCCTGTCCTCTGGATGGAGGCTGTCACAAGAGAGCTGTCACAAATTTTGTTATCCCTTTTTGGCAGCCCTCCAGAAGCATCGCTGCAAATTGGACCCGTGATCCCCGGCAGACAGCCCTGATCCTGGCAGTGCCCAGGAGGGTTCTTCATCCTGCACAGGAGGAAATTTCAGGCACAGGGCGTTTGCAGGGGGCTGGGGGCAGGCAGGGACACACTGAATCCCACAGCATTCATCCCTGGCTCCAGTTTCCTGCAAGAGCTGTTTTTCCCACTTGAGGAAGGGAAGCAGCGATCTTGCTTTAATTATCACAGTCCTTCCTCTCCGAGCAGAGGATTACTGAATCAGAGGTGGCACCTCACCAACACTTGGCCCCACCTCTTCCCCTCTTTAATCCCTGTTTGGAGCACTGGCTGCTCCTGCCCCAGGTCTTTTCAGCTGCCCATTGCTGCCCTCTCCCTATCCAGCTGTTGCAGGCAGAACATGCCATGGCACTGCCGTGGGGCTCTTTTGCTCCAAGGCTTTTAAGACATCCAGGAGGGCTGGGTGTCCCACCACTGCCTCATTCCCCCTTGGCTCCGCTCTGCCTGCCAGGCTCTGGTTCCTGCAGTCTGCTGGAGGATTTATTGCTGGGGAAATGCACTGCTCTGACTTATGAAAGTAGGACATTTGCTTGGCAGCTTGAGAAATAATGGGAAATCCATTTAATTATTCCCCAGAAATGCTCAGATTGTGCAGATGCCGAACTTAGGTTTAACATAATTTAGATAACTCATGTCCATAAACATGTCTGGGACTGAATGTGATGGACCCGAGCCTGTGGTTTTCCTCCTTGATTTCAGCTGGAGCTTCAAGTATCCTACAGGAGCAGGCTCATCCCCGTGCCTGACCCCACTGGGTACCACCAGGCCCCTTGGTTCAGGTCTGGGATGCTGAGGAAGATGTTTTTCTCTGGTTCACAAGAGTTTTCCACAAGGATGCTGTGGGCAGCCAGGCACTCAGGTGCTGTGCTGGGGCACAATGCCAGCCTCAGCACTGGCACTGGTTGTGCCTAATGGAACAGGATAAAAAAGGAAAAGAAAAAAAGCACCTACTGCTGGTAATATCAGTGCTCTGGGGTTAAATGGAGCCCCTACTTTTATGGAAATCTCCCTTTCCTCCCTGGCATGTAGGAACAGCCAGGCCACCCTGCCCAGGGTAGTTTTGTAGCCCAGCTGGGCCCAAATGCTTCTCCTGGGAAGAATGTTCAGGATTTCTTTGTGAGAATCCCCTTGGCATGGCAAATCCAGACAGTTGTCAGGTACTAAATAGTTGAACTACTGCCTTGTTTTTCTCCACTTCCACCTCTTCCTGGGCTCTTTCCTCCTTCAGCCTGGCTTGTTCTTCCCTCCCCTCGTGTGCACTGCTCTTCACACCTTAAATGCCTCCTAACACTGCTGTAGTGGCTTTTCAGCCTGAAATATCAGAAGCTGGGATGTTACTGATGAACACCTCGGGCGGGATGTTCGAGGAGCCAACGCTGGCCGGCCCCTGATCCCCGTCAATCCAGGCCGTGAGTCGTCCCCTCATTTTTAACTTTGACTTTACAATCCTGTGCAGCAGCGAGGTAACCCTGCGAGTGACACACATCACTGCCGAGTAATTAGACCGAGCACACACACACACACACACACAGAGGCACAGCAGTACTGATTTCGGCATTAGCATGATAATGAATGTTCTCACTAGAAGCTTGTAATTATGTTTCCTCTTTTTTTCCCCTCCCCCTGAAAGTATAATTAATTATGAATAGAGCCAGAGTTTGACGCTAACGCATATTTTTAAATTTTTTTAAAATCCCTTTTGGTTCTATTTCTGCCCTATTAAAAATTTATGAAGGAGCCAGAGGTAAAGTCATTTTCCCAGACAGTTACTCCTATAAATTCAATGGGAATAATATTAATAATAATAATATTAATAGTAATAGAAGGCAGGAGGGGACTTGGTAGAGGGTTTTCTCCCCACTTGAGGCCATCACCCTAGCAAGATGCTGCATTTTCCTATTGAAAGCTGCAGTCCCTCCATTCTGTTGCAATTTGGGGGGAAGCTTCCAGTGGGCATGAATGTGCCTGTGGGTATCACGAGGTGACAAGCAGCCCCCAGAGGTGCCAACCCTGCAGGTCCCCTCCCTGAAGCTGCTGCAGCCATGAAGGATGGAGGTCAGAACAGGGTGGTGATGTGCTCTGAAAGGAAAAACACTTTAGTAGTTGAAAATAGAAGAAAAATAACCTGCAAGCACTTTCAGTCCCTTGGGGAAGTTATTTAGGAGTAGGAGATGCAAAGCCAAAAATGTCCAAGGAAGTGCTTTTCTTTTTCAATTGTCCCACAAAGATAAACCCTGCCGGGATGCCAACCCCGGGGTGTCCCAGCTTCACGGATGCAGGACAAACCTCAGGGTTTGCTCCCACAGCTGGGATGGTGTGGCTGCTTGCAGCAGGGCAAGATGCTTCCTCCCCACCTTCAGCACGGCTCATCCTTTCCCTAGAAGACCTGTGTTTAATCACCATCCCTCAGGGACAGAAAGCGAGAAAATGGGTGAAACCAGCTCAGCGGTTTGGGGTGATCGGTGTAAAGATGTAGTGATAGGGCCAGGGACTGAGGGTGAACTGTTCAGAGGGTTTCCATCCTTCCAGCCACCCCAGATGAGCCCCTTGCAGTGCCACAGGCTCTGCCCCCCCGCTGCTGAAGCCTGTTGTGCTTCTTCCTCCTCCTCTGCTGGTTGCCATTCATACCACCAGCCTTCCCTTGCCGTAGATGTGAACTGTTTTTCTTTTTAAATTGCATTTATTCTAACAACTGTCTCATGCAAACACAATTGCAGGTTTGCTAGAGGGAGATGCTATTTGCAGGCAGCCTTGCACAAAGGCAGATTTATTCTCCTTCCATTCATTTGAAGCTAAAGTAATAGCTCTAACTACATCTGACTTATAATAAGTGCGTTCCTGGGAACAAACCTGTACTCTGCATGTATTTCCCTCTTTGTCAGCTCCACCTAGGCACTTTTTCTCCCTCTCTTTTTTATTTTTTTTTTACAATAACAGAATCAGAGCCTTGTCAGTTGAAAGTTTATATGCCTATTTATAGCGCTCTGCTGTCTCCCAGCTTTTATGCTCCAGCATAAGTAGCTCTTTACCCTCTGCTCGCAAGGAGCTGAGCATGAGCCTGAACAGAGTCTGCATCTCCATAATAGCTCTTTTATCCTCCCCTGAGGAGGGAAGCATGCCCTGCTCTCCATGGACCCCCCTGTTTCAGCTCCAGCCTTGCTGGAGTGGAGCACCCATCCCCACAGGCCTTTGCCCTGTGTGTTTTGACAATTCTTTTCGCCAGCATATCCTTGAACTTGGGAGCTGCTTTAGAAAATGGGGGTGTTTTGCTGTGCACCAACATGGTTTGCTGCCTGCAGCTGTTAAGCATCACTGGTCCCATCTTCTGGCCTGTGATGGCTGGGAAGCACCACCAAAGTTTGACACATAAAATTGCCATCTGCTTGATAACTTTCATTAAGAAGAAGAATATGAATAGACTTCCACAGAGCTGGAACAGTTACTTCAGTGATTTCTGTAGTTAAGCTGATACTTTAATGCAGTTTGTGTATTTAAGAGGCCTTCATAGGCAAGCATGGATTCAGAGCCTCCCGTGGCTCCTTGACTGGCCATGCTTGGTTCCTGAACTCCTCTGTTCCTCATTTTTGGGTGTTATTTTGGGACAGGGTCTGGCAGAGACACTGAGGTAGGGCTCCTTTCCTGCTGGCAGCAGCTCCCAGCATGGCATTGGCTGAGATGGAGAGCAGAGTCAGAGTCACCATAACACTCAGCAGCCTTGCCACCCCCACAGCCCAGCGTTGCAGCTCTCCTGGGTGCTTCCCAAACCTCCTGGTGCTTTGTGTTAACCCTGGCCAGCAGCACGACTCAAGGCCAGGTTGGATGAGGCTTTGAGCAACTCGATCTAGAGAGCAGCATCCCTGCCCACGGTGGTGGGGTTGGAACTAGATCCCTTTAAGGTCCCTTCCAACCCAAATGATTCTGTGGTTCTGTGCTGGAGCAGAGCTGGTGGGAGCCAGGCGCCGGCGCTCCCATCCCACTCGGTGTCCCCGCACCGGCGCGCTCACACGCTCCTTTCCTCTCTCTCAGCAGAAGGCACAGAGTCTCCTCTGTTACCGTGTCCTTGTGGCACATCACTGGGACTCAGGCAGGACTCTCCATCTGTTCCAGGCAGAAAGATTCGGATAAAAGGGGCTATTGTGCTCTTCTTCCTCTAACTAACTTTAATCCTGGTGAGGGGGAAAATCTGCATGCTAAAAGATTCTGGTATAAGAAGTCCTGCTTGGATGTTTACAGGGTCAACAACCATTGCAACTTAAAATTGCAAAATAATAACAATAATAATAATAATAAAAAAGAATGCTTCAGGTAGAAACACAAACAGCTCTTGCACCAGAGAGCCAGGGCTGGGGGAGAACAGCTCTGCCACAGCCTGGCTCCTCTGCAGGGCTGTGCTTCTGAGGATTCGTCCCGTCTGTTAAATATAGCTGATGAGCTGTTCTTGAATCGCACCTAATTACATCTCCTCTCCCGCACGCTGGCACTTCCCAGCTCTCTGGAGCTGCAAGGAGCTGTATGATTGCAGCTTGAACTCCTCAGGTGGAGCGAGACGCTCATTTGTCATCCCCTGTTTGGCTGTCTCGTACTTGGGAGGAGGGAGATGAAAAGTTGAATTCTCTGAGAAGGGAGGGGGAAAAAGAAAAAAAAAAAGAAAAAAAATCCTTTTGAACTCTTGGCTCATTAAGATGTCAAAAGGTTGGGTGCCCTGGCAACTGCTTCATGTCTCTAAGCAGGGCTTGAAATTCCTGCAGTCATCCTGCAGGGAATTCGCAGGCGCTTGCTGGGCTCCTTGTCCTTCCCATGTTATGGGAAGATGCCCATAACTCAGCTACAGGATCCTCCTGAAAAGCTGCTCTAATTTAAACAAGCACAGGTTTCCTAGGTGGGAGCAGCCATCCCTTGTCCATCCTGTGTCACCTCATCCACTTCTGCGTGTGCCTCTTCCACCTCTTTCCATCCCCACTGAAAATACAAGTTCAGGGCCATGAGGGTCATTCCTGTGGGCTTCACCCAGAAAAAGCCATTGCCTGAAAGGTATTTGGATTTCTTTTAGAGACTGACTTGCATTTGGTTTTGCTGAGTTTGGACGGGTTTTTTTAAGATTTTGCCAAATTTCAGCCAGTTGCTCTCCAGCCTCTCCATCCACATCCTGTCTGGCAAAATTTCTACCTCATTTTTTCTGGCTCCTCCTTGGGCTGCCCATCCTAAGTCTTTTGTTAAAAGATGCTGCTTCATCCCAACGCCGGGCTCTCGCTGGAGTTTAAGTGACTACAAAAGAGGGAAATATGTTTTTTCCCAGTTCCAGAAAATACCAGATGTCTTAAAATGAAAAACCTCCAGAAACAAAATTTCCCAATTCTTGCATATTGCAGCATATCCAAAGTAGGGAAGCAGTTTTGCAAGGGTAGCGTTGGAGGGCTGAGAAGGGGATCTGACTTCGGCTCAGCTCTTTTTGGCAAAGAAAACCCTGCTATCCCTGCAGGACTAGGGGCTCGAAGCATGGGGAATCTTCCTTTGGGATCCTGCGCCAGTGAGTTATCCCCTCCCATGGGAGTTACTGCTCCAGAGCCTCCTCAGTTCCCCAAACACCACTGTGGGAGCAGGGGAAAAGGTGCAGAGTGATGCTGTGGGGTTGGAGCACTGGTGCAGGGGTACCCGAGCCCCTCAGGAAGTGGCTGTCCCGTGTGGGTGGGTGTCAGGGCATTGCCACCAAGCCAGGCAGGCTGCTGAGTGTCCTCCTTTCTGCCACCGGGGAGGCTCCTGCATCCCCAGCTGGGCTCAGCTGAGAGAGAGACAGAGATGTCATTACAAATACGCTTCAGATCTCTTCCATGGAGGAGGAGAAGTGCCAACACAACCAAAAATATGCATAAGATCAACTCACTGGTTAGAAGCGGCCTGGCTACCAGTTCCAGTCTCAGGGGTTTAGCTTTGCTGTGGGAAGCCCTCATCATTTTCTACTGGTTTACTCATAGCCAAAAATATGATGAAACCAGAACTGAATGGTTTTTTTGTCTCATTACAGTAAGCATCATAAATTATTCACCCATGAGTGAATTCAACCACATTTCTTACTCAAAAAGGAGCTTCCTTCCGTCTTCAGGGGCTTGGAACTCAGAGCCTCTTGGGCTGGTGGTGGATTTCAGGGCTTTCCCATCCGCCGCTGCCTGAACGCATGGGGACATCACTGCTGGCTCCTCACTGACATCCCTGCAGCCCCTGACCTGACTGCTTCCATGGTGGGAGCAAACTTCACTTGGGGGTATGGGTGGTGCGGCAGAAGAAGGTTTTGGGACAGGTGTTGGCAGGCAGTGGGGATCCCCATCACACCACCCCCAAACCCTGAGCCCTAGTGCCAGATCCTTCTAGAAATGCATGTCCTAGGACAATGTCAGTCTAATCAGCGCCCTCTTCGTTAGCAGGGTCCTATAATTAGAAGCAGCAGCCAGCCATCTGCTTTTATCTCGCCACATCACACGGTGCCTCTCCGCTGTCCCTTATTAGCGGCCATCATTTGAGATCAACGTTTCCCTCCACCCCCGACCGCGTCTGATCTCACTTTCATTATTGCTAATGACCCGCACTGGCAACGCTCTGCCGTGTGGAGCCAGAGCAGAGCGGGCAGCGCTGGGAGTGCTGCCCAAAGCCAGCCCCTCTTCCCTGTCTGCCTGCCCGTTATTCCCTCCCATGGGGGATTTTTGGGGTTCGCAGTCTCGCCAGTGGGCCTTCCCCAAATACCCTCTGCCTCATGCCAGGCATTGGCACTGAGGCTGAGAATAAGAAAGCGTTGGGGAAAATATTCCTGCTCTCAAATATTCTGAGGGTTTTCAGCTTGTAAAGTGCTTTCCCAAGTTTCCTGTTGCACCCTGCTCCCGGTGGGGATGGCACCTGCCAGGACATCAAAAAGACCACCTTGCCCACACCCAGTAGCCAAGGGCTGCAGCGTAGTCAGACCTTGGAGGAAAGAAAGGAGAAAACCCCTTTTTATGTATCTTTAAATTCGGTGCCTAGACAAAAGCATAAGACATATAAATGGATTAACAGCCATGGTTTATTAGCGCTCCTTAATTCACTTCACAGGGCTGAGGGAAAAGTTATTAGCAGATGTATGGCCAGTAATAAGCTAATTATAACCCTGTCAGATCAGAGATTTGAAGAGGTGGGTAGTTTTGTGTGCGAGATAACTATAATTGTCTGTTAAAGATTATGAATTAATATTGATTTAATAAAGCTGTGGCCATTTATTTCTGTGGTAAAGACTAGTTAGTTATTCTGTGAGCTGCCCCAGCATGTGGGAGGCAGCAACCATCTGCTGGAGGTGTGTATTTGGGAGGCCAAAATGCACATGGGACTGGTCACTGAGCCTGTGTCCTGCTTGCCAGTGTCCCCATCCCTGGCTTTGACAGGGACAGCTTTGTCCCCTGGCTCGAAATTCACTCCCAGTGCCTCTCTGCATCACGGCAGCTCAGCCCCGGGGTCACCATGCACCTGTGGAAGGGGAGAATTGCATTTGCTGCTTTTAGCTGGATTTTAAACTAATCTGCATTTATCTGCATTTAAAAGCTGATCCATTCAGGAGGGACATGACCCTTTTGGGGTCCTGTCTGTCCCCTGACACGTTAAAATCTCAGGCAGCCCCTGGAGAACTTGCGAGGAGCTGATGCAAGTGTGCCGGTCTGGGCTGGGGAGGCAGATGGAGCGTGACCCACTGCCGGCCCTGGCACGGGGGGTCCAAACACAGCCCAAACCCACCACGGGAGGGAATGGGACAGCTGCTCAGGAGCACTCAGCCCAGCCATTTGGGAGCGGGAGCCAAGGCAATGGCCACAGAAAGAGGAGAGGCCAAGCCTTGTGGCCAGGGTCAGGACTGGCCGGGAAAGCAGAAGCCCATTGCAATTGCAGTGTGACAGGGTGCTGATGGGGTCCTCACCATGGGGCTGATGCACAGGGTGGGATCACCCTTGAACTTTGGGGATGAAGGCAACCTGGTGATGCTTGAGTCATTTCCCTGTTTACAGCCACCATCCAGGATCACTTCATTTCTCCCCTCTCTGCACGTAGCTGAGTGCCCTGACTTCGGGATATTTCACATCACATAATTTGTTTCTGTTCATCATTGCCAGCTTGAAGGTGAACACAGAAAAAGGCAGGAGCGTGGCGTGGGGAGTGGGTGCTAGACCCTGTGACACCAGCTGCATCCTCGGGTTTTGCCTTTCCCCCTCCTCCAGGGAACATGCAGAGATCTTTAGTTTGTGGGTTGTTTTTCCTGAGACAGATCCATTTCCCTAAGGTGAACTCCATCCCTTCACACGGCCTGAGTCCCATTGAATTCCTCTCGTGCCTGGAGCGAGTAAAGGCAGGTCAGCAGGGCGGTGGGAAGGTGCTTCGGAGGGAGCTGTGTTGCATCATGCAGGGCAGGGCTGCAAACCTCCTGCTGCCTCCACCCTTTGCCATACCTACCCCCTTAGACCAGGAGGTCCAAGACCCCTCGTCTCTGTGCCGGGACCGTGGGTCAGGCGTGGCTGTGGAGGGGAAAACCCTGCCGTAGTTTTCACTCACTTTGGTCTTAGTGGGCTGATGCTCCGGTAAAGTCAATTACAGGCTGACTGAGGCTAAAGGCTACAGCTTGCTTTAGATGTAATTACTTTCCCCTGAAGCTTTCCATGGGAGGGTGGTTTCAAAAGGAGGGTGGCTCCTGTTTTGCATCTCACTTCTTTTCCTGGAGGAGTTTGGGTCAACCTAAGCAAGAAAACACCCCAATTTTCTTGCATTTGTGCCGGGCATGGGGCAAGTTTAATGCAGAACATCTCAAATATCTGAGGCAGGACTCCAGTTTTCCGCTGAGAGCTGAAATCCCCATCTTTGCTGCTGGACGGCTCACATTACCATTTTATCTGATGGAATAGCTATCAACGGCAGCTTCCAAGTGAAACGCTAAGGAAAATCTGTGTAAGCTATCTGCAGGCTCGCAGCACAGATACACCGTGATTAGAGCGACAGCCAGGCTCTGTCTCCTGGGTTTAATGTGCGTGTACGTGTCCGGCTGCGGCACAGCACCCACGCCAGCGCTCCCCCTGCTCCGGGGTGCTCAGGGCAGGCTCACTGTGGGCTTTGCTCAGAGCCTTGAGATGCTGCCACAATCTTATCTGTGATTCCTCCAGGACAAGAAGCTTCCAGCTTCCACGATTGCAGGGAAAAAGCTTGACAACACAAAGCCTCGAGGCTCCAAAAGCCAGAACGCTGTTGCAAACAGCATTTCTGCCTAATGTTTGCAAGGCCACTATTTTAAAGCCAAGCTCCCTGTTCTTGCTTTGAGACAGGGAAGGGAGTTGCTTTCCTGGGATCAGCAACTCCACACAAACACATCCAGCCTCTTGTGTTAACGAGAGTCACACACTCCTCGTTAGAGGGCTGTTAGGATGAGGATGATGAAGACGTGATTTGACCAGACAGGTTCACTGTTTGGTCTTGACCCACACTTACAGTCACTTAGCCCCACAACATCGGGGCACCCATTATTTTCAGGTATTATTGGGTAATTTGGGTATTATTTTGAAATTACTGGGTATAGTGGCTTTGCATAATGGTTTTATAAACACCACTGGCATCTGGTAGCTGCTAGTTACTGACAGCCAGGCTGCCAGAGGAAGAGAAACGCACAAGGAAATCATCCCCACTGTTCTAAGAGCAAGGCCACTGTGAAAAGCCCATATTCCCACTGCAACACCAGCCTGGTGATTCCCTTTGGCACCATGGCCTTCTGGATCACAAGAACAGGCAAAAAAATCCATCTGTGCTCTGGCAGGATATTCAGTGTTGCTGGAAAGTGTGTTCAACCCTAAGGGGTTTATTTAAATACATTTGATTCTAATGTTGTTCTAAGGTCAGTGAGATATAAAAGCCTGGCTCCTGTAAAGTTAATGTCCTGAGTCTTTTTGCTGTGGTGCAGGACTTGCCTTCCATTCATTAAGTGAAATGCCACAGATATATAAAAAAAAAGCTCAGAAAAAGCTAAATGGCTGGAGCAGAGAAACCCCACAATGCAACAGGGAGGTCCTTTATCTTCCAAGATAAACATGTTTTCAAGAGAAAGATCTGATCTGCTCCTTTGCTTCACAAGATGCTCAGCCTGCGGATAAACCGAAGACTTGAACTGCACCAAAGCTGCTGCCCCGAGCCAGCAGACACACAATTGCCACAGGCACAGGAGGGCAACTTTCCCTGCTTTTTCTGACGCGTCGGGCTCATTTCAGGCACTTTGCCTTGCGCTCCTGGTGTTTGTGCTCACGCCGTGGCGTGCTCCCGTGCTTACATATCGAGTGGGGTGACTTCAGGAGACGGAGTCCAGGCCTGGGAAAATCCCTCTGCCCTGCAGCGGCGCGGCCGCATTGCGGCAAGGAATGCCCGTGG
>NW_008238337.1:2011740-2012524 GCF_000691975.1 Corvus brachyrhynchos
CTCCCGCCCCCAGGGAAATGCCACTCGAGACGAGGGAAAAGAGAAGCGAACTGCAGGAGGCAGGGCGGCAGGGAACCTGTGCATGCCCACATCTGCCTGCCGGAGTGGGGTGGGAGACGTGGAGGTTTTTACAGCTGCTGGAGCAGGGAGGGGGAAGTGGAGGTTTGTGAGATGCTTTTCCAGCTGTTGGGGTCATGCATCACTCGTGGCAGGGGGAGGGGGTGGATGGGCCTGGGGAGGGGGCACCCAGCAATGGAGTGGGAACAGTGGTGGCTGAGGAGATAGGACCTTCCTCATCCCCCCTGGGAGGATGGAGGGGAAGAAAAAAGTATGAAAAAGCAAGATATTAGTTAAAATCTGGCAGGGACCGGGTTGCCTCAGTGCTGATTCCTGTGGGCATTTGCTTGTTAAATTGTTTAGATTTTCCTGCAAAGATCCCACCCTGGGAAGGTTTTTGATGCAGTCACGATAATAGCACAGACACTAGCCCAGGGCTGGGAATGTGCATCATGGGGTCTTCTCCTGAAGACCCCCAGCTTCCTTTTGCGGGAAAACGGAATTTTCCTAACTATGTTACCGTGGGATGCTCTGGACACCAATTTCCCGGGGCTGAACCTTTGCTAGGGTTCAGAAATCCAAGCGGTGCCCGACCCCTCCAACGAAGTGTCCGAAATACCACCGGCACGAGGAGATTGTCGGCCAGCTCACATCACAAGCGAGAATCCCCGACTTGCGCCACAAACGTTATCAATGACACCCAGGGGCACTAACGCAGCCCCGGGAG
>NW_008238337.1:2013500-2020026 GCF_000691975.1 Corvus brachyrhynchos
CCCCCCGGAGCCGTGTCAGCGGTGCCGGGGGCACGGCCGGCTCCTGGGCACGACGAGAGCTGCAGGGCTGGCTTCTCGGGCGGTGTGGTGTTCGCCGTGTAAATATTTACGGGGGGTAACTCAGCCGGTGTCTGCAGGCAACAAGTGCACGTTTCTCTGAACCCCAGCTGCGGTCTCTGGAGTGATCGCTTTTTTTTTTTCTGTTGATTCTTATAATTTCCTGTTCCCTCTTCTCCCTCGGTCCTTCCTCCTGCTCCCTTGCCCTGACAACGCACAAAGAGCAGGCTGCAGTGGGTGCAGCCTGCAGGACTCGGGCTGGGGCTGCCTGGGGCGCGGGGCCGCGTTGACCCAACAAACCCATCCCTCCTTCCAGCTCTTTGAACCCTGTGGAAGGCCAGCATGCCTGCAGGCACTGCTGCCTGCCCTGGAGGCTGCGTCTGCTCCCTGAACTTTGTGTTTTGGGTCAGCTGAAGAATGTGCTTCAGAGAGGACAGTGCTGCTGGAGGTGATCTGTGCAGTGGGTGTTTCCTAACCAGTTGGTTCACAGGCATGTATGGTTTGAACTCTTTCTGCGACCTCTCCCTCGGTGTTCACATGAAGCAAAGGTTGGCGCTCTGGATACCTGAAAACGTCAGGGTTTTGCTGAATCTGGTATTTTTAATCAGTTTGGTGGATGTGGTACTGTTCCACTGGTATTCCTTGGGTGTGTGGGGTGAGAGTGTTTCCATTTCCATTTTCCTTTTGGCATAGGGTTTTTATCAACAAGGTCAAGTTTAAGTTTGCCATGTACTTTACTGATAAAGATTTGGTACTACTGATTCATAAAGGGAACCGGTGTGAGTTGGGACAAATGGGTGAGCATTTCCCTCTCTTCTGGAAGCGGTGACAAGGGCTCTAGTGAAACTCTACATTCCTGGATGGTTTTAATGAAACCGTACTTAATTCTCTGAGTTTCAGTGCTGACTCGTTGAGTGACTTAGGGATTTAGCTCAAGCCTCCTGTGTGCCTGGGTCTGCCAGCTCTGTGCAAGACCTGTGCCTTGGGTGAGGAATTCAGGGAGCAAGGCTTGCACAGTGTGTTGGGGTTGAGTCTCACGATGCCGCGGGAGGGAAGTTCTGCGTGTGACAAACATTTTATAACTTTAGTTGAGTAAGTTTCAGTGTGAGAGAGGCTCTTGCAAAACGTGTTTAGTTTATTGAAAGCAAATGTGCTCAAACCTCGGTTTGTTGTTGCCAAAAGGGAAAACGTAGAAGCTATTTTTGGTGTGAGAGAGGAGATGGGGGCACGCACATGTCTGGGGCAGGAAAACACTGGTACTTTGTTCTTCTGGCTTCATGTGGGTGGTGGTTTCTGTTACTTAGCTGTGTGTTTCTGCCAAGTTGCAAAACATACCTGGTTCTGAAACCCCTGTGGAGGTCAGGGCTGGCTCTGCGGAGCTGGTGCCGGGCCCGTGTGGGAACGCCTCCCACGTCAGCATCTCCAGCACTGGAGGAACGGGTGGGTGCCTCTGCCTTCACACCTTTGAGCTCCAGGGAGGTGACTGGCATTTTTTTGCGACAGGATCTGCACTGAAACCATAAACTCATTTCATGCAAGCCACCAAACAGCTGCTGCTTGGCACTATCTTTCACTTGCTAATGGCTGTGGTTGGATTTGAACCAAATTGCCTCCAGTGGAGGTTGTACTAATCCCTGGAGCCATCCTGCGCTAAATCCAAAGAGGGTTTGGTTCGGGCCGTGTTCACGTCTTGTAATTAGGAGATCCATTCTGGTGAAGGCAGTTTTGTTATGATTGGCAGTGATGGTGTGTATGTAACTGTGCTGATAGCTGCACGTGTTGAGAGCTACCCTCTCATCTCCACGGCAGCTCTGGACTGCGCTAGCTGGAATTGGGTCATAGGAGATATCTTCATCTTTTGTGACATGGCTGTGAATTATTTGTCTCCTTGATGGCTCCAAGTGTTGCTCCCACTGCTGGTTCTGGTTTTAGTGGCCTCTGCTGAAATACAGTCCTTTTTGCAATCTGGTTGTCCTGGGAGAAACTCATTTGAAGCCAGCTGTAATTTATGTGCCTGAGGTACCGTCATCTTCATGGCCCTGTGGGGAGGAGGAAAGTTTAGGATCTTGCCGGTTTCTAGATGAGTGAGTATAAAAGGAGGATTAAATCTGTAAATTTTCAGAGGTGGGTTTTGGGTGGCTGATGTGAACAGTTGTGAAGGGGAATGGGTTGGAGAGGGCCTTTGGGGTGCAGTACTCCCCATCCCTAACCCAGTGGCTTGTTCTGACCAGATTATTTCACAAGTCAGAAAACTGAGGCTGTTGGGGTTATGTGAAGTTCAATGTGTCAGAGCAAGTCTGCTGGAGAGCTGGTGAAGAGTCTCTTTCTGCATGAGTGCTTTGCCTGTTCAGTGCGAGGGCTTGTTACTCCCAGTGGTGAAGTGCTGGTTCCCCCCCTGGATTTTGGGCCTGTGAGCAGTGGTCCCCAAATGCAGACCACGGGCTGGCTGCAGGGGTGCACGAGGATGGAAATCCAGGGCAGTGTGTTCTTAAGAGGACTGTTATTTTTGTGCAGTTGCATTTGTAGGAACCGTGGCTCGCTTTAGTCTTCGCTGAGAGTTTTCAACGGAGAGCAGGGTCAGCTCTAATGGAGCTGGAAATGAGGTCTAGCAGCACCCGGTCGCCTCTCTGATTAGTGACTGAGGCTTTTGCAGCTGCTTAAGGATTTGGGCATCATGAGGTCATGGATTCTCATCTAGGCTGCTGTGGCACAGGCTCCTGCACGGCTTTGAAGGGCCCTTGCTGTGTATTGACATAGGAAAGCAGTGGAGAATTGCTATTTCTGTGCTGGCATACAGGTGTTTGAGGTCTCCGATTTGCCCTGAAATGTCAAGGGATAGATCTTTGCAGTAGAAAATGGAAATGTGTATAATTTAATGAGCATGACTAGAGCAGAGATGCTTCCTAAAAAGAGGATTGAAGAGGGAGCTGGAGCTCCAGAATAGAGGGCATGAAAGTGCCTGTAAAAGCTTGGTCAGTGAGGGATGGATCTGGCAGGAAGGGAAGGAGGACAGAAGAGCAGAAGGAAGTGAGTGATTTGTCAGTTTTGGGAAGTGATCCCTGACCTGAGCACGAGGCAGCAGCGGGACTGTGCTGGGAATTGAGAAATCTGGGTTGCACCCCCAGTTCTGCTGCCCACCCTACTTGTCACTTCCCTTCTCGAGGCCACCAGTTCTCCGTTCCTACCAACCTGCCTTTGGCAGATGGAGTCTCTCTGGGGTGTGGACTGTTCCTTATTAAAGGTGAGCAGGGTGCCCCAGGAGGGGATGTTTCTGGTGAGCAGGCAGTGCCCACATGGGAGCAGCTTTCCTGCCGCCTTCACGGTGGGGAGCTGGGAAATGTGACCTGGCTGGGGTTGGGCAGGCAAGAAGAGGCACTGATTGCTGCAGACCCTGCTGCCAACAGCGTGTGCTCGGCTGCTGATCCGAATCTGGCTTGGAGAGGCCCAGAGAGGAGCCCTGCCTGCAGGGGAGAGGTGACTGGCGCTGGAAGAAAAGCAGTAAAGATGGAGGTAGGTGGCCATGACTGTGATTGTTACCACAGTGCCAGGGCTGGAGGGGATCTGGGGCACGGGGAGGGGACAGGGAGAGCACGCAGTCAGCGTTATGTGCCTGCTGGGTGCATGGAGGATGCTGATAATGGTTAGTGCTCTCTTTATAGCTGCGGAGCAGTGAGCAAACATTAATGAATGTAAAGGATAGCGGCTCTGTCTAGTTACAGAGAAGGGAAGTTGCTCCAAATTAACTTTATGATCCGTGAAACTGAAGGTTATTTAAAAAAATAATAACATAAATGGAAATGCTGAAGTTTTTCAGAGTCGCTGAGTACGCTGCTTGTTGTTTAATGCCTTCCATTTTTTCACTCCCAGTCTGTGTTTTTGGCTCGGGAACAAATTACAAGCAATATCAGCTTACGCTTGGATTTGAACCTACATTGCTCTTAGTCAGCTGAAATATTTCCCCTTATCGCCGCTCCCATAATGTTTATTTTAGACCGGATAGCATCATGGCTTTTCTGCTCGCTGTAGGGAAGAAGCCAGTCTTTGAAATAGCCCAGCACCTTGGAAAGAAATGATCTCAAAGCCAGTTTGGTTTCTGAGTGAGGTACAGCTTAATTTTCCACCAAGAGGTTTGTGCAGGGCTGTATCCCAGAACGTTTTGCGGCATTAAAAACCCAAGAGGTGGCAGATGGATGAATTGCTGACAGATTTAAAATCGTATGACAAACATAAAGCATTCAGACGTGAGGCCAAGGCAGGAGGAAGGTTGCAGGGAGAAACGGAGGCAGAAAGGTCGAATAAGTTATTCTGGGCAGAAGGGAGATGTGCAAGCAAAGGCAGGCTCCAGTGGGTTCAGCCTGTGAGGGGAAGGGAAGGCCTTCAAGAGGAGGGATGTGTCGAGGAGTGTGTTCCCATCAAAGTGCAGGGAACCCTTCGTGTCCTGGGCTGGCAGTGGGGGGAGGATGACAAGGAGGAAGGGGGCCAAGTTGAGCCTTGGCAGCAGTGATGAGGCCAGGAGCGGGGTTGTCCTGGGAGGAGACAATGTGGTGGGGTCCAAATAGTTTCCTCCTATGGGAGGTGATCTGAGGGAGAGTGCCAGCACGCGGGGAGGCCGGGGATGGTGTGGGTATTGTCCCCGGAGGCTGCAGGCCTGGCTGTGGCTCTCTGGGTGGGTGGTGCGTGTGTTGAGGGAGGGAGGCAGAGCCGGCAGGATTTCCTCTCTGCGGCGCTGGCTCCTGGGTTAATAACTAACCAAGCAGTCTAGGTTTATCCTTTCATTGTGGAAGAGAATTATTTACATAATACCACTCCACGTAATCTTTTTTGAGCATTGTTTCCCTGGCGTAACACTGGATGGAGTGGCGGTCCAGAAATGCAGTTTTGGCCCAAATGTGTAGGAAGTTAACTCTTCCAGTTGGGTGTGCTTCTCCCTGCCTGCTCAGGGAACTGGCTGTAAACTGAATAAATACTCCAGTGGAGTGACCATCTATAGTGTAGTTTTTGGGACTTCTACGTCGTCTAAACCCTGTTTTCTGCAGGCTCTGGCTGGTGCTCTGTGCTGGTACCTGAATGTTGCCTACCAGCCTCCTAAACAACACAGTCTGGGTTTGTCCTGTGCATGTTAGGGCAAGAGAACAGTTTGCAGTGTGCTCTTCCTTGTCTTTGTGTTGAAGAAGGCAGAAGGAAAGAAATGTGTCAGCCTGTGGGTGGAGGATGACAGGATTTGGGAAGGTTCCTGGTGCAGATCATCCCATCGTCTGTGATCAGTCCCTGAGGACTTGCTGTCTCCCAGGTGGGCAGGTTTCATCCTCCTCAGGGAGTGTTTAATTGCGAGGTCTGGAGGCTTAGGTGGTTGTGTAAAGAGCTGGGGCCTGATTATTGCAACACAGCACGGTGAAGGACAGAACCCTGCGCTTGGGCGTCAGTGGGATGTGGTGGGAGAGTTGAATTGGTGAGTAGGATGACAAGCAAAGTCAAGCCATCTGAAAATCTGCCTGTGCCTCCAGCTGTGCAGTGCTGGCTGGAGAGGGTGGAGGGTGTCTTTTCCTCTACGCTGCGGGATGTGTGGGCTTCTAACAAGCTGTGGCAAACAACGGAAAGTTGGCTTTCTTCTGAAAATACTTTAAAACCTTATAAAATTACTCCAGCGGCTAAATTTTTATAGGACCAGATCTCAGCTGCATGGTACTTGATCACTTCATAAATAGCTCAGTCTTTGGCCTCTGCAAGCTTCTCAAACCCATACCTGCAGCGCTGCAGAAACCCCGGTGAGCCCGTGGTTTATCAGTGGCAGCACCTGGCCCTGCTAGCAGAAGCATTCTGCGTTAGTGTTTACTGCCGAGGCCGCGTGATCTCTCTGGTCTGATGTTGCAAGGAGCTGCTTTTGGAAGGCTGAGAGCCCCCAGTGATTTACACCGGGTTAGCTGATGGTGCACGCACAGTCCGGGCTGGATGTTGGCTCATGAGCACCTCTGGTGTCAGCCTTGCCGGAGGGAGCTGCGGGTCCTGTGTCGGTTTGTGCTGGTGATACGGACCTTACTCGCTCGAGCCTGAAACTTGCTAGAACAAAGGTAACTTGTTAACACCCTCCTTGAACCAATTACACCTGGCTGGGTGAGTTTGCACCTGATCCACTGCTTGAAGCCCTAAGGCTTTGTCCACTACCTCCTCAAGCTCATGCTGTTACCATGATGCGATTTGTGACACCGTGTGCTGTGTAAATCTTGGGTGTGTAACAGAGCTGTGGTGCTTGGACCAGAACCGTGTGCTCCGAAGTTTCTCCAGTCGTTTGGTAGGGGTGTTTTTCCTGCATCTCAGCCTTAAATAACTATGTCCCCTCTTTGGCATAAGGGTTTCTTGTGTTTAGCACAATCTTTCCTATTAGAAAGATTTCCTTGATCAAGTCCTTGTTTGTCTGTGGGTACCATACCGTATAACTCCATTAATAAAGTTTTCAAGCTCCATCTTTAAA
>NW_008238337.1:2020046-2027462 GCF_000691975.1 Corvus brachyrhynchos
TGCTGCAGAGTTTCAAGCTCATGCCAGAGTGTCAGCTTCATTTCTAGGTCACCGGTCTGCCCTTTCATTTCCCCCTCACGCTCAAGTTGGCCGGCTTGTTTTGATTTGGTAATATGTGAGGTGGTGTCCACAGACAAAACCAGGCAGGCCAGTGAAATTCATTTTTCCCTGCAGCCTTGTTCCTGTTGTGTGTGTGAATAATAATTTCCAAATGCTAGACCAGAGGTGATTAAAAACTGTTAAAGAAATAAAGTGCAGCAAAGTCTGCATTACAGGAATCTGTGTGTTCAGTGTTTTGGGAAAACTCTCTGAACTGGCAGTGGAAAAAGCCTTCAGAACTCTTATTTAAGGCTTTCTAGTGTTAAATGTCGCTTATTCGGGAGTTGCTGCTGAGGCAGCCTGAGCACACCCAGGCTCTGCAGGAGGTTGGTTGCTGCTGTCTGGGGGGGACCTGGAGTCAGTAGCGCTCCCTTTCTGCGCTTGCTCTGCGGAGTTGTTTGGGATCCAGAGCTACAGTTGTGGTATTTTTTGCATGCTGCGGGCACAGCACCTGGGCAGCCAGCTCAGCAGCAGGCTTGTGGCTGGAGCTGCTGAGCGTGACTGGCGAAGAGTGGAGGGGTAAAAAGAGGCTTCTCTGCAGCCCGAGTGGATGCTTGAGTGGAAATGAAGAGCTGAAAATCATTCTGTGGAGCAGCACATGGTGTCTGTTGCTTGCTCTGAGTATGAGTGCTTGTTTTTTACTGAGCTGCAAGGCAATGGGTATTTGGAGGTTTTTATGCAACTCCGGTGTTGGGACCGTGAAGCAGTTGTCATGTCATCAGTTAAGATGTGTTGAGCATCCTTATTTTTGGAGCAAATGATCCTGCTGACAGCATGTATAGGAGGTGTCAGCCAGCCCTTTTTTTCTTCTTCCTCTCTATTTTTTGCTTCATTTCTAGGTTTTAGTTTTGGCTTTACTTTTGATAACTTGACAGGGCTGCTGCTAAAAAATTGTTGGGGTGGGGTTTTCTTTTCGTTTGTTTTTGTTTTGTTTTGGTTTTTTTTCTTTTGGTTTGGTTTTTTTTGCTTTTTGATGTCTACGTGTCTTGAGATGCCGTGATTAGAGATGCACATAAAGAGCTGCTGTGGTTTTGGTCCAGGACCCAGCCAGCTGCCAGCAGCGTTCCTGAGGGCTGTGTGGTGTTGGAGTGAGAAACACTGCAGGGTTTTGGGTTTTCTCCAGCATTATGAAACAGAAGTAAAGAGAGAAGTCAGCATGTACCTTAAGGGTTGTGTTTTTATTTTAACTCTCTCACTGTGGAGAGCTGAGGTTTGCATCTTCTCCACCGAGACTGGTGCTCGTGAAATCTAACGCACTTCTATGAATGTCCTTAAACTCTGCCAACAGCAGAGAAGGCTGAGAAATAAGGGATTTGCTTTGCCTGGAGGTGGAGGAGTCGTGCTGCAGAGGCAGACACAAGCACCCTGGTTGCTCCTGTTTCCCCTGCCAAAGGCAGTGTGAGTTTTGGTCTGGTTCAATGGGACAAGAGCTTTAAGCTCCATCTGTGGGGTTTTTTGGTTTTTTTTTTTTTTGCATTTTGTTCAGTTGTGCTTTTTAAATGTCTGTGGATTTCTTCTCAGCAGGAGGTTTCAGTCCCCACACAATGTATTATTGTGTTCGCCTCGCTCTAGTTCCTGGTTCTATGCGGAAACACCTTGAACCTTTGGCTGAGCTGGAACATGGGTGCAGAGTCAGGCCCACGGCTGCAGGCGCGGGGCTGTTCCAGGAAGAACGTGTCCATGCACGACTCCTCAGCCCTGACTTCCCCGGCTGCTGCTCCAGGCACTAAATGCGTTTGGCTAGCACAGGCACTCTCCTGCCTCCTGATCAGCAGTCTACACGTACTTATTTTTGTTTCAGAGGCTGATCCCTAGGGTAAGAACGCTGTAGCCAGAAATAAGTGAGTGTTCACACTTGCCTTTATGAACTTCTTGAGTATTTTGCCAATTAATTCTTAGGTAATTGAGGCTGAAATATCTAATGTAAAGGACACAGGCAGGAATGCTGCTCTCCCTGCTGTTCTTCACTCATTCCAGTTTATGCAAAACTTGATAAAGGTGCCTGTGCTGTCTTGGCCATTTGCAATCTGCTTTACAAAGCCTCTTAACCAGCAGAAAAAAAATTGTGTAAATAAATACAGCAGCTTCGCCTTTGCAGCCGTGCCCAAGTCAATTTGGTGTGTGTTGAGAAGGCAGAAGAATTAGTTACAGAAGCAAATGGGTCTTCTCCATGTTCTGTGCTCCTGTCACATGGCCATCTCCCAGTTTTTTGGTAACAGTGAATCAAGCAACTACTTGAGGCATGTGCAGAAGAGGGGGGGGAAGCTAAGAGCTGAACATTAACCTTCTAAGAAAGGTGGAGCTGAATTGTATCTCTTGATGGGGTTGGGGCTGTCCAAGAACGGTGGTTCCTGCTGCCTTTTTCACAGCATCTAGCTCACTTCTTTTCAGCAGTATTTCTGAGATCGGGGGACTTTGGTTGTGGTGCTGGTTGAAGGAGTTTGCCACCTCATTGCCTCTCAGCGTGTTCCTATCATGGTGCGTCTCTCTCCTGTTCTTTTTGACCTGAGTAGTTGAATGAATGTCCTCACCAAGCAGTCATGCTTTTGTTTAAGTCAGCACTGCTTTGCTGGACGGATGTGGAGCCAGGGGACACAGAGCCTGAAATCAGGGAAGAGTGGCTGTAGTTTACACAACCTGGTTGTGTTTCAAGCCTTTTTTTTACAGGAGTAAATTTCACAGGACTGAAATTCCCTTCTAAGGGGGTGATATTCTCCCCAAACTTCTGCACAGACCTGTTTCCAGCCATGTCACATGTCTCTCTCAAGCATGGGACACACCAACCAATTTTGCAGCAGGTGATACAGACCCTCAGGTAGGGTTCTGTTGTGTTCCTGCAGCAGCAGCAGTGGTTTCAGCTTGGAGTCAAGCTCAGGCAGTGTTGTAGCAGTTCAGTCATTTCTGCCGTGGTCTGAGCCCCTGGGAAGGTCTGTGGCATTTGCTCCTTTTCTGTGAGGTGGAAATGAAGTGCTTGGTTCAGAGTGGTGACTGGGAATGTTCCTCTGCGGCAGGGCTTGGGTTCTTCACGTCGTTGCTGTTTTGTGTGAACTGCCTGCTGCAGCACCTTTGTTCCTTGGATGTCGCTTGTGCACTCCGGGAGACTCAAGTGGTCTGTGCTTTTGTGCCGTGGCCCTGCATGTCCACAGAGAGCTGATGAAGAGCAAAGTTGGGCAGATGCCATCCTCTGGGTGCTGTGGCAGCCTCTGCAGGTATCAGTCCTGGCTCAGTGAGGCACTTGATGAACAGAGAGTGAGAAGAGGGTCCTTTTCCCAGGGGAGTTTAAAACCGCTCTGCCACAGGAGCTTTGCTGAATTGCAAATTGCTTTTTCTCTCCCACTCTTTTCTAAATCTGCTGCTGTTCCTGAAGTGGCAGGAGACTTTACTCATGTGTGCTAGTGCATGAGTGAGTGTGTGCTGCAGAGTAGAGTTGTAAGCAACTGACATGATGTTGATCATAACGTAACTAATGACACTTAAAATATTTGCTTGTTTCTAATGTACTGTGGTCTCTTCCCAGGCACTGAAATTGACGGACAAGCTTCAGCTGTACTTGGCATGGTGTTTGGAGAGATGGACAGCTTTCTGTCTCTTCTTTTGACAGACAGGCTTTGAATTTTTAAGAGAATACAGAGGAGCTTTTTGGTTTTTCTCCCCACTCAAACCCAACCAACTGAAAGCCAGGTGGAGGGCACATCTTGCATGCATTCTGTTCATTTCTACACGCAAATGCATCTTCTTGGTGTGTCACTAACCTGGTTGAGCTCTGGTGCTGTTTTTAGCAGCCTTATGGTGTGTGGACGAGGAGCAGTTCCAGTAAGCATTTGTGAGCAGCCCAGCCCAGGATGGGGGTGTTGGCACAGAGCCCAGCATGGCAGGGTCCGGCCTCCCTGCCCAGCCGAGGGGCCTGGAGGGGCTGGATGAGCTCCCTGTCCCAAGTCCCACCCAGGGAAATGTGTGTAAAGCGTTACTCTTCAGTTCCTGTGGCCATGGTAACCGACTTGGATGCATCCAACTTGACTAATTAACCTAATGGAGAGTCGTTTCCAGGCTGATACTCTCCCCTCGGATTTCAGAGCAGAACTTGTGTTGTCTGATCTGCCAGCAACCTCCATGGCCAGTGCAGACTTTTTCAGAGTGGTTTCTTTAACAGGTTTCTTTCACAGGTCAGTTTGAGTTGGGGACAATGGCTGAAATTGGTCTGATGTCTTGGGTGCTTCTCTTGCCCTGCATTCCCCTCTCTTGGTAATCTCTCAGATTCCCCTGGAAGGAAGGTCCCAAACTTAGATGGAAAAAACTTGCTCTGATGTCCTGCTTGGATCGGGTGGGGTGAAAGTGGATACTCTCCTGCATCTCTCCTGTTTCTGTACTGTAGGATCTCTGCCACCCTGACTTCCTGTTTAAAAATCTGTGAAATCCTCAGGCGTGAAACAAAACAGCACATCCTGGAGATGTCTGTGCACATCTTCAGGTGCCCTCATCTTAATGTGCTAGTTGAAGGCATTGCTGCTTTGCACTGTTTCTCCTGGGTTTAATTATTATTTCAGTGATTGGAGCTGCAGACTGCAGCAGGGACTTAAGAGTTCAGCCTCAATTAAAAACCACCCTGTGCCAGGCAGATAGCGGCAGGCAGCTCTGCTATTCTCGAGTGTCTCCAGCAGTCCATCGAAACACCATGTGATTGGCTCAGTTGAGAAATCTGAGTAGGCAGAAAGCAGTTTCTGGGATAAACCTTGTGAGTGCTTCTCAAAATAGCCTGAAAGCAAGGTTTTGCTTTATACAGCCACTCTTGGTCCTTGAGGCTGGTCAGAATTTTATGTGGATTACTAAATATTGTGAAGGTCTGATCTTCAAAAACCATAAGATCCTTTTTTTTTTTTTTTTCCTTCTCCTTTTTGACGCTGCCTCTGGTATGTTTAAACTTAGAGGATTTGCATTTTCATGTCTTTTTAGCCGTAATTGTAAGTACTGGGACCTTCCTTACTTGCAGTTCCAGCTTTTTATGTTTTTCAGCAAAGCTGATGACCTCGTGTTTGACCCTTAGAAACCTCTTGGGCAGCCCAGCAAACAAATGTGCTGTGAGAAGAGCACATGATAGTAGCCTGAGCTATTACATTGGTCAGTCATTGACCAGGACTCTTGTTTTTCTTCCTTTGAAGATCTGCTTAATCATTGGCATTGCAACCCCTGCTGTGCTGGGCACCTGGAGGGGTTTGCTGGCTGTTCCCCGTGATGTCTGGGGTGATGAGGGAGGTGGCATGGGGGCTTTAGAGAGTCCAGCGCTGTAATCAGGTTTTACTGGGGAGGAGATTGTCATTGATATCCCTGGGATTTGGCATCTATATAAATACACGAGCCAAGCTCTGTTTAAGTGTGTAGGTTCATGTCAGTTCATTTGTCTGGGAATGGGGCCGGGAGCATCTTACCACCATGGTCCTTCCGTGTGATTTCTGTTCCCAGTATAACCCACAATCTGATGAGGTGGGGCTTGCTGAGGGTAAATCCCTGTAAATGCTGGTGCAGCTGGAAGTGACTTCTTCAGACTTGGCTGATTTCAGGATCGATTGGGAGATGGGGATAAAAACTGTGTAGCTAAAACTGGTGGGGACTGGTGCCCGTGGGCCAGGGTGCTGCATGAATGACTGAAAGCTTGCGAAGCAGCTCTGAGATCTCAGAGTTGTGAGTTGTTTTTCCACCCTTATTTACTGTGATACCTTTGGGTGACACAGAGTGTTCAGGAGATGCTGCTAAACTGAATTCTACAGCTGAATTCACACTGGAGAAATGAGAATTGCTTCTTTTTGTTGGGGGAAAAAAATAAATCTGCTTTTATCACATCCTTGTTATCCTTACAGCTTGTGGCTTGGAAAATGAGAGAAAATTGATGGTGAGGGCTGAGTGACAGGTGGAGAGAGGTAAGATCCTGGCTTTCTGTGGGCCTTATTTCATGAACTTTCTTGTCCTTCGTGTGTTTGCTGATGTGTCAGTGGAACTGAATTTCGTTGGCAAAAATGTGGTTTGAGTGGATATCTTAGATTAACTTTCAATTGCCTGCCTAAGGGTGATTTTAAGTGAGTCTTCCAGGAGCATCCCTGCTCTTGCTGTGTCTTTGGCTGTTGCTCCCCTCTCCCAGACTGGCCGTCTGCACGAGGGGCTTCTCTGCAGAGAGCAGCCTGTGTTCTGTGCTCATGTACTGTGCAGAGACATGAAAAATGTTGTTCAGATGACAGTGATTTGGGGTAGCTCTAGAAAATAATTTTCTGCTGGTGGATAGTACCAAACTATTTCCTTTCACCCACCCCCTCCCTTCCCCAAAACAAAAGAAGAGATGAAAGGATTCATTAGGAATTATTCACTCAGCTCTGCCGCCTGTCTGAGATCTGGCTGTCTGCGTTCATCCCCCAGCTCAGGGAAGGTCAGAGGGCATCTCCCTGGGGAGGATTTGCTGTTGACTGAATTGCACTCTGTCATTATCCTGCTGGATAACGAATGCAGTGGCCTCATTGGCACTGGTTTCAGAAAAAGCACGGTCATCTGCATGTGGCCTTGAGGCGAGAGGCGAAAGCCTAAGGAGAGCAGTGTGGAAAACCTCATCTTGTGGGAACGATACCGGACAGACCCAGGCAGTTTGGCACAGGGGTTTACTTGCTGCATGATGCTGAGCAGGTCTGGAGCTGCTCTGGACCTCTGCGTTGTCTTGTTGGAGGTGGGGGGAGCACAGCAAGAGGGTTTAAAGGACAAAACTCCATCTGATGGGGTGAAACTAGTTAAAGCTGCTCCTGTTTTCTTCAGCAGAAAATGTGGCATGCCTGTGACACAGTTTGAGATATTTTAATGAGATTTAAACAATTTTTTTATCTCTTTGTTTTGTTTTCAAATAGGTTTCCTGAAAGAAAAACATACAAATCCCCCTGAGCTAATTGGTGTGTGATTTGAATTCAGCTGCTACCTTGGAAGAGCTTTTCCAGCAGCTGATCTGAAAACAGCCTTTCCCACAATATTGTGGGCTGTCAGTCAGTGCTAAAGGATCTTGAAGTTGCTGGTGGGAAGGAGATCGATGTGTTTTGTTTGATATGCTGCATCTTTTAGTTCGAGTGTCATAAAATACTCAGGAGATGTGTGAAAGACCCTAATGGGGAGAAGCTATCAGAGGGATGAAAGTCACGGTAGCTGGAAACGAGTAAGAAACAGTTGTGGGTACCAGAGCCAGTTGGGCTGGCTGAGGAAGTAGATAGACCTGAAGAAAATTTACATTATAAGCACCAATTTCAGATGTTACCCACTGCCTTGTGCCTTGATCTTCTGGCAGCCACCAGCTGA
>NW_008238337.1:2027496-2034340 GCF_000691975.1 Corvus brachyrhynchos
CTGAACCGCACTGGGGGTGGCCAGATGCAGCCCTGTGAAGTAAAGTGTTAAGCTTCAAATGCTGGCCTTCATTGCCTTCAGGCTAAGTCGGTTCCCTGGAAGATGCTGTGATAAAATTGCTGGCCCAGGTAATTTGTGTCCTAATGATGAGCAGCAGAGAGGAGGGCAAGAGTTTGTGTGCCTGCTTATTGCTGTCATCTGTCTTGCAATCAGATATTTATGAGATGGCCTTTTGTGTTACAGTGCGGGGTGTGTGAGTGCATATTTAAGTGGTTAGTAAATATAGTCAGTTGCTAGATCGGATCAAATCATCCTCTCAACAAATATAGACAGTGATGTTTTGCATCTGGATGTTCTGACAGTGAAGTACAGGAGGAGGTGGTCTTAGTGAGTTTAACATCTTATACCCGAAGCAGGGCAGTAATTGCTTAAAATCACTGTAATTCTGCTACCAGCAGTAAAGGATATAAAATTATCCTATGCTGTAATAAACCAAAAAAACACAGCTGCCTGGAAAAGTCTTGTTGCTCTAATCCAGGCCAAAGTGTGTGGGACTGGTTGTGAATCAGTTCAATTTCTTCTGGGGGTTTGAGCCTCTGGATTCCTATCACTGCAAGAAATCCTCCTTGGAAGGCAGTCATCTCCAGGCTGGTGCTCAGCTGAGCGATGCATGACCAAGTAGTAGCTTGTAGCATTTATGAACTAGGGCAGAAGTAGATCCCTTATTCAGACAGAGCTGTATAAGCCTCCAGTGCTCTATACTAGGCCCCAAATTTGCCTATGTTATAAATAAGTCTGTGGCTGTGTGCTTGTGTGTTTCTTTTTTTAAGCTGAAGGCAACCCCTTAAGCTCTTTTCTGCAGGTCTGTTCAAGCTGGGGCATGGGGAATTCCTAAGAGGATTATCATGGTTTACTTGATACAGAACTTGAACTTGAGCAATGGCTTATCTTATCAGTGATAAAAGACATGGAAATGAAGTTTACGTAACCAAAGCGGCCTTGAACTGTGGCTTTTTTTTTTTCCTCTTCTGGAAACTGGAATGACAGATCTCCTGAGTTCTTCTCTGCTCACAACTGCAGTGTTTGTTATCTGGTGTGTACTGTCTGCTTACCACTGGCATTTATTTTTAGTGCTGTGTCTGGAGCTGTCCTCTGGAAAAAAAAGAAAAGGGGTAGAGGTGGAGGGCAGCAAAGGCTTAGCAAGAGGAGCCGTGGGCATTTTCTGCTTTTGCTGGAAAGCTTGGTGTCCTTGCTGGAGAGACTGGTGCCACTCATAGCTTGGTTGTAAGCTCCTGTGTTACACCGAGCTCAGCAGGTGATTTGAAGAATGGCGGAGAGCAGATCCACTTCCCCAGTGGGCTGTGAGCACAGGGCTGGAAAGGCTCAAAAGTTCTGAGTAAACTTGACCCTGACAACCAGAAAACACCTGGGAGTAGATGAAGATGCCTTGTCTGTTCCCATTGGAAAAAGTAAATGAGTAGGGAGGGCCAGGATAATGTCTTTGGTGGCAGCTAGAAAATGAATGCAGACAAATGCGTACTGCTGTGCTCTGGCTCTCCTGACTGATGGCTCTGGCTCAGGGTGGATGCAGCACCCAGGACCCTACAAGAGTGAGGGAGGTGGTGCAGCACCCCGACTGCTGCTGGGGGAGAGTGGCCTGAGCATCACAGCCACCGCTGATCCCGTTGGATGCGCCTGCGCGGGATGGGCTGAGCAGCTGCGTGCACAGCAGGGCTGCAGAGCAGCACAGCCTGGGCCACCTGCTCACCTGCCCTGGTGCACGGGGCTGGCTCCCTCCATCAGCCTCTGCTGCCTCCCCTGTGGAGGGGGAGATGCACAGTGCTCAGCGAGCAGCTCTGTGACCACTCATTAGGAAGAAGAGAGGAGCCTTTCCATCCTGCCAGGTTGCAGTGGGTTTGCTTGCCCTGGTGTCCTACACCTGCTTTGTCTGTGCTGCGTGGGAGGAATTTTATTTTTTGAGCTCTTGCTGTCACAGATTGTGACAATGCCACAGAGGTCTGGGCCGCGCTGTGCTTCCCACAGAAGGACTCAGCAGACAGTCAAAAGCTGGCAAGCTGACAGCACTTATTAGAGGTAACCTTCAGGAAATGCTACGCACAGCCCTCGCTGAGCTTTCTGGCTCCAGGCGCATACAGTATTTACACCACGCTTCTTGAGTTTCCCTGAAGGCTCTCAGCCTGCAGCTGCCTTTCTGTGCTCTGCCACCTGCCCTGTGTCCTCATGCTCCAGCGCCTGGGGTGGGTTCTGGCTGCTGGGCTCCTCTGGCAGCAGCCCACAGGGCTGGGGGGGCTGGTGACACCACCTCTTCCTCTGTGCGTGGCACAAAGGTCATGTCCTTTGGCCTCCTAGAGGTGCTTGTGGTAATCTGGTTCTGGAGCCTGAGGTAAAGCCAGCACCAAGTTTTCACACTTGGTGTGTGCAGGGAATGAGCTGTTAAGGAGTGCAGCACTTGCACAGCAGCTCTTTGTTGAAATGCAAGGGAATTACATGGGATCAGCTCTTTTGACTAAGCAGGTGACTTGCTCGAGTGGCTGTGTGTGGAGTTAAAAGCCAAACCCTAAGCACTAAGCTGTGAAAAATTTTTCTCAGGTTGTCTTGATGGTGTTTTTTCATCCTACATGGGGTAGGAGGAAGGAAATGTGATACTATCTGGTTCTAGTAAACGGCACCTGAATATTTCGTGGTGCCTGGACTGCGGAGGTGTGGGAAGGCAGCGTTGGTGCACCCCATTGGGACATTTGCCCCAAAGGCAGGTCAGGTATTTTCTCTGCTTCCTGGCTGAGAGGTTGGGCAACGTGTATCTGAAGGGTGGGATTACAGGATATGCTCAAGCCTAGCCTTGCTCTGCTGCCCCCGGAGTTGGTGGCTCATATATCTTCTACAGACCAAGACATGACTTTTTCCAGCAGCAGGCAGCTGGAGTTTGATCCACCCACTCTCATCCTGCTGCTCGTAGCGTGCACAAGTTGCTTGATGCTCTGCTCCCTTCAGTGAAGGATCAGCGGTGATCCTTCACAAGTGGATGTGCTGTATGGAAAGCAGAGGACTGCTGTCCTCCTGGATGTTACCCTGTTTGGGGAGATGGGAACTCCCTGGTGCTTTGCTCTGGTGGTGTTGTCCTCTGGGATACTCCAAAGCCTGTTTTGGCACATGCACTTACAGAGATAGAAATCTTTCCTCCCTGCTACCTTGTGAGAACTGTCAGAGGGGAACCCATGGAGTGGCATTAAAATCCCACTTTATTATTGTTAATTTCCCGTAATACTGGGGCTTGGAGTGCCTGGTTGCTTGGACTTGCTCAGTGGGGAGGAGCAGGACAGACTGCCTCAAGCTGAGGTTCCTTGGCTGTGTTGGCTCTGAATCCTCTGCTCCTCTGGTGTGGATTTAATTTCCACGGTGCTGCAAATGCTTCCCCAGTGCCCAGCTATCAATTGAAAAGCAGTGGGGGGGTCTGCGGGGGGGTGGTGATGGTGGGGAATGACTTGTGGTCTCCATGGAAACCTACAGACGATAAATGGATCAATGTGCTGTTCTGCACCATCTGAAACTCAAGCAGCGCTGGCTAAATCTGGGGGCTGCCTTTGCCTGCCAGATCCTGCTGTGGGGTCATTAGTGTGAGACGGCTCAGCACGAAAGCCTTCTCATCACTGTGCCTCCAGGATCTTGCTGGGTTTGCCACAGAGGATGTGGGGTTTGTGCTGGAAACCCACACTTGGCTCACACTTGGCACACTTGGGGATTTGGGTGTCTAGAGCTGCACCACTGCCTTGGGCTTAGGTGCTGTTGTGGGCAAGTGGCCAGGCATCCAAGTCCCTGGATTTGGAAAGGGTAAAGACAAATGGCTGGCTCCCCTTCCAGCACTTTTTAAAACCTCCAGCTCATTCTGCACAAGCACAGGGAGATTTATGTTTTTCTTTCTGTGAGTTAAAGGCTCGAAATCCTGGATTAGGTTTGCGCTGGGCTGGTGGGTGAGGACGGCTGCCTTTGTTCTTAGTTCTGCTTCTGATGGCATGGGTAAACAGAAAACCTTTCTCCTGAGCTGCTGCTCCAGTGTTTCCAGTGACTGCATTTACCTACAAAAGAACATACTGATCTTCCCCCACTAGGTTTCATAAAAACTTACCTTGGTCTGAAGTTTCAAATCCACTGCTTTTTAAACAAGAGTCTTTCCAGTGCTGAGGTCTTCTATGTGCTCTGGAGTCCTACCTAGCTTAGGTTCAACAGAGACTCCCCAGATCTCAGCCAGGACCAGGGACTGGTGTGACTGGAGCCAGTGGAAGGCAGTGGCTGTGTGCTGCTGGCTGGCTCAGCAGCACTTCTTCAGCCCATGCTTTTCTGGCTGTGTGAAGGGATAATCCCAGGTGTCTGCAGTGCTTTGAGTGTGGCAAATCTAAGGGGCCACGTTCTTTCGTGTTGGAGGTTGGCTGTTGAGGATCTGTGCAGATGAGCTCAGGATCTGAGGCACTGCCTGGCCTTGGCTGCTCTTGTATCTGGGGGCATCAATGCCTTTCCCTTGCAACAGGAGGAAAACTGTTGCCTTCCATTTTACAAAGGGGCCTGGAGAGATGAGTTGCCAGAGGCTGCACCTGAGGCTTGTGATGAAGCTGGGAGTACCTCACAGAACTCTTGAGCTTGAGTTTTCTGCCCAGACGTACATCTGAGATAAATCCTGGTATGTGTAGTGCTCTTCAGACCTTGATTTCCAAATGCCTTTCAGGATGATTGGGGGGACTTTGATTCCTTGGCCAGTCTATTTGGGCAGGGATGTGAGTGCATTTCACTTCTAATTCATGGTGTTATGTTTGTAATTTTGTTAATGCAGACAGGGAGACCTGCTGTCTGCAGTGGGGTGGAAAATTCCCAAAGTATGCTCTGAAACCACTTTCTGTTGTGGTTCTGTCTGTCCGGCTCTGCCTGTAGCCCCTGGCATATCCTCCAAGCTGTTAATGGGGCAATGGCCTGTCACACATCCAGAGGCCCCTTTTGGATATCACTGTTGCTGTTTATAAAGGCTCAGTTGTGGGACAGTCTGGCCAAATGATCTGAGCTCGTAATTCTGTGCAGTGAGGCACTGAAATGTCCAAGAAATCTGCCATCTCTGTTGCCTTGTGAATAATTTATGGATCTCTTGACTCCAAGCTCATAAAAATCGATAACTCTTCATGGATTTTTTTTCCTTTTTCAGCAGCAGCTTGGTTAAACTCTCCCATTCTTTTGAGTTGCTGATATTGAAAGGCTGTGGCTTGTTCGCTTACCCTGAGCCATGTTTTCTTTTTCGCAGCAAAATTGATCCGGGCTTTTCCACAGAGCTCTCTGTTCTTCACCAGGATGTTTGGCTCAGGTTACTGCAGGAGACAACCTCCCTTGCACCTTTCCCATGGGCTATTGCAAGTGTTTGGGCTGTTAGAACTCCTGCTCTGGGGGCAAAGCTGCAGAGCTTGGAGAGGTCAAAGTGTTTGAGCGTTGTGGCACTGGCTAAGAAGAGGTTTTCAGCAGCTGCTGGGAATAACTGGCAGCACCAGGCCAGTTCCTGCCAGCAGAACTTGCAGCCCCCTCAGCCCAGTAATTCAGATATGGCTATGTTAATTTATTCCTCTAATTTCTAGGCCTGTCTCTGAACGCTGAAGCGCTGTGATGATCTTTGGTCCCTGTCAGGCTTGGAAACGAAGCCTGAAGTGTACCAGTAACAGCTGTGCCCTCTGTGTTGGGTTATTATCCTTTCAGAATTTAATAACGTGACACCCCTTTTTACTGGATAGCTTGTCCTTCCCTCTAGGAACAGATCGATAACAGACCTTGTATCTGCTATTTGGATGTAATTGCTGGTGTCAGCTGATGTCTGGTGCTGTTTCTCCGAACAGCCCTGGAAAGCTCGATAGGCTGTGGGGAGTGAGGATTTCTTTTCCAAACTGGTGTGTTGCACCACATCCAAGAAACCTGAAATGAAGAGATGGTTTTGTAGAGAAGTTTCCCTGCTCCCTTCTCTTGCTGCTTGTATTTGGTGATACGTGGGCTGTGAGCTGGGGAGGGGGACAGAAGTGGAGCCTCCAAAGGCAGTGTTGGGTAACTGTGTCTGAGCCACAATGCTGCCTTTGGAGGACCTCAAGGAAATTAAAGCTGATAGCTGAGCAGTGCTTTTGGTCTGCAGAGCATACAGATTTCATAGGTTAGCTGTGGATGATGGAGGAAGAGTTTGGCTTTGAGGGGTGAGAAGGCAAGAAGAGGGTTCTCCATTGCAAACAGTTTATTCTTGCTGAGTCATTAGGGTAATTGAAGAGGGTAATTGCTGTACTTTCATGCATCTGATCCATGGGTTGCCTGGGGAAGAAGGAGGAAATGATTCAAGTGCAGTGCAGGGGGTACAGTAAATAGGGGAGGTTTACTCCAAGGCTACTCACCCCCTGCCTGGTCCTCCCTCTTCCTTGTTCCAGTTTTCTCCCTGGTTGCAGGGAGCCTTTGCTGGGGTGACTGATGGCATTCTTAGCTGTTGAGAAGGAGAGAGGGTGAGTTGTGGGTAATCCGAGGGCTATTTTTCAAGGGAGCAGTACTCTTTTTAATGAGTGGGTTTGAGGTGAGGATTATGTGCATGGAAATATATAGAAGAATATAGTAACTATAAAAAAGTCTGCAGTATCTAGAACTAAAAGAAGACTTTATAAGTACTTCCTAGCCATGGGGTTGGCCTGTGTAATCCTGCAAGGAAAGAGAAGCCGAGTGATGGATGGTTGGCTCCATCCTGCTTTATCCCTAGACACAGAGCACCGTATTAAATATGGTTGCCTCTTGGTATCACACACGTAACAAGAGGCATAGTATTAAATTA
>NW_008238337.1:2034429-2067907 GCF_000691975.1 Corvus brachyrhynchos
CGGGCTCTTGCTCTGTGTATTTGTTTAATCACCCTGTCTCCAGAGAAGGCAGAACTGCTGGGAATTGCAAAACCATTTCATTAAGAATCCTTGATGCCCGTTTTACTGGATGAAAGCTGTGTGCCTGCATGGGCATATTTTTGTTTATTTATGACACCTGCATTTACAGCGCTGTGCAAATTATCTGGAGAATGGGATGAGTACTTAAACCCCCGGGGGGGGAAGTATTTGGAAATATAAAACCTGCCCTGTGCAGCTGCATGAGCTGACCAGAGCTGTGACCTGCAGTTGGCCTGTGCTATGTACTGCACTTCCCTCTCCTTTTTTTTTTTTTTAAATTTTCATTATTATTTCTATTTTTGTACCCAACTAAACTGAGAGGTGGAGGGGCGGGGGAGCGGAACGCGATAGACGGAGATAATGGGGCTAAATCCTGCCCAGCTGTTTTCTCAGCAGCCATCTCCCTTACAATCCCAAGGAAATAAATGCTCCTCTTGAGGGTCCTGTTGGTTAATGATGATTTGAAGAGTGCACACAAACATCTCTGCAGATGCAGCCTGCCTGTGAGATTCCGGTCATGCAGCGAGCCCTGGGACCCCGCTCCTCTCGCATTCAGTGCGATGATAAATCATTCATAGCCTCAGCAAATGCAGTTCTCTTCCTCGCTCTGCACATAAACAGTCCAGGACCCTGAAGAAAGCCTGTGTTTGTAGTCCTTGGAGGATGAGGCAAGTGCTGTGACAGCTGGGAGGATCTGAAATTAAAGTTATGGGAAAGGCTCTGAGTGCATGAGTGTAAAAGCAATTTGGTATGGGTGGGTGTTTTGTTTTGTAGCTGTTCAAGGGTGATGAAGGGATAACAGGGATGTGCTTGTGTCCTGACAAATCAAAAGTATTGCTGTGCTTATATGCCTTGTTTTGTAGGGATCTGATTGCAAACGTGGATTGTGATGCACTGTATGTGGTTCTGGTGTTCCAGATAAGGGGAGAGGTAAAGAGGTGCTGGAGTGGAGAAGTGGAGGAGTTCTTGCTGTAGTTGAGTGGAATGTAAGTTGGTGAAGGTCTCTGGGTTTTGTTTGTTTGTTCCAGCCTGAAGTGTGCAGCAGGTTGGCTGGGTGGAGGGTGAGCCTGGAGTCAGCTATAGCTTGGAGAAGCAGCCTTGTGTAATAGCCAAAGCAGGGAGGAGTGGTAGCTGTGTCCACACGAGCTCCTTATGCTGAAGCTGGTGTGGAAAAGGAGAGTCTGAGGGAGGAATGGGACCCTGTGTGGACACCAGAATCTCAATGTGTCTTGCTTCAGGTCTGGTTTGAACAGCCCTGCTCTCCCCCGAGCTCAGCTCCTGGCTAGTACGGCCCTGGTCCCGTTAACATCCACGCCTGCTTCCCCCTTTACAGGCAGTGTGTGGGTTCGTCGGTATTCCAGCCCTAATCCCCTGGAAACCCCGGGCAGGAGGAATGCCCTTGGCCATTAACAGCTGGCAGCTCTGGCCACAGCGTGGAGAGGAGGGTCACTGGCTTGGATAGCTCCATCTCTTGCTGTTCCAAGCAGAGATCCAACCCTTAAACTTCACTGCTGTCTAATTTGGGTTTCTGGTAATGAGTGTTGCACAGCGAGCTGCTACAGGCAAAGGGAAAAAACACACATGCACCTACACGCGCTCTGGAAATATGTCAGAATTGGGCTTGCTGAGAAGCTCAAACCCAAGCATGACCTACTTTGGGACTGTTATAATCTGCAGGGGAATTCCCTCTGGATTAGATCAGCGTGATCCTATCAATTTGTGCTTGAGGCTGGAGGAAGCACTGACAAAGTTGCTTATTTTCCCTTTTTGTGCGGGAAGTTTGTTTTCTTTTTTTTTTTTTTTTTTTTCCTTTTCCTTCTAGGCCTGAGACTTGAGACCAGCAGAGGTGTGTTTGACAAGTACAACAGCCTTGGGCTCTGCTTTTCCATTATGGGTCTGTGCTGAGCACCTTCTTTCTAGAAGGCTTCTTTCTGTACATGGAACAGCAAAATCTACCCTTGTTTGTGTCTCAGTGAAGTTGTCTGGCAGAGGCTCTGGTTTTGGCCATGGAAAGATGCTGCAGCTGATCCCTCCAGTGCCATTTTAATATTCAGCTGTTTCAATCTGTTTGTTTGGGTTTGTTCTTTTTGTCTGATGTGCTGCACTGAGAGATGCTTTAATAAAATGTGAGACATTTTCCAACCCTTGTCTTTCCTCTCGTCACCAGCCATTGTTTATGAAAGAGCTTGGAATCTTTCTTTATTTTTTTCCTAACTAAAAAATTGCTTCCAGAGCTCAGCAAGGATGTGCATATCCACAGCAAGAAGGAAATAAACAGGGAAGGCTGCATTTAATTTCGGTGTCTGCCAGAAAGTGGGAAGCCAGCACTTGCCAAGGAAAGATTTTTGGAATAGAGGTGTACCACACTTTATTTTCCAGGAGACTTTCTGAAAATAAAGAAGCTGGAATGGAAATAAAGCTAGCTGTGATGAAGAGAAATCGCTACCCCGTTGGCTGGGAGTTTGGCCTTTGATTGCAGAGGTAGCTTTGCCTTGGGTGACTCTGGGGGGCTTTCAAAGAGGCTTTTCTCCCATCTGCAGTACCTGGCACAGCTCGAGGAATGAGGAGTTGAGGGGTGTTTGGTCCACTGGTGTGAATTGTTCTGCCAGACTTCAAAGAGAAGTGGAAATACCTAATCTGTCGCTTTCAAAGGGAGGAATAAAATATTCTGATAGATTCTAAACGGAATCACATCAGCGGTGCCTCTTCCACCTTTGCCTTTGAGCTGCTCACTGATCTTTCTGATTGGGGTAATGCAGTGAGGAGGATACAGTATTCCCTTGAGGGGAGCAGCTTGTGAACATTACTGTTCAGTCAGCCTGAAAAGCTCCATTACAGACAGATTTAGACCCGTCTTTGTGCGCTGAGAGGCACAGCCTGGCTTCCGGGAGCAGGCTTTGTCTGGAGGACAGGTGCACGTTGGGCTGAATTATATTTACCCTTTTTATCTGCTGCCTGCACCACTTTCACCTGCTGTCTTGGGGAGGGGGCTGCTGAGAGGGGTAGGGAGGCTGCGGGTATCGCCTCTGTGGGGCCCGCCAGTGAGGCTTCTCCCCTGCAGGACTGCAGCATCGCTTGCTCAGGCCCATCCGGTTTTGGCAGCTCTCCAGACACCTAATGAGTTGTCCTCTGTGAGACCGGGAAGGTGAGGGTAGAAACAGATTTGCAAACAATCCAAGCAGTATTGATTTTCTTCATTTCCCACATATCCTGCCAGGTTTCTGTGCAGTAGGCTGGCAGCTGGGAGCTGTGCTCGTTGCCAGCGGGCCTGGAGCGAGCTCACAGTGTCTGTGGAGTGATGTGGGGGGCTGCCTCGCCATGGCCATGGGGTTTCCCTGTGAACGTGGTCAAGCTCAGTTGGTTGTCACGTACAAAATTGGGTGATATGTGCCTGGTGTTGGCTGCTTCTTTTGCCATCTTACGTATTTCCACATTTTTGTGTATGCCTTAGTACTTGAATTTCAATCTTGAGAGCCTGGTCTTGCAGTGAAAGGCACTTTTTCTGCACATGGAAAAAGTCCCGGAAGGTCTGTGTGTGTTACTCAGAGCTGCTGAAGACAAGCGGGGGAGATTAAAGTCAGGTGGATAAGCCATCAGCCTCATTAAATCTGCTGTGAGAGTGTCTTCAAGGTTTTGTCTGTGTTTCCAGAGTTCTGTAATAGCTTGCATTGAGCTTGAGGAGATGTCATGTAGGAGTTTTTGGATCAATATGAATATGGAAAAGGGAGAGGATTTCCTGAAAGCACAGTACAGACTGTTCTCTGTGTCTTGCAGCCACACTGGCGCATTTGAGAACATACCTTTTATCTCTGTCGTTGTGCTCTTTGTGTCCATCCTATGTGCAGCAGGACAGATGGGATTGTTCAGCCTTCACAGAGAGCCAGCTCTTCTATGCTTCCCTGTAGTGGGCCTGTCTCTGATGCTCTTTGAGTATTGAGCCTCCCACGCATCCTGGAAAGACCACAGGCTTCCCTGTCTTGCTCTGCAGAAGCAGCACAGCTGGAAACAGCAGAGTAAGTGCCAGCTGCTCACTGACATGCTGTGGGATTGGGCTGCATCAGGGAGTTTTAAGAGAAGCAGGCTGTAAAGCTCTTGTGCTGTAAACTTGAGGGGGAGGCATTCCTTGGATAGCCACAGAAATCCATTGCAGGGTGGTTTTGGTGCCCTGGCTGCTGTAAGAGGAGCAGGACTGTTTCCCTTCATGCCTTGAAGCTGTGTGTCTCTTCTCAGCAGGAGAGAGTACACATGGTGGTGTGCCTGGGGTCACAGCCTCTCCCATGGCCATGCTTCTGGATCACGTCCACTGGGGGTGGGAGAGCGCCTTCAAGGCAGCTGCACAGCTGCAGCAGAGCAGCCCTGGCCACACCAGCAGAAGCAGCTCATGGAGAGGTCCCAGCTCTGGCACGTTGCTGTCCCAAAGCATGACAGGGTCAGCTCCACAGAGCAGTTTGCCAGAGCTGGCTTAGCGCGGCCGCAGCTGTTGGTTTGGGTGCCAGGGAAGATGATGCAGAAGGGGAGGGAGGAAGGAAAAGTTCCCTTTGAGAAATGGCAGGGACAGCAGGAGAGCAGCGAGGGTGAGGCCTATTGATTACACGCTCATCTCAGTTTCTTTTGTGCCTCTCTTTGAAGGCACAACTGTGTGGACAAAGAAACCCTGTGCAGTGGTCTGAGGAGGGTGGTGGTGGTGGAGCAGGGTCTGGTGCAGCCTCTGGGAACCAAAGCTGCAGAGTCTGATCTGTTTGGGCTTTAACCAAACTTTGCCAGCAATCCTGACTTCCTGGAGACAGCAGGATGTCCCTGGTGAGACAGGCTTCCTGGAAGAGTTTTGCTCTTGGGATGGGGTCGGAGCTCTCTGGTGAAGGCAGCTAGCGTGTGGGCTTACTGAGCAGCCCTGAAATGTTGAGGATGTCTTTGTGCGTCACTGTAGGAATCCATAAAAGTCCTATTCATGCAGTTGGCATTATAAAGTTTAAAGAACCATTTATGCAGGGAGCTAGTCTTGCCCCTAGAAAGAGATAGCTGGCTCAGCAGCTGCGTGCAACTCAGTTGTTGCCACATGGTCTAGGATTTATTCTGCTTGTAAAATGCTGCATTTAAAGAATGCTTCCCCCAAAGCCACTTGTGCCACATTCTTTGTATCTGAGTATATATTCCCTTATCTTTCAGCTCCCTACTTTCCAAGTACAATACAGATTAGCTGTGGAAAACGTCCAGTCCCTCTGGAGGTGGGCAGTGGTGACTGTGAGCCATCTTCTGAACTGGGAAGCTGAAAAGAAGCATCAAAATGGTTTACCTGTTTGGAAACTGGGAGACCTGTGGTGTCTTCCTAATTCATGTTGACGTGCCTGGTTGTCTGTGTGTTTGGGTGCCTGTTCCTGCCATCAAAGGGCCTTCAGTGTGAGGATAGTTTTGTTCCTCAAAATTACACCTTCCCTCAGTCTGGCAGGGAGTGCTGCATTCTCTTGTACTTGAGCCAGAAGGTGAGACCTGCAGGGCTTAGCATTTGCAGGGCATGTCTGTCATCCAGGAACTGTGCAGAAGACAGATCTTGCAGCAGTCCCCTCCTCGTGTTGTTCTGTGGCTGTTCATATTATGTGAGAGCTGGGGGCAGCCGGGTCCCGGGAAATGCCCCCTTTTTAGGAAGGAGTGAAGAGCCAACATGAACAGGAGAAACAAGCTGCTGCCACCGGAGAGCTTGGCAGCTGTCCTTGAATAGGTTCTTCGGCTGGAAAACCTGAGTGTTCCTGGGTGTGGGCTGTCTGGAGAAGGGCAGTTCTGGGTGGATGTAATGAGTGTGACCAGCTGATGGGAGCAGATTGCCTTTCACTCTGTGCACCTCATGCTAAAAATACCAGGGTGTCATGGAAAGGGAATGGTGTAGGTTGGAAAGCCTGTGTGTGGGCAGAGGTATGGTAGCAGCCTGTTCCTCGGGAAGTGCTGAGGGAGCTTGGCACCATTGGAGCGAGGACCCAGCACACGGAGAGCCAGGCAGTGCAGCCTCTCACAAGGGGCATGGTCTCCTGTAGGAGAATGGATGTTCCTTGTGGTGTTTGAGAGTGAAATGTGGTGGGTGCTGCAACTCCTTTCCCAGGTTTCTTACAAATTTGGCTGTGTCCTCTGCATGTCACTGACCGAGTAACACACTTGTTTTGTTGATTTGGAGTGGGAAAACATAGCTGGAGTGGGAGTGCACATGGCAGATGCTTGTGTTCTCTCAGAAAGCCTGGGGGTAGTAAAGACCTAATTAGCATTCTTGTGAAGGCAAGTCATAGGGAGACTCCAAGATTTAGGTTTGCAAGGAGGGAATTGGCATCAGTGAAAACAACAGATTGCTGAAAATGTGCAAGCAAAAGTACTTGATGCTCCGGTGGAGGAGAGAAGGAGGCATGGCAGGGGCGGTGGGAAGAGTTGGGTCCGTGGTACAAGGGCACAGACTTGCTTCAACATTGATGGGATGGTGACCCGAGTCAGTGTCCTGTGTCAGTGCCTTGTACTTTGTGTTGAACCCCACTGTGATGGTGCTGAGGTGGGAAGACATGTCTCAGGATTTTGACTTGCTGAGGAAAGGTGAGCCGTGCAGTGCCAGAGGGTCACCAGGTGCCCAAGTACCAGACTGTTGTCAGGAGTTAAGTGGCAGATTGCTTTGTCTCTGCAGTCCCATTTCATTTGTTGTTTTGGAAGGTTTTCTTTGGAGGTGATCCAGGAATAAAATCCTTGTGTGAGGCCAGCGATTTCCAGAAGTTTGTGATTGTTTTTCCCTGTACCCTTTTGTCTCTGAAGAACTGTACTTGTGCTTATGTTGGCTGGGAGTGATGCTCTTGGAGAAAGCAAATTAACGTTTAAGACGTTGAACCTCCGGTGTAGAGCTAATCACCATATTTCTGCATTTGCAGTATGTTTTCTGGCTTTCATTTATCATGGTGAAGTTTAGTTGAGCACAGCTCTCTTGCTGGTCTTCCAGTCCTCTGCCTGAGGCACATATGCTTCCATTAATTCTCTGCTATTATCCACTCGGGTGTCCTGTGTGATCCAACATGCTTAATTTCATTCTACTGAGCACCAGCTCTTCCGATCTGAAGTTAGCAGTGTGATTTGCAAGCATCATAAGGAAATGAATCTTTCTTTTCTGGAGATAACTGCTTCCTGAATTTCTGTTCTATTTGTAATGCACTAATAACCTCCATCCACCAAATCCTGCTCAACTGTTTGTGTCCCCTGGGTTTCTGTCAGACTGGAGTGTTCCTTGTTGTGTTATTGTTGCATACAGAGCCTGCTGAGGACCCTTTGTGTGCTTGGTGCTGTTCCAGGTCAAAGCTGCTCAGTGTACTGGACGTGTTATACTCCCTTCAAGGAACGGTGTCGTGCAGAACTGCAGCAAATGCTTGAAGACATGGGTGTCAGAGGCCTTTGGAAAAGGGAAAGTTACTGTGTTTCCATAGGCTGGGCACATGAATCCAGGGAACATGGACTGGTGATGAGTGTAGTGTAAAGTTCTGATGTAGAACAGAGCTGATGGTATAAAAGCTGATTTTAAGCAGGCTGAGTTTCAGAGCTGGCCAGCCTACAAAGCATGACCAAGGGCAGAGTCTCTCTGGAAGTAGGTAGGCAGACAGAGCAGTGAGGAGACTGTGCTGTGGATTTGCAGCTGCTTGATGTTTTTAAAGCATGGCTTCAAAGATGCAGTGCTTTGGGTGTCTTTGTTCCTGGGTGAAAGGGCTGGGCTGCCCCGTGGCTCTGACACCCTGAGGTCCTCCGCAGCATCCCTGTCATCTGCTCTGGTCCTTGGATAACTGTGTGCAGAAGTGTCTCTGCTTCTGATGCGTCACTTCTGCAGGGCTGAAGTTGTTCATAGCCTGGGTTTCTGAGCTGGAAATGCCTGATGATCAGGCCCTAGAGCTGGACAAAAAATGCAGGAAACTTGTGGACTGAGCAAATACCTCTCATAGCAGACTGTTTGCACAGAGAAGTGAAGTTTAGAAGCGAAAGCAAACACACACTGGCTAACGGAGAGGGCGAGGCAGGGGAAGAACACAGAGACACGTTTCTCTGTCTGCATGTTCATTTCTTACTTGGTTGCTCAAGGATTTAACACTGACGATCCAGAACGTGACAAGGCAGTGTTTTGGAATATACTTGTTAAACCCCTCAGCCAGCACAAGGCATTTAAAGCCAAACAGTTTGAGACCTTCTGCCTGTGCAGACACTTGTGGACTTGTGTGACCTGGGGGGGCTCTGCTTCCCTTGGGGGTCACATGCTCCTGCGATGGGTGAACGGGGAGGTACCTGTGATTGCACATCTCCTTGGGAGCAGGAGAGAAGTGCAGCTGAGCCCTTGCCCTTTGGGCTCAGATAGTTGTGTACATGATGAATCTAATAAGGCTGCTAACATAGTCGGGTTCCCCTACCTAAGGGGGATTCTCTGTGTCCCAGAATCAAGTATGAGTGAGCACAGATGCCTGTGGAGGACGGAAGAGCAGTGAGATTTTCTTTTACAATGCCCTTTATAGTGCCCATGTCTTCGAGATGCTTATGTGGATTCTCTCTTGGTGGTGCCAGCCAACAGAACAACAGGCAGAAAGTGATGAATGGAAGTTCCACCTGAGCATGAGGAAGAACTTCTTTACTGTGTGAGTGACCACATGCTGGAACAGACTGCCCAGAGAGGTTGTGGAGTCTCTTTCACTGGAGATACTCAAGAACTGTCTGGATGCAATCCTGTCTCATGTGCTTCAGAATCTCCCTGCTTGAACGGGGAGGTTGGACCAGATATGGTCCCTTCCAACCTGACCAGTTCTGTGATTCGCAGACCATGGGGGTCTGCAAGGCAGCAGGAGGTGTAGGGATGTGCAACGATGGACCAGAATATTTAATTAGCTAATGATGTTCTATAATTTAATTAAAAGTATCTTAGAATATCTAGGCAGAAGGAGAAGTATGTCTTTGCCCTCCCCTCAAGCTTACTTCTGATAAGTGTGTTAATCCATTTGCATTTGTTCTGTAAAGGCATGTTTCTATCAGGTTTTCAGGAAAGTCTGTTTCCTTTTAAATGGAAAAGATATAAGGCAAGACACTTGAGTCCTTTGTGGGTAGAGCCTATAATCCTCCACATGAGGGAAGTTCTGTTTGAGGCTTTGTCTAGCATTTCAGTGGTACAGTATGTTGCTGACTATTCTCAGCCTGCTTTGCATAGGTAATTAATTTGTCCCCTGCAGTAATTTCTCTGTAGTGATAATGCGGTAAATGCCAAATTTAGGTGGTTATGTGTGAGTACATGTAAAAGAACTAGTCATGGTGCAGATGACTGAGATGATGAGATGGGTGTGTAGAAAATATCATGCATTGAGCGTTAGCAACAGACTGCACTGTTTTCACCAGGTAATGCAAATAGTTCAGGCTCTGAACAATTCATAGTCTGAGCCTTGATAACAGTGAGTACAAAGAGTGCAGGGCACACCTGGAAAATCTTTTTTTTCCATTTAGCCCTTGCACTGGCAAAGTTTTTTTGGCTGTTCTTCTTGTTTTAAACAGATAGAGAAATTGAGGTTTGGAGACCTTAAGTGACATGTTCCAGGAAGATGTTATCACAGTTGAGATTAGCCGTGGGGTGTTTTGTGGCTTTCCATCTTGTGCTTGTGCTGCTGAACATCTGTGCAGAGAGAGCGTAGGTTAGACACCCCGAGACATGCCAGCTCTGTGTCCCCTTGGGCTGGATGGCAGAGTGCACAAATCCAGCTTTGCCTTTTTCCTTCAAGGGGCACAAGGGGCTGGTTGGCAGCGAAGAGAGCAGAGCTGAAGATGCATAAAGAGGAGGCCCTGTATGCAAAAGGCACTGTATATAATTGGGCTGAGCTGTGTGTCAGCTGTTTCCTGCTGTGTGGCATTTGATCTGCAGCAGAGATCGAGTCCTGGTGACGTCGTCCATTGAAGCTTGTGCTGTTGCTGTTTCAAGGGAAGCCTGTATTACTTATTCATGTGGTTTTCAGAAGCTGTCCCACAAGAATGTTTGAGGGTCATCTTGTTTTTGTTTTTCCTTCTTCAAACACTTCCCATCTCTTAGACATCCTCCTTGTCAGTCATTTCTTCAGAAGCAAACATTTCAGGCATTCTTGGTAGTTTCTGTTTAAGAGAAAAAAGTTGAAAATCAGCAAAGGCTTCTGTTGTGCGTGCATTTATTTCTTCGCGTGCGGGGTCTTTCAGTGCTCAATTCTAAACGGTTGAATTATTAAACTTGAAAAGCATCTGCTCTTTAGAAAGCATTCACATGTCTTGTAAACATGATGGATAACAAGGCAGAGCCTAATGCAATTGACAGAGCTTTGTTCATGTTTCGAATATGGGTTTATGTGAGCTGTTATTTTAAAGTTGTGGGGTTTGTGATTTACTGCTGGGGTAGCTGGTGACTGATCTGAAGTCAGCTCCCTTCTTCTGCAGGACTGAGCATGCTGTGTGGAGCTGGGTTTCCCTGGACCAACATGGTGGCAGCCCAGGGATGGCTCATGGGTGTGGGCGAAAGGCTGGTCCAGGCTCATGCTTTGAAAAGTCAAAGCTCCCCAGCCCAGGGACGTTCATACAGGTGCTTTTTTGGATGTCAGTCTCTTCCCCAAAGAACAGCAGCCACCCATGACCTTCAGGGAGGTTTTGGGCTGGAAGTGAGCCAGTGTTAACCCATGCCTGTCCAGTCAGAAGCGTTGCTTTGGCAGGGCTGTTATCACTTGGTTTATGCTGCCCTGTCTCTGCAGAGCTGTGCTGGCACAGGGAGGTGTGTGATGCAGTTTGCTGTGGACCAGGGGCTCAGGGATTACCCCCCTGCTGCAGGGAGGGCTCTGCCTGTGGCACACAGCACACATGTCCTGCCCTGCAGCAGTGCTCCTGTGACTTGGGACAGGTTCTCAGTGGCTTCTCGTGTGGCTCTGCCTGGGAGGAGCTCTGGGGCTGGAGTGCAGCGATGTCCCTGCTGTGTGCTGGGGGAGGAAGGATTGTGCCCGCTGATATGCTCGAGGTGTCTCTGGAACTGTAATACCTGGGTGCACTGGGATTGCTCACATTGTCCTTATCTCTGTACTGACTTCAGACCTTTTTGTGGCAGGGAGACAGAGAAGGACTGATGGATTTGCACTGAGGTGTTCCCGACTCCAGGGCTGGCTTTCCTGTATGCTTCTTCCTCAGTGCCTCTGGAGCTCATTTTTTAAGCTTATGGATGTGCAGAATAATCAGTTCTGTCAGCAGCTGCTCAGGCAGTACAGGAGGCCTGTGCAGTCCTACCTGCAGTGTCTGAATCTCTGCTCCAAGAGAGTTCTTCCCCCCTCCTCCCACCCCACCCCACTGTGAATAACTAAGCAGTGCAGAACTGATGGTGGTTGGGAGGCCAAACTGGACTTGAAAACTTTCCCACATAAATGTGCTGGCAGTGCCAGCAGAGATGAGGGCGAGAGGAGACGGCTCTGCTGTGCCAAAGCGCTCTTTCATCTCTTTTCAGCTCTCCCCGTGAGGGGTCCTGGCTCACAGCACATAGATGCCTTGTGCAGATGTCTTGGCTGGGAAAGAAGTGGCCCCTTTTCCCTCCCAAGCAGAGCAGAGATATATAAGAAAGCTATTGATCTGCCTGTAGCCAAAGTGATCTGAGCCAGGCTCTGCAGTGCTTTATTGAGCTGGGTTAAGGCTTTATTACTTGCTGGAATTAAAATAAAACGACAGCAGCAACAAAAAAAAGTAAAGAAATAAAAGCTGAAAGGTGGGGGTTTTCTTTGTTGGTAAACAGATGCTGGGTGTTGTTTACCTGCTGGTTACTTCCCAAGGAAATGAGAGGAAGGAGCAGACACTGAACAAAGGCTGTGCTTTCTCATCCTGCTCTGGAGGGAAGCAGACAGCCACGGGATCTGCCAGGCTCAGGGTTGTGGCAGCAGGCAGCCAGAGCTGTCGTATGGCCTGGGGGGGCACATGTGCAGCCAGGCGGTGGCAGGAGTCCAGTTGTTAATGGGCAGGTGCTTCTCCTGCTGGTGGGAATCACAGTGGCCTCGTTAGCAGTGGTGAGAAAGATGCCAAGGAGTGGCTGGGGTGGGAAGCTGAACTCCATTGTGGCCCTTGCTGTCGGCCTGTTGCCCCTCAGTGGTGTGCAGGAGATCTGCCTGGCCAGGATTCACAGCTCTATTTCACTTCTGCTGGAGAAAAAACAGAGCAAGTGGTCTCTAGGGTTCTTAATCCAGTCTTTTTCCTGAGCACTAAATTCAGCCTTGAAGTCTTTCCCCTCTGGTAAGCAAGTATTTTTGAGGAAAAACAGATTTTAGAAACAGTATAATTTATTTCCTTGGTACTCTCCTGGAAAAGTCATCAGTCTTGGCTTTGCATTCCCTTCGCTGCTGTTGAGAAATGATGCTTTGGTGCCACGCTGCTGGCACTGCCTGTCTCAGCCCGGGCAGGTTGGTTAGCGCAGGGAGCCGTGGCTGTAAGGTGCCAGCATGGATGGAGAGCACTCTGGATCTGTCTGAATGTGTTAAAATTTAACTGTAATTGTAATTTAATCTTACTTGTGTGGTGGGGTGTAAGCATCGGGTCCTACAAACTGCTTCTTTGGTCTTGCAGGCTCGGAGCTCTGCTTGGTGCACATGATGCAGCTGGTTTTGCTTTACTCATTGGAGCCAAGAGGTCGGCCAGGAGCAGTGCCTACTGCTGGTCTGAACTGCCTTGCCAAACTCACGTTGTCTTGTTCCATTTTGAGTAAACAGGGTTGGTTTGTGGTACCCTGTGAACTTCAGCTGAAATGTTCCCTGCTTGGTGCCCCTGTGCAGTAGTTGGTGTCACCTCCTCCTCTCTTTGCTCACGTGCAGTGGAAGAAACGCTCCTTACACTTGGGAGGGGAAAGGGGCTTTTCTGGGTGCTTTTAGTTGCTAGAGCTGTAGTGATCTTTAATCCTAAGGTGCAAATTGCCATTGCAGCATTTTCTAGGGGAAAAGCAGCCTTGAGAGGAAATGGAGCTATAAATGAGCCTGGCTGGGCTCCTGGCTGAGTGTTTTGAATCAGTTTGTGCTCTCCCTTTTGGCTACAGGCCAGGCTTTCAAAGGCAGCTTGGCAGAGCTGTGCTACGTGCTCAGGTACCCCCTAACCCTCGCCTGCTGATGTTCTGATAAGCAAGTGTGTGCACGCTGTGTTGGGGCTGATCACGTGCCCACTCGGCCCTGCTTGCCAGTGCTGTGCTTTGAAGGCTGTAAGGGTGTGCTGGCATCATGCAGTTCACCCACCGACTTTGAGAATCTAACCTTGTAATTTTAGCAGCTGGCTCAGCGCTGCCTCTGAGCAGATAGGCTGGTTAAGACAAATAAATAAATATACAGGCCTGTTTCCTGTGCCTGTCAATATTGGAATAATTTTAAATGGTGTGTTTTCTCCTGGTCACTGACCTATAGTTTATTCCATTATCGACTGCTGGGTTACTGGCTCTTTGTATTCTGTGGTTAAGTGAACTGTAAGGCTGAAATCACTTGGCTGCGATGGTGTTGCTGGGCAGGAACTCAGCTCTGGCTGACTCAGATTGGGGTGAAAGTGTACCCTCTGGCAACTCAAATACTCATTTATCTCCACCTCCCCCCCCAGTAAACGGGTTAAACAACATAGTGGAGTATTGATCCTGCTTTCATCTGGCGGCCCTAGGCTGTAGCGGTTACCTTTGTGCCACCCCTTGGTGACCTTCTCTTGGTTTGGCCGTGATGGGCTTTGCTGACGGACGCCTCCACCGCTGTGAAGCGCGTACGGCACCAGTGTGGGCAGAGCTTGGCAGCCTCTCTTGCTAAAGGCGTGCTCAGTTGGTGCGATGCTGTGAACACTGTAAAGTGCAGTTTTGTGGCTTGGTAACGTGCTTTTGTTCCTCAGGCTCTGCTCTAGGAGCTGCTGGCCTTAGGTAGGGTCCTAGAATGACTGCACTGTTATTTCAGGGTGTTACAGATAGACTGAGGGCTGGTTGGAGACCGTGCACCTCCTGTCTTTGTCAGTGCCACAGGTACTGGTGGATGTTCAGTGGTTGCTGCCACATGTTGTCCTGGTCTTATGGCAGTCGTGGACCTTTACCAATGCAGTGGCTTGTTTAAAACTCTGATTAAGACTCCTGGAGTGGCCAGTATTGCTGCTCTTAGCAAGGCACTTCTGAGAAATGCCTGAAGCTTCTGACTGTTGCTACATCCAAGTTGCGGGCGGGTGATTTGAGTACAGCCTGATCTGAGTCCCCGGACTGTCTTGTCTGTGCTGCCTGTGTTGGGTAAAGGCTCTGCAAACTTGGCTGCAGGCTGTGCTAACACCCTGTAAACCATCATCCCTTTCCATGCCGACAGCCTGGGGCAGGTTGTGCCGGGCTGAGGAGCTGCAACCTCTGTGCTGAGCTGCACGTGTTTATTTACAGGGGAGGAGGGTGGTTTGCTATTTCTTTCCCTGTTAGTGTGAACATTCGCGCTGAGCCTGCACGTCCTGCCTGGGACTGCCTTAGGCTCTCCGGGTTTTCTGGCTGCTGTAGAAAACTAGCTTTAGTACACAAACACTCAGAAATGCTGTTCTGTATGATCCGTTCATATTTCAGGTCTTATGAGGACTTGATCTTTGTTAGTGACTGCTTTGCATGTCTTGCTTGTGGGCTGTGGGGGTGTTAAAAGAGGCCTGTTTGTGTGCTGCTCAGCTTCCCAACCAAATGCATCCATCATCTTCAAAAGAAGCAAAGGAGAAAGATGGCTCATAGTTTGTTTTTTTTTTTTTGGAGCCATCGGAATTTGGCATCCAAATAAACAGGTGTTCTGGCATGGGAGCAGAGGAGTGCTTGTCTCTGAGCTCCTGTCACGTGAGGATCTTCAGGGAGTCTCTATCAAAGAGCTGAATTTAGTAATGATGGGGGCTTTTTTTGGTTTGGTTTTTTTTCAGCTAAGGAATTGATGAATATTTGGGTTCCTGCTGTCTGTGGCAGGGTAGGCTGGTGCAGGAGGTAAATGTCTCTGGAGTGCAGCCCAGAAATGGCCTTGGGTAGAATTAAACTCTGAAAGTAAATAACATCACTGCCCTGCAAACCTCTGGCCTTACGAGGCAAATATTTGGGACTGCCAGTTCCAACACTATATGCGGTGTTCAAACGAGGTCATGTTTGCTGTTACTGGTAGACAATGCTGAGAGTAACCCTTGAACCTCTGAGGAACCCAAGTCTAAAAAGTTTGAGAGACTTGATTTTGGCACTTTGGCTCGTGAGATGGAGTGCACATCAATGTTTTGTGTGTAGTTTTTCCCACAGCCTGTTGTCTCGCCTCCAGGATTTGATTTCTAAGTCTGGCCATGTTGGTTGCTTGATGTGGAGAAATCCCTATGGATAGTTGAAAAAGCTTTCTAATACTGGTGTCCTCTCACCTGAGCCCTGCCAGGGTTGTGTGCAGAAGAGAGGCTGGGCCTCGGAAAGGTGAAGACAGCAAACCTCTGATCAGTGTTAACTTTGTTCCTTGGCTTCCAGGCAGTGCCAATTTGAAGATAAGGCAAACACTGCAGTGACCTTATCCAGGGACCTCGCTGACGTCAGCATGTGCCTGTCCATTAACCTCGCTGGACTTTGGGTCAGGTTTCTTTGAAGGCTGGACATTGAAAGCAAAGAGTGAAAGGCTAGCTGGGGTCACTCCAGTCTGTGCTGGGGTAACTGGGGCAAAGGCAAGTGGCAGGCTGTGTGAGTGAGGCTGTTGGGAGGGTCAGCCCACATGTGATTGAAGGCAGAGGGCTTTCCCATGGCCCTCTGTCTTGAGCTTCTTAGGCCAAACATGTCTTACAGACCTGCTGCTGGACCTCTCGACACGCATCTCCCTTTAAATGTTTGTTTACATGTGTGTCCTTGGGGCACTTTGAAAATCCCTGGAGATGCCTGAAAGGATTGAGGCACCCAAGTGTCTGTGCACAGGATCATCACGACACGCTTGGTTTTATTTTGTCCTTAAAAAAACCCAGGCTCTTCTGAGCAGATGGAAACATTTGCATGAGCACTGTGTGGCTTTGTGTTTTAATGCTGTCTCCCAGAGCAGCGAGAGAGATGCATTGCAAAGTTCTTGCTTTAAAAGGACCTCGATGGCAGCAGCCAAGCTGGGGCAGCCTTGGAGAGGACTCGTGTGGCACGTTTTGGTGCTTTGTGTTGTCGAGTGCTGTGTGCCTCAGGGGTTGCCTGTGAAACTCATTGCGACTCCTGTGTCATAGAAAAGCCCAGATGCAAGCCCAGGTTGGTGAGTTACAAGTGAATGAATGACATTAGCTGGGCAGGAAATGCTCCTGCTTGGCTTTAGAGCTCTGCATAGCAAACAAAGGAATAGAAATAACAAACATTGGGGTTACTTAGGAGAAGTGTGACTTTGCTTTTTATTGTTAGCCACAGGAGAACAGCAACTTTCACATAGTGTGATCTTCTTCTGAACCACAGCATCTCTGCCTACAGGCACACTGGTGGGTGTCTGCTCCTCAAGTTGTGTTCATCATGTTGATACCTGAAGTGTTTTGGTACCTTACTGACTGTTCTGCTGCTCCTTTCCTCCCCCATGTGTGTGCTGCTTGCTCAGGGCATTTTGGCACCAAGGATAAGGCAGAAGTAGCATTTAAAACATATAGGATTCCAGATGTGAGCATGTCTTGGACACTGATAGCGGAGGAGAAATGTGTAATCCACACAGGTGTTCACATTATGGTGTGGCCACATGGTATGTGTGGATAAATAGCCCAGATAACGCTGATTGGCTTTGTAGGTTAGTTTCCTCTCTTCTTTCTTAAACTGTAAATTGAAATCCACACTCTGGGAGCCTGCAACTGTATACCTGTTAGCTGCATTCCCTGCTGCAGTGTCAACTTGATGGCTGAAGCCTCACATTCTTAAATGTCAGTGATTAGGTGTTAAAAGTTCCCCTCTTCCTGCTGGAGGAGGTTGGAGGAGGCCCCTGAGAACTGTTTGCCGTAGGAAATGAGAATTGCCAGGATCCTCTATTTCAATGGAGTCTGTGATCCCTTCACCTTGTGAAGGCTGAAACAATGCTGGTATTGCCACTTCAGCCCTGTCCCTGGCCAGAAAGTGAAGCCTGGTCCTTCTTCTGATGTAATGCTTCGCCTCTTCCGCTGTTCTCTACAAGGACAGGCCAGCAGAGATGGCTTTGCTGTGAGACAGAGTCTCCTTCCCTGCTGATGGGAACTGTAGTGCTTACACTTCCCCTACACTTCCCCTAAATCGCTTTGCAACTTCCTTTTCACAAGGAGCAGGCGAGTGGTCCATCCTGCACTAGCATGCTAACGAAACCAAATACTGGATTTCCTTGGTGAGAGGTTTCATTTTGAACGTCTTGAAGACAAGATGAGAAGGGGTTGTGAGCTAGACAGTCTCATTTTTATGGGAGGTAGTTGGAAAACTCATCACTTCTTCTGATGCTGGTTCTTCTCGAAGGCTTTGTAGTGACTGAGGTGTTACTACTGTTGACTGTGTTGGTTTCACGACAGAATTGTTGATCTTTGTAGGGATTATTTCAGTCCTTTTGTTCACCAGGTAACCTGAGAATAAACAAAACAAACTACCAGTGGTCTGTATCTTTTCCATCGATGTAGCAGATTCCAAAATGCTAAGTGGGGATTGGCCTGCTCATAAAGGTGCCCTTCTAAACTTCTGATGCTTCACACAGGCCTTGTGCATTGATTGGAAAAAATTACATTGAACTCTTGAGCTCTTAAATGATTTTTGGGTCTGGAGTTGATTTGGAGAGTGAAAAATGGATGTCACAAGTGTCTTGAAGACACTGCCTGAGGTAATGACGCTCATTCCAGGCTGTGCAGGCACTGTGGTGAGCAGCACCTCCCTGCTAGTTGGGCTCTTGCACAAGGAATGGATGGGTGTCCTGGGGGGTTCCTGGCTTTGTGCTGCTCTCCAGCTTTTTATTCCTATTTTTCTAAATGGATGGTCAGAATTCTCAGAGCAATTTGATTTAAAGAAGAAATGTTGAGCTGAAGGAATTAAAAAAACCCCAATCCAAACACAACAGAGGATCACCTAATTTGAGGCTGGTGTCTGTACCATGTCACACTCTCTTACTCCTGTCAGTCAGGGATCTTTTTATATGCGTATGAATTTTCTGAGACAGACCTTGCAGTCTAAGGCTGAGGTATCTTCCTACGTACTTCAGGCTCTTTCAGGAATCTGCTTGAGGTGCTGTTCCTCTTTTCCATTTCACAGCCATGCTGCTGCATCCCTTCTGATCAGGCAGGGAATTGAGGCTTTGGACTCGCTTCTCTGAGGAGACTCCTGAAGTTGCCTGGGAAAATGCTGTTGTGTCTGAGCAGCTGGCGAGGGCAGGCAGAGCTGCCAGACGAGGAGGGATGTGACTGTCTGAAGCAGTAGGAAGGAGGATGCACACGCTGGCCAGTGAGGCTTTGGGGAGCCGGATCCTCCGTTCCTGGCTTTGATTTGGTGTGAAAGGTTCAGCTCCAGGCTGCTGACCTCCCTGGCCCAGCCGTGTGGCAGGAGCAGTTGCTTGCGTGAGACCTTTCTTGATTTCTGTCCTGACCTGGTGTGTCATCTTCTGGAGACGATGGTTTTATAAAGATGCTCTTGGGTGGTGAGTGAAGTGCTGATATATATTCCCCCAAGCCCCATGGAGTATTATTTTTCTGTACTTCTTAGGTGAAAAAGAAGAATCTGGCAACTGTGTAGGAGGCTGTTGCTTTGACTGGTGTACACAAGCATTAAAAATGACAAATCTGGGGGTTTTATCTGGGATTTTTTGTCTGTTTCTTTTAACTCTTTGAGCTCTTCTGGACTTCTTTGCATGCAGGTAGAAAAAGAAAACCTAAGGCGTGGTCAGTGCCTTTGTCCCAGGAGAAATGCTGAGTGTCAGGGGAGTGTGGGCTTAGGGGCTACAGCATTCCCAGTTGTGGCTTGGGGCTACAGCGTTCCCAAATGTGTCTTCTCGTGCATTTCCCACTGCATGGGGCCTGGAGCAGTTATCTGAAACAGTAGTAATGTAAATTGAATGAGCAGTCCAGTTAAATAAGTAATGAAGTTAGCAGGGTGCCTAATTAAATTAAATTCAAAATTATGTATGGATGATGCCTTTCTAATAATTGCTGTAGGTTTGTCATTGAGGAACTCCACGCTGCCCTCTTGGATGAAGCTTTGCCTTTCCCGGGTGAGTGTTGGTACCACAGAGGGATGTGTTTTACACTTCAGTTTGGTTTGGCTCCTCCCTGATGCTCTTGTGACCATTGCAGTGTTGCTGTTTTCTGTTTTGCTGAGATGTGTGGAGGGAGTTTGGGTGATAACAGCCTCTGCTGCTTATGTGATGGTTTTTTACATTCCTACAAAGGGTTTCCAGTTTGCTCCTAGACCAGCCTTGGTGCTGTTTCCTTGGTCCCTGTGCCCCACTGATCTCCTGGTAGGGACTGTCCCCTGTCCTTTCCATCCTTGTGGTGCCTGGCAAGTTGCTCCTGTTTCCACAAAGCAGGATGGCACATCTGGTAACTCTGGGCACAGTGTTTTAGCCCATTTCTTTATTGAAAATAATCTCTTGATTTCCATCTTTCTGGGCTTCTTTCAAACAGCAGCGCTTTGAAAGGTGTGTATCAGTTTGGGGATAAACATTAAGCTGAGGCCAAAGAACAATTTTGAAGTGAGGGAAAGCTGCTGAACTTAAAGACAGTTGAGAAGATGCAGCCATCACAGCCACCAAAGGGAATTCTCCTCTCTCCAGACAGCACGTTTAGGGCAGTCTCTTGCTGTCCTGGGCACAGTCAGGCACTCAGTGCGTTTTGAAGATGGTTGTCAAGGCAGAGCTGGCTCTGGCTGGCAATTACTGACCTTTGAGGTAATGTGTCCTTAATAGAAGGATGGGAGTACATCAGAGGAAGAATTGTCATTGTCATTATCATCTTTTCACCTCCTTTTGAGAAGGGCAGGTCTATTAAAGGGCCTCTGCTCCAGCAGAACTGGTCCTGCCCCTCCAGGAGATGACTGCTGACTTTTCTGAAGACCTGGGTAGATGTAGGGAGGAGACAGAGCCCAAATGACCAGAGCTCCATTGCTGCTTTTTGAATTCCCCCCTTGCCCCACTGTTCATTTTGCACCAGGGTTTATGTGCTAAGTCCCAGATGGTGTCTTCAATGTAGTAGTCAAGCTTGCCTGATGCAGGGGCTGTGCTCCTGGGGACCCACAGCTGGCAGTGTGTTTTGGGCAGGGAGACTGTTCTGCATGAGTCAATACATGCTCTGCAGAGAAACACCTGGGACAGCAGCTATGCTGATGAATTACAGAAGATTTTTGTCACGTTCAGGGCAGTCTCATTCTTCCTTGTTGAAGATATCCCTGGGAAAACCTCCAGGTGATGAACAGGAGGATCATGCAACCACTTTTTCTCCAGGAATGGCAAATGTTTTGCAGTGCTTCCCCTGTGCTGCTTCATCAGAGAATCTGGAGGTCCTTTGCAAACCTTTAATTAGTCCTTGATTGGCCTTGGCACCTCCATGCCCACCACCCTAGTGACAGAGCAGCAAGGTTGGAGACCCTTGTAACCCCCCATCTCCCACGTGGCAGTGTGGAAGTAGAAGGATCTTGGCTATAGTCCTTATGAAGCCAGAGAAGTTTAGTAAACCACAGGGTGTAGTGATGGATATAACGAAGCGATTTGCATGGGTGCAGTGACCTGAGCAGGGCTCTGCACATTTCATGCACAGTTGCGTTAAAGGGATGCTGATCATTTTCAGCATGACCTGCTAATTATTAGAGCAGATGAAAGCCTTTTTTTTCCTTTTTAAATCCTCCTCCCCCTACATGCTCTCTTCTCCCTGCTCCTTCCCCAAGCCCTTATCTAAGCTAATCAACATGTCACAAACAGCCAAAAAAGCAGTATTCTTACAGCAGCTACTAACTAGAAAGGAGACAGCAGGCGTCTGCAGTCCCTCGGGAGGGACTCGCCTGGTATAAGCCATTGCTCTTAACAGCCAGAGTGAGAGCTGCAGAGTCAGAACAGAAAAGCTTTAAGCTTCTTTCTTTTGAGGTCCTAATACGCAGTGACCTGTATGCTATGATGTAGATTTTTAAGAAGACCCAAGTGTGGAAATTCAGTGGTGATGAGGGGCTTCCCAGATACCTGATACATCCCTGATTAAATATAAATTAATATCAATAGCTAAATACATTTTTGGGTAAGTTTTCAAAAGTTTGAGACATAGGGCTGTGTCCTTCAAGGAGAGTCTTTCCTTCCCAGATGTCTGTTTATTGTTGATACATCGTCCCTCAGCAGCAGAACACACAACTTAGGGGAGGGTTATGTTAATCTGGTGAAGCAGTTTCTGTGATTGCATCAAGCTGGACACAAGTTTGTTTTCTCCCACACTTCAAGCATTTGTTTTATCTAGAGCTGTGGGAGGGATTTTCCATTGTCCTCTGCTCTGTGCTGGATGAATACTTAAAAGTTGTGCTTGTGGTGATAACGGAGCAGGCTGAGACAGAGGACAGGCGTGTCTTAGGAATTTCAGCTGCGGTGGTACGCTGGAGGGAGGCTGAGCAAACGGACACGATGTTTAAATAGTGTGTCCTAAATTGCTTTAATTTGGTTCTTATTTTGTAAGCCATTGGCTGGGTTTTCTGTCCTTTCAGAAATCAGCAGCTTCTTATGAAATATGGAGCTGTTTAAAAACAGACAGCAGCTGCTCCATCCTTGCGTCAGCACGGACTCGGCAGAAGGAAGGGGAATGGTAGACGGTTGTTTAGCTGTGATATTCTTCCCTTCATTGCTGTTGTCATATTGTGTTAACAGAAGGTCTGATCAAATATACACCAGGAAAGTAAGACTTAATGTTTCTTTGTTCTCCTGGAATGGTGTTGGGAGGGGAGTGGGGGAATGTTTGAATGAGACTTTTATTTATGTGGTTCAGATAGCTCAGCATTGCCTGTGTCGGTAGATATGTTGTTCTGCTCTTATTTCTTAGGCTGCTTGCTGTATTTTTAGCTGGGAAAAGTCTTTACTTTGTTTGTACAAAACCTCTGCTATGTGGTATGGAAACTTTGCGGGGGGGATGGTGGCGGTGTAGGTATTTAACTGGGAGAGTATGATCTATTCATCCGACTTCCTAACTTGTTTTAAACTCTTCTCTTAAAAAAAAAAAATCTCAGCCAGATTCTTTAAAAAATAAAATGAAAAATGAGGAACATTGTTGCACAAGAACTGGAAAGAACCCAAATAGTTTGCTTACTGTTAAAATTGCGACATGACTGGAAACATTTGGTAAAGAAAAATTAATTGCGTGGTGTATTTGTGGTTTCCTGTTGAATCTCAATTTCTAGAGGAGGTTGAAAATCCCGTGGATGTTTCCTCAGATTACTAGATAGCATTAGACCTTGTGTGCATGATGAAAGACCTTCAATAAAGCGTGCCAGATATCCACAGCTTGCTATAAAAAGTCTCTCCCATCTGGAACGTGACTGTTTTCTCCTTTTTGAGAATGAGGATGATTTGAGCAGAGATAAACATGCAGGGAAATTTAGCCTGGTCCAGTCTTACTCTGCTGCCAATATGGATTTCCTTACAGTTTGGGAGTCACCCGAAGAAGGATGCTCCTGTGGTCTCTAGTCCTCAGACAGACCTTTTAATGAGCTTTGAAGCCACAGGCAGGGATGGCTGGTAAGGGAGGAGGACAGGGCTAAGCAGTTGTCATTCAGCAGAGGATGGGCTCGAATGTGGTTGAAGGATCTGCTCTGGGTCCTCTCACATCCCTCCTGGGTAGTGATCCTGTGCATGTTGAGCTGCAAAGCCAGAGCTTGGGGGAATCAGATGGGAGAACTGCCAGGACTGTTTGGAGTCCCCCTTTAGCTGCCCTTTGAGAGGCCCCACCGTGGCCAGTCACAAAGCCACTTCCATTCAGAGCTGGAGCACCTGGTTGTGAACATGGTCACATGTAGGAGGTGCTGGGTGGACAGATAGGGTGGTGAATGCTGGGGCAGATTGCTGAGGAACATGGTGGTTCCCATGTCTGGAGGCTTGGGGAGTGTCTGAGAGCTGCTGGCTGAAACCCTGGGCTGGAGACATCTGGCCAGGGGTCAGATCAGAGCATCACGTTGGCCCCCAGCCCCTGCTCTGCCTCCTTGTTTGATCACACAGAAGATGTTTGTGTATGCAAAAGTAGAACTCATGATGACACAGGGCTTAAGGTTGTGAAATCTTTGAGGCTCTTCTGGGTATTCCTGTGGGAAGGGAAGAGTTATCCCTCAGATAATTTCCATGGGGAAACAGTTAATCTCATAAACACCAGAGGTTGTTTTCTAAAGCGAAGGCAGGGCTGCGGGGGTGCGTGGTTAACCATGTAGAGTGAAGACAGGCTAAAACTCATAAAGGAAAAATGTATGTGGGAGTTTATAGATGTATATGAGTGTATTAGAACTTCAGTTTGAAATCACTGACTGAGATTAAAATGAGCTGCTGTGGAGCTACATCACTTACAGAGAGCTGAGAGCGACCTTTTGAGATGGATGGTGGCCCCACAACTTGATGACTGAGAACACGCATGGTTGTTTAAAGTCTGCTTCTTTAAAGTGTTGGGCTTTTTGGTGTAGTTTGAAATAATGAAAAACTTACTTTAGAATTAATGCTCATCCGACTTCCTGAAAATTCCCATCCAGTTTTGAATGTCTGTGTTCACTCTTGGGCTGTTGGGAGTTAAATTTTCCTCATGACTCAATTGTGGAAACGGTCTTCATTTATCGTTTCCCAGTTTAGCTCCCGTATTAAAATTATAACAAGGCTGGGATTTATTTTTGTCTTGTGTACATTTATCTCCTGTGTATCCTTGTGTCTATTTTTAGAGTCCTGCTCCATTGCTAAATGGATTGGCCGAGTTCTTGGGGACAAAATATTGAAGCATATGACTAGTCTGCAATACCCCTCAGCCACTCAGCTCTGCCATATTCATAGTGCCTGGGTTTACCCAGCATTTGTCACAGCTTATTTTAAATGCTGAGGATGCAGTGGGCAGAGCCAGCAGATAGATCTTAAATGGCATTATCAATTTGTAAGTGAAAGGAGGGAGGAGGTGGACATGGAGGGGAAGCTCCAGCTGAGAATAAACAGATAACAGTGGTGTGTGTTCGGGAAGCAGCTGAGTTGCGTGGCCTGGGTACGACCCCCTTGTTTAGATTTTTTTATTTGGACTTTTTTTTTTCCTGACAGGATATTTCTGTTTCAGACTGAAAATCAGGAAGTGTCAAATCCTCTGGAAGAGGACTGGTGTGGTGGTTGGAGTGTTATGAACTTACCCTTTCCTGAGTTAAAAAACAAGCTTTACATGGGTTCCAGCCATGTTTCAAAGTCCCCGTGACTTTTGCCAGTCGGTGGCTGAACGCTTGTCCTCCAGTTTCTACCTGACTTCCTGGCTTGCACAAGAGTGATTTGTGTTTCCACTGATCTTGCCTGCTCCTGGTTCCATATCCAGTCTGAGCTAGCTGGTGGTTTTGGTCTTTCAGGGATTTGCTCTGTTTGTTGAGTATCTTAACCATGTTCTTGCTTTGCTTGCAGGGTCTGTTTGTCCATGTGGCCTCTTACATGTCTGCAGCTTTCTCCCGAGTGTTAGGAAGATCCTCAGGGCTCTGCACACTGTGCTGTTACACCTTTCAGAGCTCTAGTTTCTGACGCTTTAAATTTTTTTTTAATTGCCTAGGCAGGGCCTTTGGCAAGGACATGGTCCAGAACTCACAGGAACAGAGAAGATTCTTACTGGAGTATAGCATGGCTTGGGATCAGATTCTTGATTGGATTTTTATTCCCTTCTTCTTTGTTGCTTTAAAAGATGTGATGAGCTATTTCCCTACTCTGATTTGCTGGATTTTTTTTTTTTTCCTTTCTCTGCTCTCTACAGGATATACTCTGCTACTGGACTTCTTGATCCAGTTGGAGAGGCACTGCCTAGTAATGCCAGCTTTTGCACAGATCCTTGGATGAATCGTCTTTTTCCACCTCCTCCCTTCTTTGTGTTCCTCATCCAACATCCTTTGGTTCCTACGTATATGCCACATGCTTCTTTTGTTTTGCCTGGGTCAACAGAATTTTCTGACGTTGGAGCCTGTTCCAAAGGATGTGGCTTGACCCTTGCAAATCTTTTTGTCTGCTGCAGGCTCCTCTGGTACAGGCAGGTGTGCCCAGTGTGTAATTGTACTTGGGATGGGTGTGTTTTTTGGAGGCTCTGGCTTGTGGAGCAGGGGGATGGTTTAGCCCTGGCCATGCAGCTGTGGGTGTAGGACACTTGGAGCTGCAGGGTAGGATCAGCACACGGGACTGAGTCTCCCAAAAGATTTGTTACTGTGGCCACAGAATTGCTTGGCAGGTGGAGTAGAGTTGATCAAACAAACCTGCTTCCACCAATTGTCCAGCTTTTGTATTTCTTTGGGTTTTTTTGTTTTTTTTTTTAATTTCATGGACTCTTAAAGCATGCGTGATTGAACAGTTTAATTAACTGTGGGAACTGCTGGAGATAACTTACTGGGATTTTCTGCAAACCTTGCTGCCCTTTTCATGTTTTTGGCACAGCAGAGTTGCTGTGAGCAAGCAGGCAGGAGTGCCCGAGAATGTGGCCCAGGTAAGATGTTATCACCAGAACAGAGATCAAAGTGCCTGTGCAGTTGACTCTCGTGTGTAGGCTGGATGTTTGCTGGTGGGAACCAGTCCCTGATCTGGTACCCCTACCTGGGCAGGCTCCTTGTGGAGCCAAGGTGCACCTCGGGCACAGTGCTGATCTTTGGGTCACCTACTCTTCCACCTGACACCGAAATATTTCAGAGGCTGTGAAACTGGTTACAGGAGGAATACCAGCAGTGTTGTTAAAGTTATAGGAGCTTTATGGAAACCTGGAGGTTTGTCATGGCCTGCCAGCACGTTTTCAGAGGTTGCTAATGGCTGATAGTTCAGCTTGTAATCCTGCTCCCCCTGCAGTGATGGGTGAATAGAGTCTCCACGTGACTTTGCAGAGGCTGGCATTCAGCCCAGATTCTTCTCCTGGTCCCGTCAGGAAAGTCCATCATGTCTGGATCCCTTGGCATGGCTGAACATGTGCTTTCCAGGGCACGGGAACCACCTGAGTGGTGGTACAGGAGCTGTAAGTGGCTGCAAGTGGCTCCTTCTCCAGGGAGAGCAGGAGAAGTGAAGACCCACCTTGGAATAATGGAGGTTATAACAACGAGGTTCTGGCTTGTGTTTCCAGCTTTATTAGCAGTGATCAAAATTGATTTTCCTAATGTATTTTTCTTGTGCTCACAGAGATTTTCTGTGGTCAAATCTGCCTTCTTGTTTTGTCCCTGTGCATGAATGGATTGTATTTGGAGCTGGCTTCCAAGCTGCAGACTCTGCTTCATCCTGACACCCAGCACTGAACGCGCCCTGGCTGTGCAGTCTGTCCGGAGGCTGTACATGATGGAGCGCACAATCGGCCTGGAATTGTTAAAGGTCAAGGATATTATTGCAGAAGGCTCATTTAAAAAAAACATTCTGTAAGAGGTGCTGGTGGTTATTTCCTCTAAATCCGTAGATTTGGGGTTTGAGAGGAAAAATTATTAAATGATGTCTTAAAGCTGAATAAAGAAGTCAGTATTGAATGTTTTAATGTCTTACAGATGCTGTGGGGTTGTGGGGTTTTATTTTAAATTTAACAATGGGAGTTGGAGTGGCTCCAGCACTGTAAAGAATAGCTTGTTTAATTAAAGGTTTAAGCTGGAGGAGCGTGTGTAGTGTGATGCCAGTTTAAAGTTTCAGCAGGGTTTTGTAGTTGTTATTCCCCATCTTGCATCATCCATCCGTGTGTCTGGGGTCATGGTGGGGATGGGTGTTCCTTGCCCAGAGAACAGAGGTTGGTCTCTGTAAGGTTTCTCCAGCTGTTTTAGCCCTGACTTTACTATTTTCTCTTTCTTGTGACTCCTGATGCCCACCTTAAGGTGCTGTCTTTGCAGGCACATGCACATGGTGTGTTACACACAGGAGGAAATACCAACTTTGGTTTTCCCTAATAGTTTGGGGTGTTTTTCAGGCTGGGAAGAGGGTGTTTTGTAGTCATGCTCTTAGATGTCATCTTGGTAATAGCAAATTGGGATGGAAGTTTTGGGGCAAGGGGCAGGAGACTGGGATCAAATGCAGTCTGCTCAGGAGGGTATCCTGAGACACACTGAGGTTTCCCTGGAATAGAGGAGCATGAGACAGAGCTGTGTCTGTGGCATTCAGCAGAGCGGGGCTAAATCCCATTCCTGTGGAAGTTCTTAGGTTTCAGTTCTCTGTGGCTTGTTCACCTGTAACTTACTGGGGTGAAACCCAGAAAATTTGCCATTAAAAAGAAACTAAATTGCTATTCTCACCTAGAAAGCACAAGTGTTCCAGCCGTGTGACCCTGAGTCCTCATATGAAAAAGCAACATCAAGAGATTTAAGGTTGACATCTCTTAACTTCAGCCCGTTCTAAGCTCATGGGATTCAGGTAGATGCTCCATGACAGGTCTGGTTTTCTGCCCCCTCGTGTGTGGCTCTGCCTGGCTCTGTGGTAGCACAATGTGTATTTAATTATCAGCAGCAACAGCTGCTGCTCTTGGCCATCTTGCTGGTATAGGAACCAGCATCTGCCAGGGTGTTCTGCATCCTGGTTTGTGCTAAGATGATTGCTCGACTTTTTTTTTTTTTTACTGTGGGAATTAGGCTCTTCTGTGGCATTAGGAATTGTAGCCTTGTATCAAAGGCTGAGCAACTCTGAGCATGACATGTACCAAGGAACCTTTATGGTTTGCATTTAGTCTCTCCTGGTATGTTTATTCCCATAAAATAATTAATTGAACTAGAGCTGCAAGCAGTGTTATCACCTTTACACATTAGAAAATCATAATCATGCTCTGCAACCTAATGAGATTTAGAAAGAAATGTTGTTTTTTTGTTTGCCGTCTGGTTTTGAGTGTTAAAGACTCCCAGGGGTTGTGCATTCAAGCCTTTCCTGGAGATCGTGGGGGCAGTGGGCTGCTGTGTGCAGAGGCCTGGCCATGGAGAGCCACCAGCACAGAGCAGGAGCCTTTGGGTTTCCCGGAGTTATTGCCAGACATGGAGCTTGATTGTGAACACTGGCAACACTGTTTTCAGAACTGAGCACTGAGAATGGAGCAGTGTTCTTGTGGTGGCCTTGGCCCTGCTGTTTTTCAGTTTTCTCTTTAATTTCTATTGTTTTCTTTGCTTATTTGCTAACTTGCAAAATTCAACAAATTGCAGAGGATCTCCCAGCCCTTGGGGTGAGTTTTACTCTGGGCTGCAGTGAGCCAGCACACGGCAGTGGCACTCGCTGAGCTCCTGCTCAGAGGTGTAAATGAGACTGGGACCTGCTGGCCTTCAGGTGGTCAGGTCTGTGTCAGGGTGTGGAAATGGTGGGGTCATCCTGGACAGAGAGTGTGTGTGTGTGTGTAGTCAGGGTAAATATTAACTTCACATGATCTTGGGAACTGCTCTGTGTGTGTGTGTTAGCTGCTCACTTCAGTAGGATTTGGTTGAAACTCAATCACAGAGCTCCTTAACTTCATCAGCCTTCCTACACCACTGACATTAATGATGGCTTGAGTGTCTTTTCCTCTTCTGTTTGAGTTTTGTTGCTGTTTCTCAGTCTTGCCGGGATGCGTTACTGCTTTTAACTCATTCAGCTTCAGAATAAGTCCAAGCTTTATGGGCAGGTTACCTTACACTGCCACAGGGACACAGGGCATCTTGAATGCAGTTGGTTCTCCACGACATCCCTGCAGTACTATCCCAGAAGGACACATGAATTCTCCCAGCACTTGATGAGAGAGGATTTGTAAAGCATCTTGCTTCCCTGCAGCTCTGCATATCACACCCGGAGCCCCGCCAGCCTGCTCGCAGCTTGCCCGGGAGGGCAGCAACAGAACCACATGCACAAAGTGTTATTTTGTGGTCTGTTTTCTCTCAGGCCAGGCGAGCTGGAGGGGAACCTTGTATGCAGCTTGCTGGAGCCAACGAGCAGAGCAAATGTACCTGCTGAGTAACAGACTGAAACAAACCTGGAAAACCCCAGATGGGGTTGTGGCAGTTAGTGCAGATGCTGTCTGTGACAAATCTACAAATCCAGTAGAGGGGAAACAGTTCCTGTGTGCTGTCCCTGGGAAGAGGAGCATTCCCTGCTCCACTGCCCGGTGACCCTGGACAGTTCATCTGGACAATGCCTGCTGGCGGTGCAGGAAGGAAATAGTTAAAGGAGGAGAGGTTGTCAAGTTGGGTTAGCCATCAGATAGCTAATATTTTAGAGGTTTTTCAGAGCTAAGCTATAAAAAGGCCGTAGCAGTATTTCAACTCGCCCATTGTCTGCTGGAAGCCAGCCAGCGTTGCCATGCCGACGAGGAATTATTACTTGCTGCCAGAGCTGGAGGAAAAGCTCATACTTTTGGCTTCAAAACAGGAGGGGTGGACTTATGTAATCCACTGTGTTTATAGGCTGAGACTGGCAGGAGCATTGAGAAATAATTACAGGCTTTCCATTTCATTTCCAGATTGGTTTTAAGGCTGTGTGGCCTTGCTTTATTTATTTATTTTGAAGTTAAGAGGGTGGCTGCTAAAGATGCAGGAGGTGATGTGGGGATGCTGCTAGGTAAGTACCCCCCACTTCCCTCCCCTGGCTGGCTGGGCAGCTTTTGTTTTGGTGGCATTTTGTGTGGAGAACTAAACTAGGCCACAGCAGAAAGAAGTTGCTTTGAAAAACTGGGACTTGGCCCGGCGACACAGAAACAGTGTTTAATGCTGGAGACCGAGCACACGCTCCTGCGGTTGCCCGGCTGCTTGCCGGTGGAGGTGAAGTGCGAGGTTTTGTGAGCCCCTGCTGCTTTCTGAGGTGATTTTATCCCTCCAGCCCTCCTTGCCGGGGGCATGTAATTTTAGCAGGAGGGTAGCAACAAGGAAAAAGGAGAGAAAAAGTTTGGAAATTTTTTTTTTCCTGGACTTCTTGGTCTCACGTGTTGCTCCGTCGGCTGGAGATAGGATTTGTCAGTGGGATCAAAGCAGTTTTGCTGATGTTTCATGCTTTTGAGAGGTGAATTGCAAAGTTTAGCCTGTAATTAATGTGGGCTTGTTCGTCCTGGGAGCAGTCAGCAGATGATGCTGTAATTTGGGTTTGCCTGAAAAGCAGCGCTCGGTGCGTTTTGACTTCGGTCAGGCCAGTGGGAGTTTGCAGCTGCTGTTTTGGTGCTGGCTGTCGCATACAGGGGGTTACTGCTGGTGAACTCTGCTGCAGAACTTTGAGAACGGGTGGTTTTGCTGGTTCTGAGGATCGTGGTCCTGTGATCCTCGGGAAGGCACTTCTGGTGTGGTGGGGATTCCAGGAGGGATGGTGGGATGGGGCTTTTGCTGGGCTGGAAAGCGGCAGCGGGGTGAGGGATGCTGCGGGTGGGACAGGAGGGCAGAGCTGGGGTGAGCTGTGCTGCTCCTCTGTGCTCAGTCCTCCTTCAGTAAATGCAAATCTTGCAACTGTGACTTTTTTAATCTCTTTACATTGGGTGTAAAGCTCCGAAGAGTGAATGAAGCCCATTTTTGGAGGGGATGAAGAAGAATGCTTTGATATGCTGCAGATTTGCTGCAGAGGTTACAAAGTGTATAGAAGCTGCTGTGTGCTGTGATTTTTTAAAGTTTTCTTTCGTTGCACAGTGTCCTGCTAAGAAGTTACCTTCTCAGTCCATGCTAATCTGCCTTCTTGCCACTGTTGCATGGGGTGTACAGATGAAATATCCCCACTTGCTGTGCCAGACTGCTCTTGAGAGTGGACTCCACTGTTGTCCAGCACTTGTAACTCAAGAGAAACTGCACTTTTTAGGGACAGCTGCAGTCCTGTATGAACATATTTGGGCCCTGTCTTGAAACACGGGGGTGCCTCAGTGGAACAATGGACACAACAGCTTGTTGAATGCCCACTGCAGAAATAAACTGCTTTATCCACAGTTTTCCACAGTTACGGGCAAAAACTTGGGAGAGTGGTGACATGCTTTCAGTGGGGAAATGTCCCTTGAAAACAGCAGGTTTGCCTGGTGTTACCAGAGACACATGAGTGTGTTACACAAAATAATTCAATCATTTAGTGATCCATAATACTGCTCTAACTCCTACCACAGATGCTGTTGGATTCAATGCAAGTTGGATTTGTTACTGCAGGGGTTTTTGGGCGCTCTTTTTTTTTTCCCCCGTTCTCTGGGATTCATGCCAAGATGAACTGTATGTTCTGTTCTTAAGAGCTATGAGTAATGTATGTGTGAATCTATAACATAAGTAATACGAGTATATAAAATGTGTGAGTATGCAGGATCCGTGTATCCTGCGTCTGCAGAGCACCGCACACATGCTCCGTGTGCGTTCTGAAATGGGGTGTGATACATGTCTGGGCAAAATTAATGACATGCCTTGGAGTTACTGCTCGCTGCAGAGCCCTGTCTGATGGCCTCATCCCAGAGAACTGAGCTGAAATCCCAGTCGCAGCTACGGGTTGGCTGCTTAATTGCCCTTTTGGAGGAGTTACAAATTAGAGAGGGCTGGAAGTCCCTCCCTGCGCCTTAATGGAAGCTAGCTTTAACGGAGACAGGAGGGATGCTTGCACCGTAGCCGGTGTGTTCTGCAGGGTTGGGGAGCAGTGAGGGGTAGCTGGGGGTGCTGGGGGGCCTGTGCCTTGGAGCAGGGTGTCCTGGGAGTGCTGGGGGTCCCATCTGCATCACCCCAGGTAGGTGTGATGGCTGCTGTGGGCTGCTCCAGGCGCTGCGAGTGATGCACTCCAAGGCAGGCCTGCTGCTTTTAGTAGGATTTTTTTATTATTATTATTATTTTTCAGATGAATAAAATGGGCTTTCACTCATAAATTATTTTTCTTATGTGAAAAATGAGAAGGTGGCAAGTAGCCAATTTCCCCGCCTCCCTCTTCCCAGCTCCGATGAGGTCATTGCCTCTTAAAGTTTATACCACGCACTGTGAGACATGGCTGGAGGAGCAAGAAGGCAACAAATGACTCTCTCGGAGTGGGGGGGAGCGATGACCGCTCATCCCTGAAGTGTTAGTGAGCCGTAAGTGATACCTGGGCAGACAGAGTGGGGAGGGGGCCTGGTACAGATCTCTGGGAAAACCTTACAGGATCAGATCCGTGTGGGAGGGGAGTGCCCTGGTCGCTTCCTGGTCCCTGCTATGCTCCAGGTACAAGGCACGGCAGGATCTGGGGTACGCTGGATGCAGCTCCACGGGGTGGTTGTGCTGTTTGGTGGGCTGCCACGTGGAAGGAGACTGGGCATGTGCTTCGGTGAAATGGGATCAGCAGCAGTCCTGGCATTCCTTGTCTGAGCTCGCTCTTGTGTCCATTTACTTTTTCTCGGGAATTTCCTCAGTGCTGTTTTTGCAGTGGGGTTGCGAAAGTTCATGACCCAATGAAGGATCTCTCCAAGACCTTTGCGTCCCTGGCTGAGTGGCTGCCTGGAGAAGCTGTTTTTCTTTTCCCTTGAACTCCATGCTGAGCTGTGTGTGGATTCCTGAGCTATTGTTTTCTTCTTGTCTGTCCATCCCCCCCCACCCCCCCGCCATCCCATGGTGGAAGTGATATGGAAACAGGACTGCCCAGATTGTGAGGTGGTCCCGGGGGCGTTCCTACACACTGCAGCCCAGGAGGGTGGATTTGGAGAGCTGTAGCCTCCTCCCTGCAGCCTCCATTGGGGTGCTTGGGGACAGTGGCCTGCGCTGTCTGTGGTTTTCAGGTGTGGTATTGGCCTGAAACCACTATTTCATAGGTGCCATAATTGACTATTGAAATGTCAGAGTTTATTTGCTACCTGGTGCCTTTGCCATGTCTCTGATTTTGGCTGGGGTTGGCTGTACCTTCTGGGGTGGTCAGGGAGAGAACTCTTGATGTGTCTTAGTCTCTTACTGTTTCACAGCCCCGTCGTTGCTCTGTGGAGGTGTGATGGGCTGAAGAAGTGCAGTTGGAAGTCAGTGAGGGGTCCTACATGTCGCTGTGCTTTTAGGCACAAACTTAATAAAACCCAACCTGTATTAAAATTGCTCCTCCAATGCAGCTTGTCTGTTCCTTGTGGATCATTGAAGCGTCCTGTTACTTCCAGCTGCTCTTGTGCTGCTGCACCTCAGCGATGTCTTCTGTTCACCAATTCTTTGTCTTTTTGCTTCTCCATAGCAGCCTCGTGGATTTTTTTTCCCCTGTCAACACAATACAATCACTCCTTGTTAGCCTATCTTGCTCTTTCCTCTTTCAAGGAAGGGAAGGATCAGGGGAACCAGATCTGATAATTCCAGTGAGTAGAACTGTTCCCCTGAGCCCTTTATAAAGAAATAAAAAGGCTCTCCTTCTCTCTGCTTCTCTTTGAGTACAAGCACTTTACCCTCTTGGATTCCCTGCAGGCTCCTCATACTGCTAAA
>NW_008238337.1:2068071-2078685 GCF_000691975.1 Corvus brachyrhynchos
AGCAGGAATTACCATCAGTGTTTTGACACCTGGAGGTACAATTTCTATTAGCTTTTATATAAAAACAACACCAGTTTTGCCAACAGAGTTCTTGTTAAATAATGCATGAAGACCCCACTCCTGACAGTAGGTATTTTTCTTTCACTTTCCTGGACTCTTGGATAATGGCTTAATTTTTGTGACCATTGGAGAAAGCGATACACACTCTCACACAAGGAAATATATATGCGGACACACACGAGCTTAACTCCCAGGCAGACAGTCAATTACCCCATTTGCTAATCAATGTGGGGAGATAGGGGAAAGCAATTTGAGGTTGGTCTGTTGAGCAGGCTTGGATCATTGTTTTATTTTTTTGGAAGCAGCAGAACACAGTCCTCCTGAGAGCTTTGATGGTAAATCAGCCTGTTTCTGTGTGATCTGAGAGGCCCTGGGAGAGTCTGTGTGCTCCCAGACAGAGATGAGCACAAGGATCATCAGGAACAAAAACGGGGAACTTGTGGTTTTGCCTGGATGATGCTTGGCATGGAGCATATGCTCTGTGCTCACTTTTGGGGGAAATGAAGTGAAACAGAAGGGCACAGCATGTGGATGTGACTGCTAATAGTGAGAATCAAAGTACAGTTTTGACATTTCTAACCTAATAAGTGGTGCTGCGTGCGAGAGCCTGCTTATTTTCCTTTTTCACCATGAGATGCTTTGACAGAGGAGTAAAGTCCCATTTTGACATTTCTGTCATTTTAACTAAAGAGAGAGATTACAGTAAATTGGATTAAGTGAAAATCTTCTTCAGATGTTTGTGGTTTGGGCTGATTTATGGATAGATGTCATTTGAACGTCATTCTGCATTTTTCAAGCATCTGCTTGATGGTTGCTTTAATGCTGTTTCTGCAAATAGTCCACGCAGAGGAGGGAAGGCTGAGCAAGCAGCAGCACCCCGTGACAGAGCTAATGCTGGTGTGTGGTATGGGGACAGCAAAACACTGTCCTTCTCACGCTCCTGGACTCACAGTGCCAGATTCTGTAATGGGTGCTTGCTTCTCAGTTGAGTTCCTGTTATTAAACTTCATTATCTTCTCTTGAAAGTCATTTAAATAGACTTTTAAAAGTATTTTTCCCACCCTGGAGTAAGATGGTTCAGCACACACATTCCTTATGGTGCACTTGGCAAATCTGGGGTTTCCTGTTGCCCCGCGACGGGCAGTGACGTTCTTCTGGTTACGCTCATGCAGAGTCCTTCACTGGCCGTGCGTGTGACTTTTCCAGGAACCAAAATATTCTCCTAAGCATGTGCTGGCTCACTGACATGAGCAACGGCATGTGAAAATACTTTGTCCGTGCACGGATATTTCCAAAAGATAGTGTTGAAAGTTCTTCCATTAAACTTACAGCCTGAGACTTCTGAAATATATATGTCCTTTGTGGTTTCCTCCAGCTAAGCTATTTAGAAGCTGCTGGTGCCATTTGGAAAGCTGCATAATCTCTTGTGGGTGATGATGTAATCAGCACTGTAATCAAATCTGCCAATGATGTCATGGCTGGAGTAGTCCACTGTTCCCTGGTGCAGTGATTAGCGGGATGTGATTGAAGGGTCACTGCAGATGGTGATGGGGAAGTGGGATGTACCCACCCTGCGAGGCATGGGGCAGCTGATGGCCAGCACTGCTCCTGGAGCTGCCTCTGCTCTGTGCTGAGCGAAGGCAGCGTGTGACTGGGGCTGGGAGGGAGACTGTAAAAACCGCCTTAATTCTCTCAAGGGGTTGGATGTCTTAGATTGTGTCTGTATTTGTTTTTACTGTCCTGGGGCAGGCAGGCACTGTCCGGATGTAAGTTACAGAAAGGTACCATGGGAAACAGAGTGCATCAAATCTCGGCTCCTTGGGGTGAGTCGGCTGGTGATGCTTCACATCTTCCCTCTGAACGGAGCCCCCCTGGTTTGATTTGCAGGGTCTCAGCACTGCCAGAGTTTTCTCCTGCTGCTATTCACGCCGTGGCTGCGGTGTTTTGTTTTCTGCCTCTTTGCCCACCTCAGTATTTTGCAGCATCCTTGCAGTTAAAAGACAAGATTTTGCCTTTTGCCATGTGAGCATTTGTGCTTTGCTAGTGCCTCAAAGGGCAATTCTTAAAACATTTTCTGTATTATTTTTCATGATACGATTATTAGTAGAAGATCACACTACCGAGGGAAGATAAATTTGTAATCCTGCTTAATGGCTGATCTTATCCAGCTGAGTAACTCTCATTGCATAAGGGACAGTGACCTAAAATCTTTTAAAACCGTCGGACAGGATGCCTTTCCCTTCTCGACTTAGCACACATGGCTGTGATACAGACTTTAAATGGTTTAAAGTTAACTGGTTTACTTTGAAATTTGAATGCCTGCTGGTAACTAACCTTTGGGTTAGTATGCCAAAAAGAACAGTAGTGCTGCAGGGTGTGAGTGACTTTAATGTATCAGTCTACGTGTTAAACTGCATCTCTTGCAGCCTGGTTTGCTGTTTGGGATTGCTGAACAGTATTTACAAAGGTTACCTGGCATGAATGACAGGAGGATCAAACAGAAGAGCTTGATCACAATCCTCCTCAGGCAGGTTCATGAGAGAGGCTGGGGTGGGAATTCTAAGGGATGGCTCTGGCACTGGGGAAGAGCTTGCTCCGTCCCTCTCCATCACACTCCCACTGCTGGATACCTGCAGAGAGGGGTAGGTGGGTGAGCAGGAGGGGAGGAAAAGCTGCTGCTTGTGAGCAGTGAAGAATTAAAAACATCTGCTCCAGCTGTGTGCCTCAGTGCTATTGTTTTTAACTTCTCTCAGTAAAGCCAATGAGGAACTGGTGGTGCATTTCTTGGCAGTGATCTGGTCTTGCTGGAGTTGAAGAGATATTTCCCTTCCTGCTCAGCTGGCCCTTTCTCCTCCCATCCCTCTCAAGCACGTAGCCCCAGGTTGAGCTCAGGCTCTCCATGCTGGGGAGGATGGTGCGAGGACATTTGTTAGGTTTCTTTCCCCCTCTATTCCCTGAGAAATGCTATGTTAAATATCTTAGTGTCATGAGCTCCATCTAAAGATGTGAAGCTCATTCTGTCACCTCACCTGTCTGCTTCAGAACCCCTTGTTGGACGAGGGAGCACAGGCTGCTTGTGTGTGAAGCCAGAGAGCAAGGATGGGATTTGCTGCTGCCAAGCATCGTCTTCTCTTTGTGGAGAAACTCAGCTTTGTGGGTCAGACCTGGAGCGTGCAGTTCCTGAAGTCCCAGTTGCTCAAGCTGGGAGCAACTGGCACTGGATACACCTCAGGCTGCTAAGCAGTCCCCTCCAAGCTGAGCAAGCATCTGAGCAGAGGGATGCCCTCTCTCCTCTCTGGATGCTCACCTGGGGTGGGATGTTCACAGCCCCTGGAGGTGGCTGGCCATGCTCAGGTTCGCAGCCCGCAAAGTGAGCGAGTGAGGGTCAGCAGCTGGGATGTGTTGGCAGCGCTCTGGAAGAGGTGCTCCTTCATTTACTGAAGGTGATATCCTGGTGACTGGCAGTGGGGGAGGAAGAGGGTTTTTTCTCTCTGGTGTGGGTGAATCAGTGCTGTCTGTGATGGATTCTTAGTGCGACAGGCTCTAAATAGGAACTCCCAGGGGAAATTAGCCTGCAGCTTTTGCCTTTATTAAATATTCTCTAGTGCCATCCCAAAGGACCACTTTTTAGTGCTCACAATGTTTCATCTGTACTTTTAACATCACCTACATGGAATGTGGCAATATATGGTCTATAATTACATTAAAGCCTATGTACAAATAGTTAAGAAATGACAGATAGCATGTTCTGTTCTTCAGGTCTGTGACATGATGGGGTCATACACGTAGGTGTGGGAATCTCAGCTGGAGATATTGCAGATTATTACCAAGTCCGATAGCTTACTTAGAGCTAGGGCTTATAATGATTGATTTAGCCATTTATTCAAACACCTATTTAATGATTGATTAAGCCTTTATAAACTATTTGTGACTTTTAAAATGGGACCTGATGTATTGTAGCTCCATTAGCATTTAGCTAATAAAAGAGGCTGTGGACCTATAACGCCAAGTTAGTTGACAGAAATTACATTTTAGGCCTTTCCTGTGTTGAAGTATTAAGTACCTTGTTACAGATTGTTCTTGGTGTGCTTAAGGCACAGAAGTACAATCTGCTCCCTTGCTTCTGCCCTTGGGAGCAGCTCTGACAGAGCTCTTTGCTGCCTCGGAGCAGAGCCCTGGTGATGCTGGTGACTATTCAAGCACATCCCAGCTGCCCTGGCTTGCTGCTGGAGCAGGTGGGGTCCTGCACTTTCCCCTGGGCCCTGTGGGATCTAGGCTGAGGGAACTAAAAGCTGTAAAGGGAAGAGAGTGGTTTGCTTGGAGGCAAGGGATGCCAAACTGGAATTTCATTGGAGAGGCTGGGTTGGAGTGGGAGAGCGGGAAGGTTGCTTTGGAAGAGAAGAGGTGCAGGCTAAGCTCTGCATCCTGCTCTGTGTCCAGAAGTGTGCTGTCTTCTGAGTTTTCCTAGAATCTTAGAATGGGTGGGGTTTGAAAGGACCTTGAAGATCATCTAGTTCCAGCCCCTTGCCCCTCATACCTTCCACTAGATCAGATTGTGCAACCCCCATCCAGCCAGTCCTTACCTTTATTTAACCAAGTACCAGAACCTAGAGGTAAATTCTGTACACAGGATTATAGAAGACGGGGTTTTTTTTTTCAATCTGACTTCTTTGTTTGCGTATAAAAGCATTTTTTTCCGTGAGCTGCTCAACTTTCCGTTTGCTTGAGCTGTACAGAGCTGGCAGCTGGGATGAGCTGTGTAATGGGATATCTGAATCGCAGCAGGAAACCAGCTCCAGTTTAAACAGACCTGATTTAAAAGCAGATTCAGTCAAACCAGTACAAACTCCTGCTCAGAGAAACTAAAACTTCTTTATATCCAGTTGATGGCACTTCTGCTCAGGTCAGTAACTGTTTCTGAGGGATTCTCAAGTGGACAGTGAGTAGGACCTCTCAATTACAGCTTGAGCAAGGTGCATCCCTGATGCTCTGCACTTCTCACGGGGCTGTAGGAAGTAGGTAAAATTTGGCAAGGGCTGACTTTTCCTCTGTCCCCACTCCTGCCTAGTAGGTGACTTCCTGCTCACATGGTTAAATGATCTTGGTGAGTGGTGTATGTTTGAATGGTAATGCTGTGCTATTTCCTTGGCAGGCTGAGCTTGTAGGACTTGGAAATATTGTGGCAAGGCTGATGATGTAAATGAGCACATGGGGACGTGGGAATGGTCCTGCCCTGTGAGCGGCTGATGTGAAAACAAAACTGGGAAGCCTTTTCCAGGCTTGGGCTGGGGAGCAGGGAGGGAGGTGGTTTTGGGGAAGGCTGCAGTTAATATTTCTCTTTCCACGTTGCTAAACAGTTCAAAATTCATTTCTTTACCTCTAGCATCTGTCTGCAAGATTTGTGTGTTTGTTTCTGGAGATTTCCTACTCGTCGGCAGCGAGCCATGCCGTAGGAAACGGAGGGAGAAGGGGTTGGCTCCAGTGGCCTGAGCCCATTGTTCAGCCCCCAGCCAGCTGTTCTGCAGCTGTTTGCAGTGCAGAGACCACAGTGGTTTGAACGGAGGGGGTTTCCCAGAGCTCACCCTGTGCTGGGCAGGAGATGACAGATGAGGGTGCCCTATCTGCCATCCTGCCTGTGGCCCCCTCCAAGGGGATGTGTGTGGGTGTTGTGTAGAGTGCCAGGTGCTTCTCTGGGACATCGCAGTAGGATGAAGAAAATTGAGGTTTATTTACCCTAACTGCTCAAGTATTTTCTTTCCTTGATTTTTCTCTGTCTGTAAAGTTTATCACTTTAACCCAGGGATAAGAAATAAACTCTGGGGGACACTAATGAATTGCAAGAGGGGAAACAGTGAATTCCCCTTTGGGTAGGAGTTTACTGTTCAAGCCTTGACCTTGTTAAAACTTGTTAACTCAATAAAAGTTTGAGTATTTAAAGACAAGTGACTTCTTCCTGCCTTGAGGGGCATAATTAAGTCATTCCACACCCCTTAAACCAGAGCTGTGGGAGGAGGACTAAGGAGCTCCCTATCCTGCCTGCCTAAGTCAGTCAACAACCTTCCACCTGAGTCATCTCTGTCCTGCAAGGCAGCATCCCTGAGCTGTGTGGAGCTACTGCTGGGAGGCTGTGGAAGTGCTGGGAGAGTCTGGCAGTGGTTGTGTGGGAAACCTGGTATTTCCCAGCTGCTGGGAGGATGACATTGCTCCTTTTGAAGGGCAGGCAGTTCTTCCATTGGTTGAAATTGTGGTCAAGTTTTTTGTATTAAAGCAGACTGAATTTCCTGGGTAAAGCATGCAACAGAGCTTCATGGAGAGAGGGGGGTTTGTGCGCGTGTGTGTGCTGTGTTCATCCGTAAAAATTCCTGTACAACTTAAAACTGGAGAGTTCTCCCAAATACAGAGGCTTGCTGTTTTTCCAGTTTGAAGTGGCATGTCTGTGCCTACCAAGCTGTAATCAGTACCCACTGGTGTGAATTCTTCTGGAATTGCAGCTCCCAAGATGGACAAATAAGGACTTTCCCATGCAAGAGAGCCCCAGGAGTGCACACAAACTGCCCAGCTGTGCAGAGGAGTATCCCCTGATGTGACTGCTTTACACCTGGAATGCTGTTATTGCCTCTTGTCTATTTAAAAAGCATTTGGCTTCAGTTTTTCTTTTTCTTTTCCCCCTGAACTCTTCACTTCTGTGCTGTCTTTTCCCTAGGAGAGTCACTTTTCCAGTGCCTTTCCCACAGTAAGGCTTTCTGTGAGGGCAGGGTCTGTGGCTGGCAGGAGGCTGGGTGAAGTGTGAAGAGCAGGCAGGGGTGGCTTGGTTGGATTCATGTTCCCTGGGTGGGCTTGAGAGCTTTGCAGGAGTAGTGGGAAGGGCCATGTGCTGTGGTACAGAGCCCTCACAGGCACCACAGCTATTTTCAGTGAAATGCACCATCATTGGCTACTCCTGGTAAAGTACCGGGGTTGTTAAAGGTAGTTGTCTCATGAGCAGCTCAGCTGCCCAAGCAGAAGTCATGGAGATTTGGGGACAATAATCGTCTTAGTTATCCCTGTGTAAGCTGCTCTGTTTCAACGTGATACCACAGGAAACTCGTTGCCTCAGCAGAGACAATTTTGGATGCCATGTCTTTTCTTGCTGTGCATAACGAGCGTTCATCTTAGTTTAAATCTGAGTCCTTCATCAAGGTTATTTGCTCAATGCATGAAGGTACTGGGAAGCATCCTTAAGTACCTCCCAGACGGACTCTGGAAAGATTATTATGCCATAATTTGTTTCTATAGCTCCACAAAAGCAGTATTTGACCTTGGGAAACTATGGCTCTCCTATTTCCTGTGCTGGCATTCCCAGTGCTCTTGTCCAGACCAGCTTGGTCTGAGTTCAGTGACTCAGAGCTAGAGCTGCTGTGTGCCCAGGAGCTGTACTGCCCAGATGAGGAGGATTGCTTGGTGTCAGATGTTTCCCTCATGGTTTTCTTTGTTTCTGTTACACTGCTGAAAGGTGAGGAGCCCTTTGAAACCTCGGCCCCAGGACAGGTGGAGGTGGACAGGAGGTACCTGCCTATGCCTGCACAGTGGCAGCAGCAAATTGGGCCAGTGACTCATCTTGGGAATAGCTTGACATTGGCAGCTGAGGGGGTTTTTATTAAGTAGTTGTTAATTATTATTCCTTAATAGCTTTGAGTTCAGCAATTGCTAAACAGGATGGACTGATAGCCCAGGGACTGGGCATTTTGCCAGCAAACAAGGCAAAAGTCTCCCCTCCCTCCCATGTGACAGGGCAGGGAGACCAGAGTCTTCTGACCCCGTCTTGCTGGCGCTCATTGCTTCTCCCTGGAAGAGCAGACCCTTCAAGATGTCTCATCTGTGTAGCATGAATTACGGTCATCTTTCAAGGACTCCTGCAAACTAGTCCACAGGCTGCCAGGAACTTGTAAATGACAGGCTGAAAACCATTGCTCCGAGCCCAGGAGAGGCAAATGGCAAAGGGTCCGACCAGGCTGCAGTTTGAGAAGTGTCCTGATCAGCAAGGCAGGACTTCTGGTCTGCTGGGGAGTGACTGACAGCTTTGGACAGCTTGTTGTCAGCAGGACTGAGCTTGGCAGGGAAGCACTGAAATCCCGTTTGCCCACTTGCATGAGTTCAGTTATTAAACACATCAGGAATCCCCATCTGTTTTGTAAGCCCGTCTGTAGAAACAACCCAAAGCCTGGCTCCTGCAAAGTGCCATTTGCCTTGGAGTGAAGCTGGAGGGAGCTGGAGCTGTGCAAGCTTTTCCTTCTTTTCAGGGTAAGACTCCTCTGTGGATTCAGAACAGGTTTGCTGCAGCCCAGGCCTCTTGCTGCAGTGGGCTGTGGTTTATGTACGGGGTATTTGACAAGGGGACGGAGGAGGAGGTGGAGGTGATGTTTTCCTGCTCCCCTTCCCTCACTGCAAATTGTCCTCATTGTATGCAAACATTGGAATTTTTTGGTGCCTCTAGAGAGACTTTGACTTTCTGTCTAGAAGCTATTAATTACCTAGACAAGGATAGCAGAACATACCCAATTAATGGCTCCTACTGCTTAGACCTGTCTGTCCGACTGATGTGCTGTGAACTAATGAGCAGCTCCTTTCTCTGGGCCAGCAGTGAGCCAGAACTTCTCATCGGTGTTCCTGGGGAGAATTGAAAGCAGCAGCAATGTGCAGGAACAAATAGCTGGAATTCAGTTATTAACCTGGGCTGAAAATTGGCTCTATCTGCTAGTAATTACCTGGAGGATGTTAGGAGGAAGACCTAGGGGAGGGTTCAGAGCTGGTGTGTGACAGACCATCACAAGTGACTGAGGTAGCGTTACTTCAGTTCCCGTCCAGAATCTGGGGTGCAGGGGTGTGCTGGGTACGTGTAGCAACTGCAGTGAAAACCAGGAGTGAAATGGGTTTGTTTAAAACAGCTCTGCTCCCAAAAGACTCCCTCCTTTAGTGATATTTTATGACACAGCTGCATAGCATCTCATATATTTTTGAGTACCTTGGTTTACAGGTCATTTAATTTATTTGCAGGCTTCGTTTCGGTTCCCTAGGGTAATTTTGTTCCTTTGCACATGTCTTCCTAGGGAGGCATTAAATTGTGCAGTTTGTCATAATAGTTCAGCTTTTATGCTGGCAGTTGGTGCTCTTCAAAGATCCTCGTGTGAGGTTTAGACTCCTGAATCATTAGAGGATCATGAAAGAAAAGGAATAATTTAGAAGGCAAAGATGTTTTGTCGCCTTTGAAAATTGGGAACGTGCGAAAGGAGAAGATGTTTAGCGGTACAATATGCCTCAAAGAACTTATCTTAGGAACTCCAGAAAATGAATTTCCCTTCTTTATTCAGCATGTAAATAACCGAAAATGTCACTCCTGAGCTGAGTAATTTGTTCAACAAAAGGATCTGGAGGAGATGACTCCCCTCACTTTCATGAACGTGCCCAAGACATCAGAGGACCTGTCTCTTTAGCAACATGAGCTGAAGGGTTTGAAAATCAAATGAGCAGCGTGTTCTGTGCAAAATATATAAATAAATCTCGCAGGTGCTTTGTAATCTGCCTTGCATTTTAAAAGCCTTGTTTGTCTGGGTAGCCCGGGCTTTAGGTTAGCTCCTGGGAGCAGCAAGAGGCCGCAGTGGTGATGTGTTGTTACAGTGACTGTCGTTAATGTGCTGTTTAATGCACTTGGGAGCGTGGCTGAAATAGCCACATGGTTACAGTATCATTGTCAGCAAGCGATTGCGTGGGGTTTTTTGATTTAAACTTGCTGGTGTGTGTTTATTCAACTGAGATTAGAACTGCCTAGCGGTTCCAGCATTTAAGCCCATGTTTAATGTAAGAGGGGGGTAGCTGAAGTGGGAAAGATGTTGTATAGAGTGAGCAGGGAAGAGACCGAGGAGAAATGAGGTCTGGGAGTGAGGCGAGGAGCTTTGCCCTGGAACAGGCTGTCTGCACTTGCACCATGGTTAAAATTGCTTGGATCCCGTCCCAGGTGGATGTGGCAGCACAGGGCAAATATTGCAGCATGCCAGGCTGCCAGACAGGGGGTTGGGCAGAGGAGGAGCAGGGTTTGGTTTGTTCCTTTGCACAGCCCATCTTGCCCCAGCAGATGGGCTTTTTAGTTTCAACTCCTGCATTTCTGTATCTGGAACTCTGGGATAGGCTTCCACCACAAAATGGGGCATTTTCAGCAGTTTTTCCATCCCTAGAGTTTACCAGTCCATTCTGTTAGTCTGCTTTTGCTGTCCTGCACTGGTTTTCTTATCTGTCTCCTTTCTGGCTGCCTAATCTGTGCTCTGGCATCTGATTGTCACTCCTTTCCTTTCCTTCTCCAGTCCCCTGCCCTGTTTCCCTTTGCAGTCCCAGTGCCCGGGTGGTTTCATGTTTGGTTTTTTTTTTAATTTCCTCTCCAGGCGTTTCCATTTGTCTTTGCAGATCATCTTCAACAAAGGCCTTGCATGGTCTAATTTGTTTTCTATTTCCAGCCCAGACTTAAAATAACTCCTTTGTTCCATGAATGGCCTGTGCATGGATCCAAATCCCACCTCCCCCCCC
>NW_008238337.1:2078869-2085491 GCF_000691975.1 Corvus brachyrhynchos
TTAAGTGTGGGTTTCTGTTTCGCTGTTCCTTGTCACTGTCTGTAATTACTTGAAGTGTCCCTTTTGGGCACCGAGGCTGCAGCTGCCAGTCAGTAGCTGTGGGTTGCGTGTGGCCGTGTGCGTGCCGGCTCTCCCGCGTCCCGCGTAGCAGCATGGGAACGGCTTTGCAGGGCTGTGGGTGCCCTGGCACGGGAGCAACGATGCTGTTGCATAACAGGAGCAGCTCTGCCATCACATCCTTGCTGACAGGCTCACTGTTCAAAGAGCCGTGGGTTGTCTGCATGGTTTACCAGTCTCAACTGCAAAACTGGGAGGCGCTTATGTTTTTAAATTGGTTAGAAGGGGGAAATCCAACAATGGGAGTAGGGAGACTAAAGGAAAAGAAGCACATTATGAGTGGGTTTGAAAAGCAAAGACTCAGACCGGCCGTGTTGATGCTGACCTGAGGCTGGAGCCATGGCCAGGCTGGCACTTGGTGGCTTGTGCATTTTAATAAGATGATGTCCCTGCAGCTGGGGAGCGACGGCCGAGTGCTCCTGCAAAGAGAAATGGGTCAGTCTTGTTCTTTTAAGCACATGATGGTGTTCCCTCTGGGAGCACATCACAAGGTCACTTGCAGCCCCTTTGCTGAGGGCTGAGATGTATTTAAAGCGTGTGAAATCCCCTGCAGGTGCTCCCCTGACAAGGAGGAGTGCTGGGGCGGGTGTGCAGATGTCTCATCGGCTCTCGGGGAATCAGATTCTCCTGCTGTGGGTTGGGGTCTGAGCGAGGCTTGTCAGGGACAGGAATTGCAGTGCACAGTCAGCATGTCCTTTCCAGAAGCATCAGGCCAGTGCCGTGCTGCTGCGGGGAGCAGCTGGTCTGGCAAACTTGCTTTTCGAAACCAACTGGGAATGGGGCTGGCAAATCCAACGCTCTGACCTTGCTTCGTGCCGCTGCGGTGCCAAGATCTGTACACAAATGCTGGCAAAGGTTATCTTGGGGCAGAGCTAAACTTGGGTCCCATGCCCAAAATAGCTTGGATAGATTGAAAAGGAGAAATGCAAGTGGCAAATCCTGCTTTGCGGCTTTGGGCAGTAATAGGAGCAGGGCAGAGAAGTCATCTTTCATCAGGGATTGGAATCGGTTCTGTGTGGAGCCATGCTGTGGTTGGGAGAGTTGATGCAGCCTGATTGCAGCTATGAGACACCAAACCAGGACGAGAGACTTCAGCTCCTGAGCTGCTGACATGTTCTCCATGGCCTTAGGGACTGTTTGTACCTTCTTAGAAGGACAACACCCTGCTCTGAGCAACTCTGTCATGGTGCTGCAAGGCCCTTCTTCCCCCAGATCTGCTGCCGTAATTGCTTGTGCATCCGCACCGTTGGTCAGGCAAGGAAAAAATCTAGTTCAGAAGTCATCTGGACAAAAGAGAACAGGGAGGAGAGCTCTGCCAGCGGGTGAGCTGTGGAATGGGACAAGAGCTGTTCTGGGTACTGCTGTTGGAGGGGCACCTGAGGAACTGCAGGGTCTGACCGTCATATGCAGAGTGCTGCCAGTCTGGCTTGGCTTCTGTACTCCTCCAAAGCAAGGAAAGTGTTTTAGGATCACATGCAGGTATAAGCCTTGATCCCTGAGGTTGAAATAACCTCTCCTTCATGCCACAGAGCTCAGGATGTGCCTGATCTTTCCTGTTGACCCCATTCTGCAGTGTTAATGTAAAACCTCTGTGCTCTGCTGTGACTGAACTGTGGATTCCTGGGCTGCAGACACTGACATTGTCATCTTTGTTGTTCTGAATAGAGCCCTAAATTTGTGGCAGATGGCCTGCTTTCCTCTTGAAAGGACTTCATAGATCCAGTACATACAAATATTTGTGTATAATGTCAACTGTCTTCCAAGAAAATTTCATGCACATATTGATTAGACAAATCCATTAACGTTACGTTGTGGTGCATTTCTTAGGAATGTCTCTCTACCCCTTTTCATTGCATCTTAATTATTTCTGCTTCCACTAGTCCTTTAAAGCAAGAGCGAATCAATCTCTTAGCTGCTTCTCAGGTCTGGTTTTGATCTGGAGCTGCACGTCGGTGGGGCGGCAGCTGACGAGCAGTGTGCTCTTCTGTGCCACACACAGCTGGGTGCTGGGGTTTTTTGGGCATCATGGTTGGTCGGACTCTTGTAGGTGGATATTAGAGCTCAGTATTAATTAAGCATCATTACAAAGGTCTCCTTAACTTCTATTTCAAAATATGTGAGTTGACTGGAGGATATATGCCTTTTATTTCTTGTTTGAGGAGGAAAATTGTCATGTATTTAGCATTTGATTAAAGATGACTTTGTTGTTTTTTCCAAAAACTGCATCATTTAATGTAATTAAACATGAGCTTTGTTGTCAATACTCTTCAGTTAAATGCACTGGTGAGTGCCAGCAGCATTTTGCTTGTTTGCCGTGTCTGCATGGTGTGGTGGTACTAGTTTTTGCCTTTTAATAAGGTATTTTGCAGTCATTTTGTGGGCTGCCTCTTAACGTTGTCTGTAGACCATCCATGGGCCGTAGACCACAAGTTGAGTAACATTACTCTGGACTTAGGAAACAAAATATTCTGTTAATCTTATTTCAGCATGTCCTTGCTTTAAAAAAAAAACCAAAAAAGTGTATTTTGAACTTGAGCCATGTGTTTTTATTGGGCTCTTTAAAACTCCTCTGAGGAGAACAGATGAACCAGTATTTTCTGTGAGCTGGGAGTGTTTTGTTGTTCTCACCTTTCAGATAGATGAACTAAGGCACGGGGTAATTACAGCAACTGGCCCACATTTGTGTTGTGCCAGTGAAGCCAGGGACCTCACCTGGGAATGCTGCTCTCCCTGAGGAGTCAGGGACCGATCAGGAAGGTTGGCTCTAACTTGGAAGAGCAACAAGTGTGTTGAATCATGTTAATTAGATTTTTTGGCAACTGGATTGAATTGCAAACCTCTTATTTTCGACCTATAGGGTTTTAGCAGGGTCCTGCCTGTATCAGTGGTAGGCTTTGCTGCAGTCAGGAGCTGCACTGAAGGTCCAGGATGGAGCTGTACAGCCCCGTGTCCAAGTGCTGTTGGCTGGGAATCCATAGGTGCCTGCAGGGTGTTGTGGACTCATCTGTGCCCATCCTTTGGGCTGGATGTGAATGTGCTTGGCCCAGTGCTGTGCACCCCATTAGCCCAGGCTGTGCCAGGGCTGGGGGACACTGCTGGGAGCTGGCAGGCGCTGGGGCAGCTGGGCGTGCAGGCAGAGTTCCTTGGCATGTGGGCCAGCCAGCAGCAACTTGCAGAGGCTCGTAGTGTGCTTTTGTGGTGTGAATTGGGAGAACAGGTGATGGGGAAACAATTTTAGACAGTAAATGGCACATGAAGAGGAAAAACAGGAGAGCAGGGTGGTGGCAGGGGGAGGATTGGGGGAGTTTTGAAAGCTTCAGCAGTGGGACAGAATCCTGTGAGTCTTTCAACAGGTGGAAATAAACAGGTACAGGAGGTTCTATGGGCACTCACCTCATCCGCAGGTTCGTGTTGTAGCCCTGATTCTGGTTTTGGTGATAACCTCCAGCTTTCTCCTGTTCCTAATCAGAGACCATAAATCTTCTGGTACCTAGGGCTGTAATGGCTAATGCAGGTCTATGGGTAAAACAGTCTCAGATGGAGACTCCAACTGGGGGGGAAATACCTTTCCTGTGAGACAATGTCTGTTCTTCATCAAAATCAGTTGAGAAAGTAAGAACCAAACAGTTTGATTTTAAAGATTTAAAGAGCCTGGCTGCACTCTCTCTCTTACTTCCATTAATCTGTTCCTATTGTTTGTGTTCCTCTCTTAAAAATAATTAATAAAGAGTTGCGGGGGAGGAGGCACCCCGGTGTCTTTTGCTGGGAATAGGTGGCCTAGTGGTGTCCCAGCTGCACCCAGCTCTGAAGGGCACCAGCGCATCCCCAGCAAGATGTGCTCCCACTTTACTGCCCAGTGGGAGCACCCACAGCCTTTTTGCCTGCTGGTCACGGACCCTCCTCCCCAGAGTGGTGCTGGGCTGGGCACATGGAGTGTAAAAATGGGACCTGAGGTGTGATCTGAGGCATCTGTGGAGCTGCCCAGTGCTTTGGTGACTTTGTTTGGCTCCAGCCCACAGTCCTACTGCAGTAGGAAGAACATCCAGGGCCTTGGGCTTGCGCTGAGATCCTGCTGCTGACCTGCTGCTTGCAGATGTGGAAATGCGTGGACAGTGCTTCTTGCCTGTTTGCAAGGAACATGTGATTTTTACTTTTGTCTTCCCAGGGCTTCTAACAAAGCCTCAATAGAGACAGAGGTGGTTTGCTGCCCTCGTTAAGGAAAAATCCTTTTGTGCTCTGGCTAGCTGTGATTAATGCAGGACACGGCTCACAGACACTGTGCCTTGGTGCAGGATGGTTTTGTTGGCCTCCGTATCTTCATCCCGTGTCTGTGTTCCTCTAGTAGACAGTTAACTTTTAGTTGCACAGACCAAGGCAAAAAGGCTTTTAAACTGTTTTAGAGCTTGATACCATGTGGCTTTGCACCTGGTGCTGTGTTTTAAGCTGGACTGCTGATCTGAAGAGTTAAAAAAAAGTCATCCTGTTTCTTTTACTGTAGACAGCTGCCTCAGCATGGTCAGGTCTACCTGCTGTGCTTCCAGGAAGCCTTGGCTTGCTGAAAGCTGCCAGGGACTCTGGGTTGGGGTGTGTGTGTATATGTATATACATACATACATACATATATTTTTTTTTTACATGTGCTAATTAACTTGTAGCTGGCCATAAGCCAACATGTCCGAGTTTGAATCTGTTATTGGGAAAGTACCTTAAATTACTGCAGATCCCGCTGAGCTTTTGGAGCCCTCGAGAGCCCCGTGCACATGTCCTTGGCAGCTGCAGGGAGGGTTTGCCCCTAGAGCAGCACACGGGCTGCAGGAGAGCTGGGGAGGGTGCTGGTGTCTCCTGGGAGGGTGCTGCTGTGTCCCTGGAGGGTGAGCGCAGTGGGTGTTGAACCACATGCTCCTGGCACAGCCCCCAGCTTAGGGTGGGAGTTGGTGATTAAAATCCCATCCAGTCGGAAGCGTGAGGGGAAGTGGGACAGTCATACTGGAAGTATAAATACGCGTGTTCTGGGTGCCTCTGAATTCCCCCGCGTGCACAGGGGCTTTCCTGCCCGGGGTGGATCGCACTGAGCACGCCAAGCTCCTGCATGGGGAGGCTGTCTTGTCTGGGAGGAGGGTGGGGCTGCTCCCGGGCCACCAGTGCTTCCCTGGCGTGGCAGGTAAGGTGCCCTGGGGCTCAGCAGGGGTCTGTGGGTCCAGAACTGGGGGGGGAATCCCAGCTCTTGTGCAGGGAATGAGCTGAAAGCAGGAGGGACCTGGTTGTCCCTTTGCACCCTGCCTTGAGAGCTAAACCGTGTCTTTCTCCATTTGTCACTTGGCAAAATACCTTTTTCTGAAGAGACTCACCTGACCCTCATCAGGAGCATGGTGATGTCCTTGTGTGTCTGTCATCCTTAGGTTTCATGGGGATTTGCTGAAAAGATGATTTCTGTAAGATTTGACCCCTGTGTGAGAGGGCCTCCCTGGGCTGCTTGCCACTGGCCGCTTGTCGTGCCTGGCTGCCAGGGGCCGTTGCCTTGGTTTGGTTTATTTCTGGCTCTGAGGCTGTGTCGATGCTGGCAAACCAGCGAGGCAGCCCTGTGCCTGCCTGCAGCAGATAGTGAGGGGTTTATCAGTACGGGCTCGTCTGTGGTGTCACAGGAGGGAAAAGAAATAGAAAAAGAAAAGCTTCCTCTTTCTTTTTTCTTTTTTTTTTTCCTGCTTTCCCGCCCCCTTTTTGGTTTTTGTACACACCAACTGCTGTTTCAGTTGAAATTGCGTTGGCTGGGGCTGGCTGTGCTCCCCATGCACAGAGACCACAAGTGTGGGGAGAGGCTGCTGGGAGCTCGTGGCGCTGGAAGTTTCCTTTGCTGTTCCTGGTGTGCTGATGGAAGAGTTTGATACTGCCTAAAGCCTTGCACAAATCCACACAGAGCACGTACCTGCGCTGGGGAGGAGGCGTGCAAGCATGCACAGCACTGTGTGGGATGCAGAATGGATCCCAGGGAGCTGGGGCTGTCCCTGCTTGGGATCAGTCCTGATAACATCCCCTGACCCAGGAAGGCAGCACTGGGAATGGATGCTTTGTATAACTAACTAACTGTTAATTTGAGAATAATAGTTAATGCACCTCACACTGACAGTGATGAAGGGCAGCATTTAGACCTTTGCTACTTTTTCACTGTAATCTAGACAAAAACCAGGAGACTTAAAATCATCATCAAGCAAACAATGTGAAGTATCTATAAAAATCAGTTACTTGTAAATCTCCCCTTGGGGCCAAGCAGCACCTTCCCACTTTGTTGGTTTTCCTGATTTTGTTGCAGCTGTTAAAGAAATTGCAACAGGTGGTACAGGAGTGATGGGTGTTTGTGAAAATACCCTCGGGGCTGTGGTGTGTTCTCTGGCTCTTGGTTCCTGTCAGAAAGGCTGATCCAGGTGGCACTGGGGGTGTGTGACATTGCTTTAGTCCTGGGTTTTAGTGTAGCTTCATGGATGGACACAGCTGCAGGCAGGGCTGGTGC
>NW_008238337.1:2085507-2101217 GCF_000691975.1 Corvus brachyrhynchos
TTGGTGCCTGGTGTCCCTCCTGCCATTAGAACACGGCTTACCTCAGAGGGCTGCGAAAGTGGCCACAGCTTGGAAAGAAGAGCCACTGACATGTGAGAGTGTGGATGTCGAAAGGAATGGGCTAGGGAGGGACCTTGTGCCTTTTTGGACCTTGTGTTGAAATGCCAAAACTCTTGACTGTGTTTTTGGAAACTGAGTCACCCTGCAAAAAAACACCCATCTCCAAGAGACTTAGAGATCAACAGGACCCAAATAAATTGCTGGCAGTTTGGCTTCCTGGTCCTGCTGGTGCTGGGCGAAGGCTTTCCGGGGAAATTGGATGGGAAATATTTGGGAAAAATCTTGTATTTGGACTTCCTGTGATAGGAGTAATCTACAAAAAAAACTGGGCAGTGAGGTTTGCCAGATGGAAAACGGGGCTGCTGGGGAATTGCGAGGGCAGTGAGGTTTTGGTGATCGCCCAAGGCCTGATGTTCGGTTGTCTCGTGGGACTGCGGTTGACTGAATTTTAACCTGCTGCTTTCCTGTTTCCTTCCAGCTATTGCGTGACGTGGAGAGCACACACACAATGAAGAGGAGCTCTCGGCTCTCCTAATCCTTTGTTGGTGATTTGGAAGCGTGACGCAGAGCTGGCGCGCGGCCGAGCCGCGCTACCCCCCGCACGCCATGTCCTATCCGGTGCAGATTGCCCGACCACATGCGGTAAGGCCGAGGCTTTCCTTCCCTACCACTCGCAGGGTGGGAGCCACGTGGGTGTCCCCAGTGCTGGGGCAGTGGTTCAGCTGCGCCGGTCTCGGATGTGGCTGTTACAGAGAAATCAGACCGTTTCCGTGCCTGTGGTACAGGATTTCATTGTTCCTCTCTCGTGGGATCCTCTTTTGTTTCTCCATATGGTGCTTTCAGTTTTTCTCTCCCTTTCCAGCCTTTTCCTAGCACTTGCCGTGGCTCATCATTTCTGAGCGCCCGTGTCTGTTTGTCCTCCTGGCAAAAGCACCCTTGGTTGGGTGCAGCATCCAGCCTGGGGGCAAAGGGGAAGGTTTGACCTTTCTTGGGGAGCAGGAGCACGTGGCCTCCAGCCCTCTTTGGCATGGCCTTGCCTTGGCACTGAATCACAAGGGAAGGACCATCCTCTTTCACGTGTGGGCTCACTGCTTCCCAGTGAGCCCAGTCCTTGCTCCTCATGCCCACAGGAGAGCTCTCCTGGTTCCCAGGCAAACTGCTGAGAGTGAACCTGCCTCCTGCACTTTGTTGGGAGACCTGCCTCTCTTTATGCAGGACTCCTGGGGAGCAAGAAGATAACTGAGCTGCTGAGCTTTTCATTTTATCCTTCCTCCTGTTTCCCCTTCTTAGTCTTGACTTGCAGTCTTTTCTCTTCTTGGATCAAGGCATAAGCTGATGATCTTTTTTTTTTTTTTTTTGGCTGTGTCTTGTTGAATGTACCAGAACTTGCAGAGGTTAATTCACCTGGATCCAGCCTCTCCTTTCTGTGCCACCTCACTCACTCACGCTTGTGTTTGCTCACCCTGGATGGGTGAATGTTTTCAGTTTAAGCCCTTAACGGAAGAAACTCTTAGTGGAACAGCTTTAGTCAGCTCAGGCTGCTTAAAGGAATCTTACTAGGTGCTGGAGTCTGGCTCACACTTCCAAGGGTCTTTGGAGCTGCTTCTTGGTGGGTCACAATGAGGTGGCCACAGCCAGGGAGGTGCCTGAAACACAAGCCAGCGAGGAGACTTTGTCTGGGGATTACATTTGACAGTGACAGCTACTGAGTGGTCATATTCAGTCTGTGCTGGTTTTAGTGTTAGACTTGAGAGCCTGGAAACCCATGAAGTGTCAGTGAAGGGCTGAAATTCCCTCATTTGCCCTCTTTGCCTGGCTTCAGCAGAGTGGCACAGGGAGCAGAGCTGGAGATTGGAAAAGCTTTGAAATAGAAACGTTAAGGAGGGCGCAGGACGAGCTCTTGGCTGTGTTTGCTGGCTCATCTACATCGCTCGGGGCCTGCGTGCTGCTGCACAAAGGAGCTTTTCATCCTGGGTATGAGACACGCTGACCTGGTTCGATTTATGGGAGCTTTGCTTCCATCAGTGTGAGCGTGTTTGTTTGGGGGCTGGAACATAATCAAGAGCATTTGTCTCAAGAAGAAAATCCCAGTTCTCTTTTTATCAGAAACCCGAGTGGGAGGAGGATGCGACCAGGTGAGCACGCTCTGCAGTTGTTGCAAGACTGTTGTTTAAAAGCAAACCAAGGGAACCTCAGTCTGCAGTGTGGAGACTTGATTTTAAAAGAGTGTGAAAGGCTCCTGTCCTTGGGGTACAGAGCCCTTGTCTCCTGCAAAATCCCAACTGCTTCCCCTTAGGGCTGCGACAGCAGGAGGAGCAGCAGAGCAGGGCAGTTGTTTGCAGTGGGCTGGAGCTGGGGGTTTCTGCAGCCTGCAGTGAACACTGGTTTTATTCTGTTGTGTTAATGTTGGAAGAAGTTGCTGGCATTTGCTTCTAGAAGCTATTTTTACAGCCGCGTGTAATCACCCGAAGCTGTGCTATACCTTTTGGGTGTCTGGATGCAGGAGAGGTCCGAGCTGAGATTTTTTTGGATAGAAGGCCAGGAGATTCCTCTCGGCAGAAGCGTGCCAGCCCCACACAAAGCGACGCACCTTGCCTCTGCTGGGAGAGGAGGCAGAGTGTTCCTGGAAGCGTGTCCCTGCATGATCTGCCCCGCCGCTCTCAGCTGTTCACAAACACGTGTCTCTTGCTCTGCGGGGCCGTGAGCTGGAGCCTGGCCATGGCTCTGGGGCTGGAGCTGATCTCTGGTGGGATTGCTTGGGAGAGGAGAGCCCGGTTCCTTTGAAGTTGCTGCGCTGTTTAATATTAAAAGTCAGCGGTATTTGCTTGCATGTCTTGGCCAGGTCAGTTTTGTCATGGGGTGTGTTTGCACAGTGAGAGCTTGTTTGGAAGAAACCAAGACAGGCCAAAACCAAACCAACACTAACATGTCTTGCATCTAATTAAATTTTGGTTCTGGTTTGTTGCGTTCCAAGACGTCCTTTCCTGTGAACTGGGAATTCATCAGTTCAGGGATCCGTATCCTGGTGGTGGAAACGCCCTGGGTCACCTCCTGGGCGCGTGTGCAGGGCTGAGCACAGCAGGGCTGCAAATGCTATTATAATATAAATAAATAATCACAGCCCAACTGTGACGGTCGCACCCAGGGAAATGCGGCGCGGCAGGGATGCTGAGCTCAGAAATGAGCCGTGACATTATTTTAGGCTTGGAGACACTTTATGAAAAGTGATTTAAAGGATTGCAGCTGTTTGATTTCACAGATGAGGCAAGTGAGAGGGGATGTTGTGAAGGGGCAGGAGGCAGTGGAAGCACGCTGGGGGGTTTTTCTTCTCCCATCACATAAAGCCCAAGAGACTATCCAACAAAATCGGGGGGAAAAGAAGTATATTTAAAGTAAACAGAAATATGCTTTGTACATACGGGCATCTCCTCCCAGCAGCGTGTTCCACGAGCTACTGCTGAATTTGGAGCCGGCAGAGAAGATCCAGTATCGGTTGAGTGAGGATGTTTGTTGCCTGGTTTCACTCTTGGTTGCCAACTTTGGGCAGGGCTGTGAATCCGTGGGTCTGACCCAGACTGAGCTCTTTCTGATGGGTAACACAGCAAACAGGCTCTCCCGCAGGGGTAAGCAGGTCCCCCACCATACTCCAGCGTCTTCCTCCTCACTGAGAGATACGTGGTCCCGACAGCTGTTGGGAAGACTGCATGTGATGTGAAAATGGTGCAAAATCTTACAATGACCCGGGAGTTAATTCTGTCTTAGTAGACAATGACTTGCAAAAAGCTTTGACAAGTCAACATGCTTTTAACGGGAAGAAGGAAGCTTGGTGAAAAGGTTCTGGTTTGCTTGACTTTCTTGAGGTAAAACTAAAATCTCCAATAATCAGCAGTTTCTTCTTAAGGGCACCAAGTGGTTCTTTGCCAAAGTGCAGGGAAAACATTTCTGTTTTCCATATTCATTAGCTGTAATGTTGGGGTGCGCAGTTGACTTCTGTCATGTTCAGCTTGGAAACAGAGGAATTGTTTGAATGCTCTGTGACCTTTAGCTAAAGGTGAAAAAACACATTACTTACGCTCTTAACCTTCTAATGTGTCCAAAGTTCATGCTCTCTCAAAGGAAACTTTCACATGAAGGATATTCATTTTCAGGCAACCTGCAGGTATTGTCTGTAAACGGATCAATTTTCCTGTGTAGTGCATGTCCCCCTTTCTTTTTAAAGCTTCTTCATGATCATTATTCCCTGGGAACAGAAGGGTTCCCCTCTTTTCCTCCTGTGTGAATCCAGTTTCTTGCTCGACCTCCTTACCAGCCTTCCTGCTCCTGTTAGTGCCCTGACATTTCAGAGTAGGAATGGTGTGGATGCAGGCTGGGCTTTCCAGGAGCGTGGTATCAGGTGCAGGAGATGCTGGGGGTCGGGGCACACAAGGTGTCCTGAAGCAGCAGCCTCTGTGACAAAACAGCTCCTGCTTTTGGGGTGCTTTAAGTGTTTTACATACTAGAGACACTAAACAGGATTGGGGATTGGTGGGATTGGGGTGTGCACACAGTCATATGAAATTGGTGCTCCATCATCACTTGAATTCCCCTTTGTGAGCACTTTTTCCTCACTACTAACTAAGAGGCTCATTTTGTCTTCTGCCTGCTGTTTGCCCCCATTCCCTGCACACCGCTTCATCTGGGATGGAAAGGTGAGCTTAAGCCCTCCTCAACTCCTCTGCTCCAGCTTTGAGACCATTGTGCTTTCCCCTCTCCTGCCTGGAAGCAGCTCAGTAGCTCCTTCATTAAGCTCCCCATTTGCAAAACAGCCCTTGTGCGGGAGCGTCCCAGCCCGATCGCTCGTTTGCTTTGGCCCAGGATAAATAACTTCCTTGTCTGTGTGAACCAGAGACAAGAGGTTGGTGCAAACGTGCGTGTTGATTTGGTGTCCAAGCCAAAAGGTGGCCGGGGGGGAATCGAGTGCCTTCCCTGCCCAGACTCCTCCTCCCACCAGTTTGAGCAGGGCGAGTTAAATCCAGTGTCCTGCTGCGGAAGGTGCTGTCAGCAGGCGCGGGTTCCGGAGATGGCAGGAGCTCGCTCCTCTCCGCGGTGACATGATCGGTGTGGCACAGCAGCGCCAGGTAAGCCTGCAGAGGGGCACTGTGTTGTGTGTTACTGCTGCTGTGTTGGTTTTCCTTGGAGTAGTTATTCATACTTTTGTCTCCTGGGAGCAAAATGTCAGTGTGTGTCAGTGCTCCAGGAACTGGCAGAACGGAAGAGTTTATGGTGCACCGCCTCCGAGCTCAAAGAGCAACCTCCTGCTACCAGCTGAGCGAGGGGTGTCCTGAATTCTGCCTGCTGGGCTCCAGCTAATGTTTTAAGGAATGACTTGAAAATAAAAGACATACCTTGGAAATACTGACTCTGATCAGGTCTGTCACGAGAACTCAGCGCGATCTCTCTTGAGTGCCGTTCCAGTGACAGATTGCATTAGCTCTGAGCAGCTCAGCAGTAGATTTCGGAAAATTGGCTTTCTGCTGTGGGACTGGGAGAGCATGGAGGCGAAAGAACATGACACCTAATTCCCTGCCCTAGGGTCTCCCTCCCATTGCTGGGAAGAAGTTGGCTTACAGCAGTTTGTATTTAAGTCTTGTTTTCCCTAGGATACAGCCTTTATCCAAAACACTTCTTCAAGCTACAGTAAACTTCTGTGGTTGCTCCCTAATCTGCTTTTTGGGCATGATTTGATGCAGAAGGTGGATGATGCTTTGCTTTTGACTGATCTCAAGATTTTGAATTCACAGGGGAAGAAAGAACTTTAACTGCTTATGTGGTTTGGCAAAGGTGGAGACCCACTAAAGCCACTTTGGGAGCCTTTTCCTGCGCTTCAGGCCTGACTCTGATTGCACTGCCCCACCAGCCCCTGGAGGCACCTTCTGCAAAACTGGGGACTTTTGCTGGTTGTCATTGTCACAGCATTTATTTAAAATACTGAGCAAGTGAAGGATTTGTTATGGAGGTGTAAGGAAGGGTAGGAGAGAGCAGGGGACGTGGAAAGCTGAAAGGGTCCTACATGGATCTGCAGATGGGTTGTGGGTGTTGTACGGGAGCAGGTGTGGTAGGAGATGGTGGGGGACTGTGCTACAGAAGAGATGTGATGATGAGCTAAATGACCTGGTGCCTTTAAGGTGGAGAGTTTGGGTTTGTTGTGTGAAGAGATCTGCTGCTCACCCTGAGTGAGTGTTCATGGCTTCAGGAAACACAGCACCAGGCTCGGGAGCTGGAAGAAGGGCAGACGGGTCTGAGTTCCCGACTCAAAGGCGCCTGGATGTGACTGGGACGAAAGTCTTGTGATGGAGAAAGGCTGAAAAGCAGCACTGTAGTGGATGTGCTGCTGCTCTGTGGGCACCTCTGGCTGCTGGGGAGAGGGCTGGGGGCTGGCTCCAGCACCTGGCACCGGTCAGATGACCGGGAAGCCACAACAGCTGAGAGCTGTCCTCACTGAGACGTGACTTCTCCATGAATGGCATATTCAGACAGGGCAGCCAAGCACTGCTGACAGCCCTGCTTTGCTGGAGAGGTGGGGAGAGGGCGTCAAGAAGGATGCAGTGCTATGCAGCTGGTACAGACGCTATCAGTGCTGGCAGCAGCCACGGCCTCGGGGCAGGGATGGCCGCAGGAATCAATGCCTTCCAACAAGGGGCCACGCGCAGTGTGGTCACCTCCTAAAACAAAAGGCCAAGTCAGCAGCTTCTGAGAGATGGATGGCAATGAGACTGTCTCAGAACAATAAGGGCATTTGTCTTTTCAGCACATGTTGCATCCCCGTAGGCAAGATAAAAATGCATGTATTCAGCCAGGTTTTTATTACTGACCTTATCTTCAACAGGGGAGCTGATTGTGGAGAAGTTATTGTTTGGTTCATGGTGTTGATATTTTTTTCTTAAATCTGCAGTGAGCTCCTCCCAGGGTTTTGGGGAGGAAGTTGGACAGACAGCATTGTACTTGTGGACAACCTGTTTGGATCAATAATCACCTCCTTTGCACTTCAGAGGAAGTTTTCAGCAGCAGAGGATGGTTCCTCTGGGCTGGGGAGGCTGAGCATGGTGGGCTGTGTGCCACACTGGTCCCCTCGCAGCCCGAGCTGTGTCTGGACCTCATGCAGGGACAGCTCTGCTACCACCCTGGTTCCTCCCAAACCTTTCCTCTTCCTCTTACCTTTGAGAACTGGCTTTGGGAAAAAACATTTTCTTCAGGCGAATGCTAAAAAGTGCATTTCTCGGTCTGAGGAGCCCATGCTGGGCTGTCAGTGCCAAGGGGTATCCAGGCACCAGAGAATTTTTCCTTTTATTGCTAAAATAGGTCACGCTCACTGCTGGCAGAAAGAGATATTAGGCAACTTCTTTTTCCAAAGTTGAGGGTGTACAGAGCAGGGGTGCGGGACATCCCCTGTCTCTGGCAAAGCCACCAGAGCGGTGGCCATGCTGCTTTATCCACCCCACAAATTAATTGCTGGATGATCTGAGGGCCTGGCATGTTCCAAGTTGGGATACACTGCTCCATGCTGGCTGTGTGGTTCTGGGGGTGCAAGAAGCTCAACAAGCCCCGTGCTTCCCCGGGGATGGGGTGGCTTTGCCGTCCCAAGCTGCATGGTCATGTCTTGGACACCATGTGGGGCTGCTCTGGGCCACGTGGACATGCCAGAGCGGCAGCTGTGAAGTGTTCAGCTGTGGCTCTGTGTGCCACCAGTGCCACAGTCTGGGGGGCACCAGCCCTCTGCCGTCACCCATCGCTTCCCCTGTGGTTAACAGTTCCCAGAACGGCACACGAGCTGCTCATGAGTGGCAGGGACAGACCAGGCATCCATTGTGAGATTAGATAAGGGACAGTTCATGAGAAGTGAAATAAGTAGGGATGTTTTGGTATTGTTTTTTCTCACTATTTGTACCACACCATTATTAACTAGCCTCATTGAGTGTTGCAGCAGAAACAGCACATTGTTAGAAAATAAAAATTATTTGCAGAACAGCGCTGGGTGAGCTTGGAACGAGCAGCCCTAATCCTTGGTGGAGGTGGTGAGGAACTGGGATTTGCTACTTGAGGAGCGTGTGCAGTGCCCAGGCCTGTTTGCCTGCCTCCGAAAGGTGACGAGGACAGTGTGGGGCAGTGGCTTGTCCCTGGGTGAGCTCTCCTGTGCCGGGGAGCTCCTCAGGTGCCTGCAGCCGATGCTGTGATTGGAGGTGGCTGCGGTGCCAGTGCCGCTCTCCGCCAGGGAGCCGGCTCAGCTGGCGGATGTGGTGGCTGACCCCAGGCTGCTCCTCCTCGGCGTCACGGCAAAACAAGCACCTGTGGTTTTTAAGCAAAGCTGTCTTACACTGAAACTCGGCGGGGAGCTCCCGGTTGCTTTCTCGGTTGAGGACGTGGTAAGCGACGAGGACAGATCTCACGCTTTGGGCTGCTCGAGCTGTGCTGCAGGTTCTCATCTGGCTGCACTCTAGGTCTCTGTGGGTTTGCTCCAGAGCTGTTTTCCAAGGAAGCCAGAAGCACGGGGTGTTTGTACTTGTTTTTCTGCTGGTGGGAGGAAGAGAGGAGGAGCAGTTCGCCTTTCTGTTGCAAGACCAGCTCCAGGTTTCCTTCCTGCAGGCCTCCTGTCTCTGAGGTCTTCTCCTCAGAGGCTGATTCTTGGAGCCGTGGGAAGGCCATGTGGATGGAGCAGTTGGTAGATGCCTTGGCTCTGTGGCTGTGCTTGATGCTGGAGCTGGGAGCTCAGGGTCAGAGGTGCTGTTGGCCGTGGCGCGGCGTTTTCTGGTGCCGTGTGCTGCGGGTCAGCGCCTGGGGGTGCTTCCAGCATCACTCTCAGACCTCCCCTTCTTCCTCCTGGTTGGTGATCAGGCAGCCAGGACCCTGCAGCTGCAGGCAGGGGAAGGAGAAATGAAGCACACCAGCAAGTGCACGTGTCCAAAACAGAAAGCGAGAGAGGCAGAACGGCTGCACGGCTGCCTGCAGTTGTTGGCTTAGTGTGGGGGTTATCCTGAGGTCGGGAACAACACTGAAGAGTTTGCTGGAGACTTTATGATAGGTAAGGCAGCAGGCTGGAAACTTTAAAATAATTTTAAAGGGGGGGGTGGGGAGGAAGCTTCTACCTTTTTCCTTCCATTGGGCTTTCTCTGTATGCTGCCGAGAACTTTTCTGTAATGTTGTGTTCAGGAGCCTGGCTTTAAACAGTTTGATTAGCAAATCTAAATGAGCCTGGTAGACTCAGGTTATTTGGGGTCAGAGAATTTACCAGGAAGGGGATGGAAATAGCGTTCTTGGCACTCCCAAATCAAGTGATAACACAGAAGCCTTGAGACTCAGGGCGCTTTCCCTGGCTCTCCCTCCCAGCACCCCATGCAGGAGCAGCGTGGACGTGTCCAGCCCTCCTGGTGGGCAGCAAAGGGTACTTTCAGTCCCTTAGGCTGGGCCTAAGTACCTCTTCAGTCTGCTGCATGGAAAGTGTGTTTTAGTGAGGCCACTTTTGGGTCTTTGAAGTTACATTTATCTGAAGATTTGCCTGGTGCTGCCCTGCCGGGGTGGCTTATGGTGGTGCCGTGGCACCCTTGGTGTCTGTCTGGCCTTGGCAATGCTGCTAGTGCTGGCTTCCTCCCCCCAAATCTGATTTGCCAGAGTCCCTGACTATCCATGGTCTTTCTGCTTCCTTGATTTCTGTCATGACATTCACTGAATTCATGAAATTTGCAAAGCTTCCCAAAGTACGTCCTTGCGGGAGCACCTGAACCACAAGGAACATCAGGAAAGTTGGTGTAAAAGGAAGAAAGTCCTTACTGGAGGCAGTTGGAGATTTGAAAGCTCTGGAGAGGCTGCTCTGGCCAATCAGCAGATTTGTGGGGTGGGAGGAAGGTTTGCAGAGGGCAGGAAGAGATGCAAAGAGAGGCAGAGGATGAGCAAAAGATAGAATTGAGCAAAACCCAGCAAAAAAATGGAGAGGAAAAGGAGCAACATGTAGTTTGGGGCTGCAGGGTTCTTTAGTTGTTCTGTTTCATGTGTCTTGGAGTTGCCTGTGAGCAGGTACTAGAATTCTGAGGTCAGGATGAGGGCTAAATCACATTTGTCTGCCTCGGTGGGGAATTCAGGTGGCACCCAGTGGGTGCTGCTCCTGTGTCTGTGTGGAAGGTGCAGTGGTGCTGTGGCAGCAAGGTGCCTCCCAGCAGGTATCTTTAAAACTCTGCTAGAGAAAATTGAAGCCTCTTCTGAACCGTAGAAACATTTAGGTTGGAAAATACCTATAGAATCACCAAGTTGAGCTGTTAGCCCAGCACTGCCAAGTCCACCAGTTTGAAGGCAGCTCATAAACCTTTCTGGTGTTCACATCTGAAAAACACAGTCACAGCTCACAGTGCAATTTACTGGAGTGACTTTCTGAGCAATTAATCCACCTACATCCTTGCCAGGGCTTCCACAGTGCCTCTTAACAGTTCATCACAGGGCACAGAAATTTGTCAATTTTAATCCTCCTCACTAATTTTTAGGTTCTGTTTTCTTCTTGTAAAACCCACTGTGGATGTAAGCAATGCAGAACAGGTCAGAGTCACTTCAAGCCGTGCCACCAGGTTCTGAGCTCCACCAGCCATTTTCTGACAGGGTTAGAGGAGGCAAAAGCTCAGCTGAGTGTGGGCAGGGGGAGAAGGAAAAACAGATGGTTCTTGGGACATGCAAGAGCCTTTTTTTTTTCTCAAGGGCACAGCCTTTGAGCCTCCCAGACGGGTAATTCTTGTTTATACGCCCACAGAAGGTGACGGTCCTGGTTTTGGGCCTATTGGTGTGTCTTCCCAGACACGATGTGTTTGTTTTGTAGGTGGATGTCAGGAGCTGCATCACTCTTCTATTTAAATATTTATTTTTAATTTAAAACCAGGACAAGTGTGAACGTGGGGAAGTTTGTCGTGGGCAGGGATTCTGCTTTGGCTGGGGCTGTGAGAGCTGATGGGCTCCCTCTCTTCAGATGTCTGTGTTTGTCCCATCTGTGGTTGGACTGATGGCACATTCTGTCCTGCAGCCCCCCATGGCATCCTGCATGGATGGACTCTGGAGCTGAGGGAGAAGCAGCGTTGTGGGGTTGCATCCTCCCTAAACACCTGGATTTACAGCAGAACATCCCCGTGAGGATAAGTGGATGCTGTCCTAGTCATGCCCTTCTTAATGTTGCAAGAACCTGTCTGCAGACACCCCTTGTCCCAGAGGCTGAGGTCTGGGATGGCCAGGCTGGAGGGGCCAGCCAGGAGGGGTTGGCAGAGGTCTCTTGTTCCCAGCATTGGTCAGCTGCATGCACGTGGTGGTTTATTTATTGATTTTTTAAATTTTTTTTTTTGTAGACCCAGAAATTCCTTTTTTCTTTTTGAGGAAGTTAAAGCTTTCTTGTTCCAGTTGGGAACTGTTCAAAAATAGTCTCCCAGGTGGAATTGGTTCTTCTAAGGTAAATGTGTGTCAGTGTTACCAGGGTTATTCTGTGACAGGGCTTTCTATGCCATTGCTGAAGGTCTTAGTTAATTAGATGATCAGTCTGCTGGTTAAGTATCTATCTGCAAATAAAAAATAGCAGTTGAATGTAGCTGCCTAAAATACTGCTGCTGGAATCAGTCTGTGGCACAGAGCAGGAGGGCTTCTTATTTAATTAAAATCAGGAACATACTGTTCTGTACTCTCTAAGGGTCAAGGAACAAAAGGGACATACACATAATAAGTAGCTCAGCCCAGGGGAGCTGTGTTTAAAGGGACATTTTCAAGATAACATTTGTGATTTTTCTTCTGTCTTTCTTTCCCCCCTTTTTTTCTTTCTCCACGCTGCTGTGTAGCTTATTGAAGCTGAAAGTGTCCTGTGACTTAATTTTGTTCTTACTCTTGGATTCACAGTTGTCATCAGGACTGCTTGGATGCCAGAAATCCCTGTGTGCGTGCTCAGTGGCTGGGTTGGGCTTGCTGGGGTCCTTTCCCAGGAGCCAGCCCTGCCTGCAGCCCCAGGAGAAGGCTGGAGGCAGGTTCAACAAGGGGCTGAGCTACCATTCCAATGCAATGTAGGACTGGGAATTACTGGGAACCTTCTGGGAAGGGCAAAGCACTGAGCTGTGTGGCCCAGTGCTTCAAAGGAGGCATATCTTAGTGGGATTTTTTGAGTTGTTGTGTGCTCGTTTGAAAGTTCCCACCAGCCTGACAAGCTCTTCTGTGTTTGTGTCTGCAGGACGTGGCGCTGTTGGAGTACCAGCATCATTCCAGGGATTTCGCTTCCCACCTCCCGCCGGGGTCTATCATGCAGCCGCAGCGGCGGAGGCCGTCGCTGCTCTCCGAGTTCCAGCCGGGCAATGAAAGGTACTGGCTCCCTGCCTGCATCAGCCAGGGCTTTGTGCAGGGCTCTGGTGGGAGCAGGATTGGGAGGGACCTGGGCAGTGGGATGCTGTGTCTGGGCGCTGACCGTGCTCAGGCTCAGCGTCAGTTCAGCTTCCTTGTGCTAATCAAGTGGCATCTTTGCCTTCCGGTTTCTTACCTTTGACTGTCACGCATTTTAAAGAAGTCCTGAAAACAACAAACAACAAAAGAACCACCCCCTCACTTCTGTGAAGCTTCACGTTGCTGTGACTGGTTGTGTTGGCTTCTTCAGCATAGGAAATGAAGCCGTGTAGTCGGGTTTGGTCTGTGGCTCCCGAGGCTGCAGGGAGGAGTGAGAAGAGCTCATTTCCTCCCCCATCTCCGCTTCCTCTGCTGCTGCTCTTCCTCCCTGCTTTCATTGTTTTTGTTTCTCTTTCTGCATTCCCCTTACAACTTTCTCCAAGCTGCCTTTTTCCTATCTGCTCCCCTCATGCCTCTCCCTGTGTTCCTGTTTCCTGTTGTAGCCTCATGGGAGGCTAGCAGTGTTTTTAGGTGCAAGTCAGGCAAATGCTGTGGCTGGGAATGCTGTACAGTAGCTGATTTGTTTGAAGGACATCACTCTCACTCTCTGTTTCAATGCAAAACTCTGCTCTCTCACACAGTTTCTCTTCTGCATTTGATGTTTAGTGGTTTGGGAAAAAAACTGGCCTGGAAGTGAAATAAGAGCCTGGCTACAGTAGATTTATGCAAAGCAATTTTTTTAATGCTTACTCCTTAGGCTAAGAGCAAAACCAGTGCAGAGTCAGAGATGAATCTGTTTCTCTAAAATCATTGTTAGGGGGAGAGGAGCAAGAACTCAAGGTGTTGGATGCGTAACAAACGCAGACAGGATCCTCTTTTTCTAGTAGGTTGGGTTCGGCTTGGTGCTCAGCAGAAGCAAACCCATGAGAATTTGGAGGCAAAAAGTGGCTTCCAAAGTTCATTTTGCATCTGGACTTGCCCTTCTGGGTTATGCCTGTGGCACCTGCAATTACAGAGGGTCGTGTCACGCTTGATAACCCATAATTTATTGCAGCATGTTGCGCTGCCTTGGCTCGCTTTGATTTCTCAGTGCTTTGATTTCTTAGCACAGAGTAACGCGGTTAAGTTGGAATTGGGTCAGATTTAGCTAAATTTGGGGGAGATGGGTAAAGAGGACCTAGCAACATGCTCCTGCCTGGTTTTGTTTTTCACACTACTGATGGTTTGCAAAGTGGAGAAGCAGTTCTGCTCTCCAGTAATGCGCTGTTTAAAAAAATGTATCTGGGTTCTTCCATATCACAAAAAAGCCCAACTACAAACTTTGGTGTCTGCTGTGCCTGATCTGGTGTGGTCACCCAGGCATCTCCCTTTGGCTTACAAATATTCCAAAGTCCCCAAACTTATTTTTATGTTGACAGTCACATGAATGTGGGTAAATGTTAATCAAAGTTGCCAGGGGATGTTAGACATCCACTTGCTTATCATGGGACCTCATTTTCAGCTTGCATGGTGATGTTTTGGCATGCTATAAAAAGAAACTCTTTTAATAACTTATATTTCATCCCTGTTCCCCTTAACGTCCAAAAAATTGTACTTTTGCAAAACTTATACTGTGTAGTAAAGCTAAAAATATTGCTTCAGTTCAGTTGACATCTTGTGGCAGAATACTGGGACAGAGACTCACTGAAAATTTTTGGGGGCATCTGGGGATGCAGAAGGGGGTGGTCTTTGAAGAAATTGTAAAGAAATTATCCATCCGATGTAATTAGTGATTGAGGTGATTCAATTTGGGTGCTGTTGCAGAGGTGTCAGTCTGTTTTGCAAAGCCAACTGCTGTTTCTCTGCATTTTTAAGCCCTACACTTAAAAATCCATCCTCCGGGGGCTTTGCTAGCTCACCTCTGTGGTCGGAGGAGCTGCTGTAACACAGGGCCTGCTGTGTTGTGAGAGGAGCCCTTTGGGTGGTGGTCACTCACCTGAGGGTTCCAGGGCCAGAACCCTGGAGCTCCTGGAGCAGGGGTGATTGGTCATTGGTGCCCTCCCCAAAAGATAGCTGTGGCTCTTCCTGGTGTAGAGCAGAGCCTGGATGAGGGAGGGTGGCGATGGCAGCCATCTCTGCAGCTGAGTCCCCTTGGCAGGCTCAGCGCCTTGGCTTTGTTCCTGGGCTGGGATTGATGGCTTCGAGCAGAGGCAGCTGGCTCTCGGCATGAGGGGCTGGGAGGAGGGAGACCAAGGCAAACAACATCCTCAACATGGCACAGGGGGTGAGTAGAGGGAAGCACAAGGGTGTGCTGTGACTGAAAGAAAGACCCTCGCTGTGCTTCCCTGCCTGACAGCCCACCTGGCTAGTCAGTGGTGGTGGGCATGTGACAATCCTCCCCTTGCAGCAAGTGTCAGAGAGGGGAACCCTTCCAATCCCCCGTTGCTTCAGGAGTCCGGAGGAAGCAGCCTGTCTGCTCTTCGTTGTGGTGGCTGATGCGCTTCCAGGATCACTCTGCTCCTTAAGGATATCAGCTTGCAAGTCTGGTGCAAGCGGGATGTGGCAGGCTGACAGCGCTGGAGATGGAGTCCTGCGTGCATTCCTGGGCATCACTGCCCTGCCATCACCATGCCTTGCACTCATCCAGGGCACTGCCTACAGCTGGAGAGTGGTTCAGCCCTCGTGCCACTTGGTCCCTGTGAGCCCACCTGCCTGGTGGGTGGCTGCTGTTTGCCTTCCTGTCCTGGAAACCGCAGGGATTCACTTTATTCCGTGTGCTGGTTTTGGGAGGTTTTCCCCTATTTTGGCTTTGCCTTCACTTTGGACAGATCTCTGAAGCCTCTTCAGGCTGTCTTTGCACGTGGTATTGGAGGCTTGACCTTGGGGATGCTTGAAATCCCACAGAAATCATTTGGGCTTGCTTGGATGGTCTTCCTCCTCCAGCTGTGCATGTTTTCAGTCTCTCCTGGCTGCAGTTTTGCTGTCGCCACCAGGATGGTGGTTAGTTGTGATTCAGTGGAAAGGGAGCAAGAGGTGAAGCATTTCACCATGGGCACAATGTGTTAAGCATGAATCAAGTGTTGTTGGCAGAAAGGTGTTGAGTGATAACTTGCCAAAAGGAGTGGAATGCTGAGATGGTCCCGCATTTTGGGGCTTCCTGAGCAAGAAGCTTGTTGGGAAGTTGCAGACTGCCCTTCTCCACGAATGTCAGAATCAAGAGTTGTCACCACCCCTTCATGGTTGGGCAAAGACTTAAACTCCCTGTGCAGCAATTTTGGCTGGAAGAAGGAAGGAAAACCTGAACCACTCTGAAT
>NW_008238337.1:2101242-2111291 GCF_000691975.1 Corvus brachyrhynchos
GTAGGGAAAACTGGCTCTGCCTGTCTTTGCAGGGATGCGCTGCTTTCTGCGATGGTTTTTTGGTGGCAGGCTTTTTCTTGGAAGGATCCACAGACTTCCCCTTAGCTTGTTAAGTTGGCTGTGCCAACTGGTCTGCAGGAGCGAAGAGAGGTATTTCAGGATCTGCTGTTGGTACAAGTCGTACCATGAATACTTGCTGTGGAATGTCCTGGCAAGGTGACAAGGATTAGGGCTTTTTTCCCTCTTCTATATATATTTTGGTCCTCAAAAGAAGTGAGAAAAACTGGGTTGAGTGTTAAATGGCAGGTTCCAGTGGGTGAGGGGTCTGAAAAATCAAGGAACTGGATTTTTCTGACTTTTCATATGTGTTAGGATTTTACAGCAAGCTTCCATATTAATGCAGAAATGCTGGGGTGGATACTTCTCTCTGCTTCTCTGGCAGAAAATGTGGCTGTAAATAAATGGTATGTGTGTTAACACAGTATATTCCACCTTTATCCAGAAAAAGATGAGTCACTGTTTTCACAGAAGATTATTTTCCCAGTTCAGGAGACCATGCTCCTCTTTCGGAGCCGTTCTGCTTAGCAGGCACAAGGAGTCTGAAGAGTTTGCCCGGTGTCGATCTGCAGGATGACATTTAGGATACATCAAACAGCTGCTGCGTTTCTGCAGCCATCTGAGATAGCCATGTGCAGTGTGGCACACAGAGAGCACGCCAGATCACTGTGCCTCTTGCATGGGATTAATCCTGCTGGCCAGGGAGCCCAGGGAGTGGTGGGAAGCTGGGGCAGTGCGCTGGAAATCACACGCGGCTCTCAGTCTTCATCTGTGCTGGGCCAAATGGCACCAGCTGCTCCCAAGGTAACAGCACGACCAATTTGATTTTATTTATGGTTTTTAATTAAGTTTCCATTTTTAAAGGTGATCCTTTTCTCAGGAGTGAGCGGCAGTGCAGCTGAAATCCCCACAACCATATATCTGTGTCTTTCACACTGCGAGTGATGAGCAGTGTGTTACCAGGAGCTGTGGTTTTTTTCCTCCCCGTAATTGAACGCAGGAAAACAACATCTGGAGAGGGCAGATGCTGGTGTGTAGGCACCTGGGGACAAGGCTTACCTTGCAAGCTCTGGTGTGGGCTGCCTGGCATGTCCATGGATGGACATGGAGGATGATCAAGGGCATGGGATGTCTCTGAAGCCCAGGAGTGTTCAGCCACCCAGGACTGCTAAGAGGGCTTGCCTGGCAGGCTGCAGTTTTGGATGCCTGAAGAAGAAAGCATGCGGGGGAGCTTCTGGAGAGAGACAGATATTCCTTCTCCTCCTCTTGAGTGAGGCAGTGCCATTGTGTTAAAGCTTCTGCTGGTCCTGTCCATGAATAATTCAGGCTCTGGGTATGGGGATCTTCAATATGCAAGTCTTAAATAGAGCACCTGCTCTTATCTAAACTGCAGTTGGCTTGGAAGAAGGTGGCTGAGGGGTTGTGCAGGGCATCCAAGACACTGCTCCCTGCCCTTGTGTGGGAATGCACAGCCCGAGCATCCCGAGGATGCGTGTGGGTGCTTGGTCAGAGCTCCTGAGGATCTGGGAGTCCTTGAGCTGGGCCACATGGTGAGCTAAGCATCCTGCTCGAGGCTGTCCCACACCTTTGGCTTGGGAAGACTCAGTCCTGCTGCTGGCAGACTTTGCTGAGGGCGTGGGAGCTCCATCTTCCCGCCCAGACACGCAGCTCTTCCCGTCAAGTCACGATGGTTTATCTCCCTCTCCACCTACATGACAAAGGGAATATATTGGCTGGTCCTGGACATGTTTTTCTAGCGGCCTGGTGGCAGGTTTGCTCCTACAAAGCCTCCAGTTTCTCTCTCTAACAGGTCCCAATTTGCCCAGTCTCACACTCTGGCTCTCATTAGCTGTAAAGGGGTTGTTGAAACCTCTGACAAATCTTAGCATTGGCTATAAATAATTCAGGTCAACGCCAGTGGTTTTCTATATGACTGTCTTTCAAAAGCATTTATCATCTGTCTGTACCTGTGGGGCTTGGATACTCTTTTTAGAACTTACTTTTGGAGACAATTTCCCACCAAACCATCTCAGCTGGAGGAAATAAGCAGCCTCAGCAAGGCCGTCGTTTGTCTTGGTTCTGGTTCCAGGAGACACTGAGAATCAGTTTTCCAGCCTGGTTATGTTGTTTGGCCCTATGGGGTAGGGAACAGCATTTGCAGATGGGAGCAACTCTTAAAGTGTGCTCTTGCTGGGAAGTTGGTGGGAGCTGGCTCCGAATCGCTGCCAGTGCTTTGAGCCCTCGGTGCAGGAGGCTGTGGGAAGTCAAGCTGGGTTTGCTGGATGTTGCAGAACAGCCATCACTGCTCCTGCAGCCACCTTCTGCTGCTCAGCTGAGGGAGAAACAGGAAGCTCTGAAGAGCAGGGGAGGGTTGTGCTGCTCTGAGGAGCCGGACAGTGGATTAGTGGGGAGGGAGAGTCTTTGGCCTCCTGAAAAGTTTGTACTTGCTCATTTCCCAGTGATTTGGCTTCAGGAAAGTAAAAGTAAGATCCCTCAGGGTAAGATCTCATCACGACTGCTCTTACAGGTCCCAAGGACAGCTCAGGATATCTCATTTGATCCTCTCTCCCAAGTTCTCAGCTTAATGACTGGACTCAATGATTTTAGAGGTCTTTCCCAACCATAAGGATTCTTTGATTCCCTGATACCCAGCTAGCGGACAGCCGCTGTTTTCAGCCCATCTTGTGCTTAGCTGGCTCTGGTGTAGGCATAACGCAGCAGAGGGTGTTTTTTTCCCTGGGTCCTGGTCATCCACACTTGCTGGAGTGAGCTGCAGATACCCCACATTGCTGTAGGGTTTTACCTGCTCATACCTTCCTTACACCCTCTGAGTCTGCTGAGGAATTGGCCCTGGTGAATGAGTAACGCAGCTCTGCAGCTGGGAGGTCACAATTCATTTGTTGGATTAGTAATAAACCAAAGGTCTCATCTTGGGTTATCTTGGTCTTCTGGACCTGCACCTGCCCCGAGCAGAGCTGTGTGGGGGTGGTTGGGAGTTGGGCAAACCCTGGGCACCCAGCCTTGTGTGTCAGCACATCTCACGCTGCTCCGCTTCCCTGAAGTAGCACAGTGTTTGTGGTGAGGGACTCAGGTGAAGACTAACCTGTCCCACTTTGTAATTAACGCTGGCATTTGCTTTGCTTCATTTAATTATGCACAACTCGCATGCAATTAAAAACACTCTAAAAAATTTCCCTTCAGCAAAGTAGGAATCTCTGGAATAAACCAGACGGGTGGGAACTGTTTGGAAAATGCAGCAAGCCCCAACCTCGGTGTAGCGGGAGGGTTTTTCAGGCAGAGTCATTTTTGCGCTGACAGCAGCATCGTCGCTGTATGAAAGTCTGTTGTAAAGAGCTTGCTGCAGGTGTGGATGTGAAGAGTGAAAGGTGTGAAGGCTTCAAGCAAAAGCATTTGTGTTTGCAGCCAGGACAGGCTGAGCGGGTTGTGTTGGGCAGAGTAATCTCGGGAGCGGCTGGAAATTCCAGTGGATAAAGTTAATAGCTGTTCCAGTGGATGTGGAAATGGAAATAAAATAGCACCTTATAACATTGCAGCCACTTTCCCTGGCGTGGCCCCTGCCTTGCTGTGAGTAACCTCCTTTGTAAAGCTGAGTGGTGCTCTTATCTTCAGAATCCAGGGTTTTCTTTCCGAGTGGAGCAGTTTTGTCGGGTTCCTGACAACTGCAGAGGTCTTGGAGCCATCCTTTGTCAATTAGCAGCTTCTTGGTAATACGGCCTTAAAAGAAGGGAAGAAGTGAAAATAAATACATCTGATTTTTAATTGCCTCAGTACAGCAGGGCCTTGGGTGTTGGAATATTTTAGCACCTGCCCAGCTCAACAGTTGCTTATTGTTCCTGGGTTTTACAGCACAGCCTGAAATGCCGACGTGCAGCTGTGGGCAGGCAGGGATTGCGTGAAGGGCTGGGACCAGGCAGCAGGAAACCTGAGAGGTGCCAGGAGAGATTTCTGGGCTTGCTGAGAAAAGTTGGGGATCATTCAGCATGAAAGTGTTTGCAGGTGAAGCGAGCTGTGCTTCAGTGCCAGATTTTAGGGCTGTTGAGCTCTGAAGGGTTTGCTGTGCGAGCTGTGCATTCTGTCTCGGACGCTGGAGCACCAAAGGCAGTGCTGGAGCCTCCCCATTCTCCTGTCCTGTTTTTGCTGGGGAGGAGGAAGAGGATGAGCCAGATTCTGTTTCTGTGTGTCAGCAGCAAAGCTGCTGCCCGATCCCAACGCCAAACCCACAGCAGCAGAGCTTGGCATGCGTGTGCTTTGTGCCTGCTGTTGATGTTTAAAAAATAACACCCCCAATTTTATCTTGATTCCCTGGAGCTGGGTTAAGTTGGCCACACTGCTGCAGGGGAGGGCATAGGGCAGTGTTCAGGGTGGTGACCCTGAGAGGGTGGGTGTCTACAAGATCCTCTCCCTGGTTATAGCTACCGGCTTCAGAGCACTCTGGATCCTTCCCTTTTTGCCATCTCTTCTGAGATGTTTAATGTCAGCAGTTGCAGTTTGTGGTTGTGGGGCAAATGATGCATAAGACCCCCTGTCTTCTATGTTTGCTCTTGACAAAATATATCCCCTTTCTCCCTCCCCTTCAAGCAGCTCCAAAGGGTGTGTTAAGTTTGTTAGTTTTTGGTAACTGGGGAGGACACTTTACCACCAGCTCAGGAGAATTGCAGGTCTTGTTTAAGGGGAAAAGAAAAAAACCCATGTTTTTTCACAAGCTTTGAATCTCCTGTGCTTCATTTTATTTTTATTTTTTTTTAAGACGCACTTCTGCATGAAGTGTTAAAAACACACCCTTGGAGCTGCTGCAGCAAAGCTGATTCTAGGGCATAGTAAAAGGTTTAATGTATTTTTGTAGGATCCCTTTACAATTCCCACAAGAGAATCCTGCTAAGGAAAACAGAGCTACAAAAAAAAAAAGTTCAACATTTGTTTTAAAAAAGCAAAACCAAGCCCACTCTCTGGGTACTACCAACTGCATCATATTTAACAGGTAAAAGATGTTTGAGCTCGATGTGACTCGTTGGTGCAGTTGCTATCACTGGATAATGTGCCTTTACAGCCTGCCAGGTCTGTGTCAGAGACATGCAACTACATGTGGCTGGTTTCTTTCCTCCCTGATCCTGGAAAAATAAATCCCTACTGTCTAGCCATGGAGGAGTAGGCATTTTTTCCCCAACATATAATCTTTGGTATTCCTATAGAAGACACTAAATATAAACACTGGGGCAGCTACCTTTGACTAAATAAGACAGACGTGACGGAAGGGCGTGTTCTGCCTGGTCTTGGAGGCACAGGAGGATTTATGGGGCAGATTTGAGGATTTTCCAAGCTTTGCCTCTTTCTGACCAGCCCAACCTATGTGTCATGATGGGGAAGGCTCAGACCTGCAGCCTTATTCAGTTTGTTCCAGTGTAGGGACAGCCGCCCACTGCACTGGTGGGACAGGAGATGACAGCGGGGCTTTCCAGGTGACACGGCAGCGGTGCTGAGGAGGGGCACAGCAGGGTGGCCCCTTGGTCCTGCTCCAGGACATGCACCATGCCCAGCAGCTGAGCTATGGGGCTGTGCATTTGGGTCTGCAGAGACCTGAGATGTTTGAGTGCAGGACCACCTGGCCTTCCTCCATGGATCCTTCTGGAAAATGGGCAGATGTTGAGCCCTGTCCTCCTCGAGTGGTTTGCAATTGTGGAGCAGGGGAGAGCGGAGGTAGTTTCTTTCCTAAAGGCTCCTTTCCCTTTGTCCCCAGATCTCAGGAGCTGCACCTGAGAACCGAGGGGCATTCCTATCTCTCTGACCTGACCAAGCCATCGGACTTGGAGTTCATTGAAACCAAGAGGCCGCGCCTGGACCTGCTGCAGGACCCGCTGATGCGGCACTCGCCTCTCCTGAACCAGAGCCAGCAGGGAGGCACTGAGGATCTCTCAAAGGTAAGGGGCTGATGGCCTGTGCTGCCAGCTGGGTGCGGGGTCTGCATTTTGGGCTTGTGTAGAGCTGCCTTTGAGGTTCTGAGCCGCTGCTGGATTCAGCAGGGATCGTGGTTCCCAATGCGTCAAGCAGTGCTTGGTGGTACTGGATGGTTTTCCCCGAGGTGGGGTGACCACTTCAGGGGAACAGAAGCATATCAGCTTTTCCCATAACTGTTAACAGTCGTGGGCTTTTTTTACTGGGCTATTAGATGCACCAGAACAATTTGGAAGCTCCTGTAGGCTGAATTAAGGATGGTCATGTCTGGCTTTTCTGGGTACTCTGCCTTGATTTGATTTTTATTTGACACTTCTCATTTATCACATCTCTTTATTTAATATTGGTGTTTGAAGGGCTGGAATCAGTTTCTGGTGGTTCTTTAATATAATCTTCCCCAGGAAAGCCTCCCTTGTCCCAGTCTTATTTAACAAAGCAAATCGTTTACTTACAATTGTCCCCTCTGCACATGGAATAAATGTTGCAAAGAGAAAACCCTTGTGTGTGTGCCTGTTTGGATTTACTTTCGTGTTCTCTTGGGGTAAATTGTGTTTGATTTTACTGTGAGTTTGAACATGCTCCTGGTTGGTAGGAAAGTCTTGCTGAATAAATGCAGTGGGGGCAGCTGACTCCCATGCCAGTGCTGAGGGTTGGTGCAGCTGCAGGCTGGGCTTGGGAATTCCCCAAGCCCTCAGTGAAATGAAAGGGAAGTCACTTCTGTCCCCAGGGTGATGGGGATGGTTTGCTGTGTCCCTGTGGGAGCTGATTGAAATAACACATGGACCAGAAAGCTCTTCCTAGGTATATTCAGACATCTCATATCTGTACAGTACTGGAGGGCTTTAGCTGAGATCCCTCGGACCTGTCTTTAATGAGAAGGGTATTTAACTCTGGAGTAGCTCAGATGTCAAGGGAGGCCTGAAGTCTCTGAAGCATAGAATGTCCACAGGGGATGTTGGTTGGGTGGCTGATGGGGAAAATGCACTGTTGTCCACAAAACAGAAAATAGACCGCTCCAAAGATGTGAGGAAACCAGGATGGCTTTTCTGTCTTCACATTATTCCCACCAGTTCGACCTCTCACCAGAAAAAATGGATTGTCTCAACTATTTGTTTCTAATAGGCAGAGCTGCTCTTGAGGAATTAGTTCATCAGTTTAGGGGCTGCATTTGCTTCTCGGGCTGTGACACATCTCCAAGAATTACATGCGTTTTATGGGGCTTAAAACATTTGTTAATGAAAGGGAGAGAGAGCCGAGATACAATTCAGCAAGACAAGATTATGCTTTTAGTGGAGCCATTTGTAGTTTTAGTGTCTGGAAGGAAGAAGAAAATGTGGTGTCCCTGGCTGGTGAGAGCCTGAGTGGAGCTGGGATTAGTCACTCTAAGCTATCAGGAGCTTCCAGAATGGGTTTGATGGAGCTCACTGCAAGACTGGATGATCTCAGTGCTGTTCAAGTGGCTGGGAGCAGAAGGCAAGTCTGGGACACAGGGTATATCTGCCTCTGCAGCTTGGGAAATTGGGCTAATAGCAGTGTTTTGGCACTGAGTAGTTGTCCTCAGACTAGTCTATAAACTGCTGGTGCACATTAAGGTCGTGGAAAAGCTCCTGAAGCCAGCATGTGCATTGCTCTGAGCCTCAGCTTGTTGGAGGAGCTCCTGTGGGTGTGGGTCCAGGGGAAATGCAAAGAGCTGAGTCTGCCCTTTGGGCACAGCTCTGGGCGCTGGCAGATCCGGGCTGTGGACACAGACCCTTTGTTGCACCCACGCTAAGCCAGCCACGGTGGAATTCAGCACTGGGCTCTGAACTCGCCACCTAGGACAGGTGATAAAGACCTTCCTGAGAGGCTCTGTGTCCTGGAGCAGTGGCACACACATGGGGGCAGGACATGTGTCCCAGTGACCAGAGCTGCAGAGAGGTGTTTGCTGTTCTGTCTGTGCTGCTGACTCAGTGTCTGACGGAGTCGCTCAATACTTTATCTAGGGCAGCTGTGCCAGCCGGGTGAGCTCTTTGGGTGAGATGCACCACGTGAGCCCAGGATTGCTAAACACACTGCTGGTTGTTTAGACAGAGTATCCCAGGAGTTGTTCCCTTACCCGTTACCCCATTCCTCGTTGTTGCAGTCACTGTGTGGGGAGGAGCTCGATTTACTCACTGGGGTAATACTGCTAGGACTGGTTTTCATGGTGATTTTGCAGACTGAGCTCATTTTTGCACAGTAAGAGCTCCACAAAGCCCTCAATAAAAAGGGCAGGGGTTTGGTTACACGCTCTGGGCGCCAGCCTGACTGTCCCAGGGGATGTGACTGTAATGGATGTTGCTCTTGGGCAGTGGATATGTCTTGGTTTCTCCTGGTTTCAGAGCAGCCGTTGAGCTGAGATGCAGAATCAGGTCTGTGATGGGATATGAGTTTAGCACATCCCTGATAACCATTGATAACAGGATTTACCAACCTTCAGCCCAGGGGAGAGAAGTCAGTGCCGTTCCTGCACCTTTCCAAGGCCTTTGTTTTGAGCCATAATTTATGCTCTGAACACAGATGGAGCAATTGATGGTGCAACTGCTGGTAACAGGCTTCAGAGTTTTTTTCCCCCCTGAAGAGAAGTGGATTTCTCATGTCTTTTGTTCCTCATCTACCTCTCCCAAACAGGAGGAGAGCTGGGCCCCTTAAACCCTGTTCAGTATCACTGCAGCCTCACTCCAAGCAAGACTTACTTTGTAAGGAGAAGCTCTTGGATCAGCGCATTCTCACTGGAGAAAGCAGAAACACTTTTGGGCAGCATGCCTTTCAAAAGCAGCAGCTTTCAGCTAAATCTCACTTGGACAAGAAAAAGATAATACCTTTCCTTGTGAACCTCACATTGCTCATATCCTCAAACACTGGTGTTTCTTTTCAAGCCAGAGGCAGAAGATTGTTTTCTGGCCTGCTTTACCCCACTTCATCATCTTTTTCCCTGCTGTTGTGTGTTGTCATGTTGCTGCAGTGCTGTGGTCCTGGGCTCCTGCTGCTGGATGTGGCCTGGAGGGCTCTGGTGAGCTCAGTCTGCTGGAGAGAAATGAAACCTCCCTGTGCCCTTTGTGCCAGCTGGGGTTGATGCTTTTCCCCTGGGAAGTTGCTCCCTTTATCTGGCTTACAATAAGCAGAACAACTTAAGCAGGGTGCCTGGGTGTGGGATTCACTGGAAAAGCTGCTGTGATGTGGCTTTGCCAGGTGTGTTCTTGGCAGAGATGCAGGAGCTGGTTCCCAGGACCCTCGGTGGCTTCTGCTTTCTTTCCAGTAAAGTCACGGACCTCCATCATGTAACAGCAGCCAGGAGTAAAGCAGACAGCCCCAGAGCAGGCCAGTGATGCTGTGCACGATCCCTGTCCCTGCACACACGTGCACAGCTGGTGCTGTCCATGATCCTGCCCCACAGGGACGGCAAGCATGGCACATCTGGTCAGTCAGCCTGCTCTCCCCTCTCCAGAGCTGGAGCTTCATCCTGCCTCTCCCCTTCCATCTCTTCTTATTCCCATTATGCTTTCACTTGTTCTTCTCCCCATTTTTAAGACTGCTCTTCCACCGCCTATGTGGTTTGCTGCTCCTTCCTATAGGATGTGAGTCAGTTCTGATCTGCACTTAGTCCCCTGGCAAGAGCTGGCTGGCTGCACTTCTGAGTGGCCTGTTGGCTCCAACAGGAATTCACTTACAGGGAGCCATGTAATCCCACGGGAATGGGGCTGGGTGGAGGCTTAGGAAACCTGAACCTTGCTGCCATCTGCCCTGGCAGGCTGCTGGTCACCCGGTAAGTCTCTTCCCCTTTCTCTATCTCAGATTTCCCCATCTGTACAAGGGACAATGCCACTTCCCTCTTTTGTAAAATAATTAACAACTGTGGATGGAAAAAGGCAGTTAAGAAGCCATGTGTTGTTAGGACTTGGACTCTGTTTTACATTGTGCAAAGGTTTTAATTTCTTCCCTTTCTGCATGAGTGTTTTTGTTGTGTCACAGACTGAAAAATGGAATCAGAAAAGCGGGGGGGG
>NW_008238337.1:2111472-2148156 GCF_000691975.1 Corvus brachyrhynchos
GTGGTGGGGGGGGGGTAGTCTTGGAAAAGACAGCACCAAGATCAGGAAATAGGTATGGCAAAACAGAAATTAGGGCAAAAGGTACTTTGCTTTGATGCATATCAATGTAGCTTTAAAAGCAATTAATTGAAAAAGGAGGAATTAACACATTTGAAATGCCTTTTTAATGATGCATTGAAGCCAGCAGCATACATGCCAAATTTCACACTGGCTGCCCGTTCCAGAGCCCAATTTACAATGAACTCCTGGAAGACAGGCTATGGGATAGAAAAGGCTCTTGGCTAGCCTGCTAACTCCTGCCCTGGCTGCAGGCTGGCGGGGCACCGAGGACAGCAGAGAGGCCTTTTGGGAGCTTTGCTTCTTCCTCGCTTCACTGGCCAGTGCCTTGGCAGTGCTGGTCCCTGCTCCATCCCTTGCCGAATGCACCAGGGGAGGGGAGTGGGAGGCTCAGGTCTCTTGCAGCAGGGTTTGCCCTGGTACAGGGTGGAGGAGCAGTGCCACAGCTCCCAGCACAGATAGCTGGGCTGGCTGGTAAATCAGCAGTTGCGTTTCTGCTCCATGGCTTTGTTACGGGAACATTGATCTGTTGCTGGGATTAACCTCTCAGAGTTTCCAGTGGGTTGGTCTCGCAGTTATTAATGAAACTGGCTGGAACTTGTGTTGACCTTGGCAGAGGCCCCAGTTGGCTTGGAGGTAACTGGCAAAAGCATAATCTCTAATTGAGTAATCCAGGGCTGGGGGAAGGGAGCGGAGGGGGTGGACACGAAGCAGTGCTTTGAACTGGGAGAGCCGTGGTGCTCCGACGGGATGCGTGGGAGTGGAGGGCTCAGCACGGCGCTCGCCGAGGGAATTTAGCAGGCACAGCGAGACAGCATCTCGGTTCCGGCACCCCAGGCTCCCTCTTGTAGAAAACAGCCCAGAATTCCAGTGCCTCCCCGTGATTTATTGCTGTGGAACAATAGCGCAGAGGGGCTGGAGAATGGAACAAGCTGCGAGCGTCGGCCGTCCCTGGGTGCGTGTCCTCCCATAGCCTCTGAGTCTGCAGTGGGGATCACACTGGGCTCTCCCTTCCCCACTGGAGGTTGTTTTTCACTTGAGCAAAAGAGCTCTGGGCTTGTTTCTTGGGATTTTGGGGAATGTCTGCAAGCGGGGACCGAGTGACAGCACAAGTCCCAGTTTCCCCAGCCGTGCATCTCTGCCGTGAGAGAGGGAGATGCTTCCTTGGCCAGCTGTGGCCGTGCCCACATCTGGTGGGGAAGGGCTGGCTGCCAGCAAGCCCTGCAGAACACCCAGGCAGAGGGATCCTGTGGAGCTGTGGTAGCGCTGATGGACGGGGGACACACCAATGCCAGCACCCTGTTGCTCCATCCCAGTTATCCAAAACCCAAGTGAGATGCAGAGACTTGTGCCAGTGCCAGGCTTGACCAGCCCTGTGGGAAATGAAATTCCTCAAACACACAGCCACGAAAAGAACTTCCTGTCCTGACGAGTGTGGGGTGCTCCGTGCAAAGCCTGCACATGCTGTGTGGCCTCCACACCACTTCTTGGAGGAGTGGACTTCTGTGGAAGTAGCTCTAACCTCAGATCTGAGCAGTGAAATGAAACAATTTTAGTGGGTACAAACACACCTACGTCTTTCCTGCTTTTGTCCTCCTTCCCCTGCAGAGAACAGCAGTTCTTGTTAACTCTCCTTGCAGCTGGGCTCTCCCTGTGAAGCTGAGCCAGTGGAGCTGGGCACCCATCAGGAGCGAGTGGCATGGGGTTGTCGAGTCAGGAGGATCCTCCTGTGACGTGTGTGACACCCACCCATCTGCTGTGCGCTTGCTCACACTGTCGACTTGTGCCTGATAAAAATCTGCTTGCAAAAAATTATTCGGTGGGGTGGGGAATTTACGTTAGGGGAGTAATGATTCAAAGCTATTTCTGGGAAGATGAGGGACATGTTGGCATTCTTTGTCATTCCAAACATATTTAAAAGCTGAAATATTTGCGTTGTTCATGTTGCCACAGCACAAACACTTCTGGCTGGATTTCCCCCCCTGCTTTCCTCCCTGCTCCGACGATAATTTCCAAATCACAGGAGGATGGGATGAGTGTGAGCGTGTCAACCCCTGCTCAGCTGCTTGTGAACACACGCCTTTGGGAGCGTGGGCCTGTGGTGTGCAAGCAGAGTGGCTCTCCTGGCATGCCTGGTGGTCCATTCCATTGCCCACCATGCCAGGGTGGCTGCAAGGGGTTGCCAGCAGCCCGTGCCATGCACCAGCGTGGGACAGGAAGCCAAGGGAACAGCCCGAGGAGTGCTGTATCTGCAATCTCAGTCCCATGCATGGGCTCACCTGGTTTCATTTGAGAAACAGATGCTTTTGGGCGTTGCGTAGTCCTTGTGAGATGTTTGGCTCCTCCATCCAGACCTGGGCTGAGGGGTGAAGGGAAGGAGTACCATGACTGCAAGACAACTGGTTGTATTCCATTTCTCAGCTGAAGTTGCTGTGGCCAAAGAACTGAACTATGGTCTGAGAGACTTGGGTATGGCAGGAAAAGCCCTCATGAGCTGCAGAAACATTCTAGAGGCAGGATGTAAAACCTTGAACCTTTTCCCTGAGCTGCCTGCAGCCCTGCTCTCCCCTCCCCTGTCTGCTGCAGCCTGCAGTAGTCCCCCAGCCATGGGCAGCGGGGCCAAGGCTCAGTGCAGCTGGAAAACCAACAGGAGAACTGATGGTGCCTCAAGCACAGGCTGTTTCACACTTCTTCAGCTCGTTTGTGGTGATCGACATCCAAAACAACCTTTTAAATTGCCTTTCAAGCCACAGCGGCGGCGAAGGACGGTGTGATAAGGCTGACTGCTTCTCGGGAACCTGCTCCATCATTTACGTAATTGGACTTTTCTGTTCCACTCGGTCAATGTTACAAGGCTCGCGTAGTGCAGCATCTCACCTGATCTGCTGGAGGCAAAGAAAGTCCCTTGACTTTGTGTGCCTCACCCCTGTAATTGGAAGAAACATTGCTGGCTCTTTGTGCTTGCAGTAGGCAGCGTGCTGAGCTGGGTGTGCTGTGTGGATCCGTGGAGACTTTTCTTCTCCATCTATGAAGTGTACATGTGGTGTGCATCTATTTTATCTGATAGCGAGAATTGTAATGTGGCCTGTTTTGTCCTGGAAATGCAGGAGAGAGGAGTGCTACTCAAGTGGACTTAGGAAATAGTGTTGGTATGGCAGGAACTGGTGCTGGTGTCCAGCATTGCTCCAGAGCACGAGGATGGTGTGGGGTGTTGAGCACTTTTGCCTGTGCTCAACCAGTTGTGCTCATTTGTGTTAAAAAAGAACCCCTCTCCTGGAATAAATGTAAATGAAAGAATTCAAGAATTCAGTCCTGGTACCAAGAGGGACATCCTGGCTATTTTTCCCCCCTTGCAGTCTCAGCCTGATCTGTTTTTCTTATTTTCCCCTCGTGTTCTGGGAGGGGGTGTGGGTGCTGTCAGGCATGGAGCATTGCTCTGGATCCAGACACGCTCTGGAATGGGTTATGTAGGATCTGCCCAGATAGTGCAGGTGACCAAGCAGCAGGAGGTTGTTACCAATCTGCAAGCATGTACATCTGAGAGATCAGCATCCCTGCATGCCCCTCCTACCCAAAGGTCTTCCTGGCACTTCCTGGGAGCACCCTGGGTGACTTGTCCATGGACGTACAGCACCGAGCACATTTTTGGCACTGTACTTTTCCATGGTTGGGAAATGCAGCCCATCAACAGTCCTGACTCACACAACGAAAGCCAGTGAGTTGTGACACCCATCAGATTGATTCTGGGTGCTGTGTTTTGAGGAGGAGGGTATTTCATGCTAATACCTTCCTTCCCAGCGTGGGGTGGAAGCTGTGGAGGAGATGCAACAGCAGTCAGTGGTGTTTGCCTGCTTCTGCTGGAGGGGATGGAGTGGGGGAGTGATTTCAGAGATGGATTTGGCAGAGACGAGTTGCTGCTCTTTGTGCCTGTGGTGATGGAGCTGTAATAACATATTGAACATGGCAACAGCCCTTGCTAAAGCTCTGTGACTTCACGTTCGTGCTTCGTGGAGCCTCATCTCTTAACAACACCCTTAGCATCAATAACAAGAGAGGAGCTGTCGGGTGCCAAAGGGCCTAGTTAAAATCACTCGCTGAAAACCTCCTTTCTTTTTGGACCTAAACTTGCTTTTTAAACAGAAAAACTCTTTGGCTGTGTTTAAGGCAGAGCACGTTCAGAGGGTTTTTTTGGCTCCGCAGCCTCGCGCTGCATGGGGGGGCCGGGGGGCGATGGACGCTGGTGTGTGTCAGGAATGCTGGCTGCGCGCTCGGCAAGCGGAGAGGGGTTGTTTTAGGACAAGCTGACAGGCCCTTGGCTTGTTCTGCTGCTCTCGAAAAATGTAATTCTAATTCTTGGCACCTTTATCCAGGAGGATAGGGAGCGAGAGCACAGTGGAGTCTGTTCCCTCTGCCCTTGGAAATGGGCTTTTACCCAGCAGCAGAGCTGGCTCAGGGCGGGAGCAGTGTGCTCTTGTCCTACCCCAGGTTTGGTAGAACAAAAGTAGAAATTAGTGGGAGGGAAGCAGTGTGGGATGAAATGACCTGAAGCACCTCCTTGCAGTCTTGACCTTTGTCTAGTTACTCTTTGGTCATCTCAGTGCTCTGACAGAGCATTTTCTGCAGGTGCCAGTGTTCTGCCCAGGTTCTGCTCACCTTCATCCAGCCTTAATCCTGCATGCAGTGCCCTCTCCTGAGAGGAAGCAGCGGCACGCTGTCCTCTGGCAGTGCCAAGCAGGAGAGGAGATGGGCGGTGGCTGTGGTGTTTCCCAGTCCTCTGCTGTATCCTGAGGGGCTCTCCCAGGGCTGCAGAGCTCCTGGCATCCTGCTGCCGTGGCACTGTATCCCCTCCTCTGCCTGCACTGTAACGCTTCCTGGGCTTGACTCTGAGCAATCTGCTCTGGTCACTGCCCTGGCAGGGTCTGATTTCTCTCCTCCTGTGCTGTTCCCTGAGGAGCAGCAGTGATCATTTCTGCCTTCTGATCTCCACTTTGGATTCTGTCGTTCTGGTGGCTGCTGAAGAAAAAACCATTGCCCAGTGCAGATCAAGCTGTCCCACGTGGTTACGTGACCAAGCCGAGCACAGGCTTTTATTTCAAGCTGATATTCGGGTCTGTGTTATTTTATCTCAGCTCAGGTATGATGTAGAACAGATTGCCCCCAGCAGCTAATGTATTTCTGCCTCGGCAGCAGAGTGGCAGATGTAAACACAGGAACATTGCAGGCTTTCAAACACTAAAAACTAAGGAACAGGCAGGTATGTGTGTATAAATATATACAGTGCATTATATGAAAGGCTGCTTTCAATGTATTTGGAGGGAGATTTGTGAATTTATGAATTCATGTGTGTATACTTCTTAAAGGTTTTTAAGTAATTTAAAAGCCTACATTTTTTAATACACACACCAATACATATATATATTTATATATGCTGCCTCCTATTCTTGTAAGCTTTTTTTTCAAAGGCTTCTTCTAGCCTTGTTCAGTGATTCTGCCTTCAGCTGCCACAAGGAGAAAGACTCCCAGTCTCGAGCAAAGCTAAATATTGATTTGAGTCAATCTGGGTGCACTTGGAGACATCGCTAGTGTTCATGAATGCAGCATAATCGCTGATTGGAGTGGGGAAATTTCATCATAAAGGCCCCAAAAGGGAGGTTTATTATTGCTTTCTTCCAAATGCCTGAATTTTATTAGCTTCAGTCATTCTTGGCAGGGCAGCGGAATGGGATTTTATAGTTAGCAAAGGAAAAGTAAACACAGTAATCATTTCACAGCCCTGTGCCTGCCAAACCAAGATGGAAATTCCAGCCTTGGTGGGAAGCTGCTGCTTTGCTAACAGATAATAACAAATTCACTGTGGGCTTATTCGTGCTATGGGAGCTGAGATGTTCAGGTTTTTCTGTAATGCCCTGGTCTGGGGAAGCAGAGGTGCTTCATGGTTTTTGCAGGAACAGGCTGGGCAGAGGTTTGTGGTTTGAGCAACTCCCACAGCCATTCACAGTTAGAAATGGTGTTCCTGCTCTGAGCCTTCGGGAGCTGCTCTGTCCCGTGCTCTTGGTTGGTATTTGGTTTTTTCATGGTCAGTCTTGCTCTGATCACAGAGCTGGGTGATGCTGAAGGTGTAACACGTATGAGACACCCTGGTGGTCCCTGCACCCTGTGACCGTCTCTACCTGCTGCATGTGGGGGGAGGGCTATTATGGCAAAAAAATTCTCCATGTAAACCCAAAACTCTCATGAAAGGTTTATTTTACGTGCTTTCCTGGGCTTGTTGAGGTGGAGGGCTTGGCTGCCAGCTGGGGTCTGGACCAGCACCCGCCTGTGTTTCCTGGTGCTGGGGGATGCTGTTTGCTCGCACCTTCCTGCCCCTCCAGCTGGGGATGGCGCTGGGCATGGCCGGCACTGCCCCCCGCCTGCTGCCGCAGGATGCATTTTTCCTGATGGAAAACCAGGCGGAGCAGAGAAGGAAATGGCTCCTCAAACAAGCGGCGAATGTCGAGGCAGCCCCTTCCACGTGTCTGCACAATTATTAGAACAATAAAGCATTGAGCGCAGCCGGCGGCCGGCTCTGATGGATGGTGCAGCTGACGGCTGCTGTGCACCACCCGTGCTCCTGTCAGCACGGATCCTGCCGGGCTGCTGGCCGTGCTGTGCCGCCTCTGCCGAGGCACCGCCATGGGAGCCGCTGCCAGCAGCTGAGGCTGTGGCCCACATCCCCACCCGTGCGTGTCCCCAGGTGCCACCGGGGCACCGCTGCCCGTGGGGTGTTTGGGACAGTCAGTGGATGCGCTGTGTGCGGCCTTGGGGGATGTCAGGGTGCTGCTGGATTCCTCAGGAGGTGTTGTCCCCGCTGTGTTCCTCATGGTTTTTACAGCCGAGAGGTATTTGATGTCCCGCTTTATGTACCTGAGAGCACAGCCAGGAGGAGCCTGTACACTGGGTGACCCTGAAGGCATTGGAGTGAGGAGGTGGTGACACGGAGCTGGCAAGCAGAGCTCAGTGGGTTCCTGTAGGAGCAGTAATCTCAGTTTTGTGAGCTGACACAATTGGAACAGGAGTCGCTGGGGTTGAACAGGGGTGTGGTGCTGGGACTCATCATCCTGTGCTGCATGTGTTGTGAGTGCCAGGGGAGTTGTTGGTAACCTTGGCTTGGTGCAATGGCTCTTGCATGCAAGAGAAGGTCTGGGTTGTCCCACAACACACGTCAGCCACTGCTCAAACCATTTTAGATCTTGCTTGCATTTCCTTTCTCCATCAGTCAATCTCCGCCTCAGTGGGCAGCTCAATCTCCAGGATTTGGGGAAAATAATTTTGGATGATGGCTGGGAGGGAGGGAGGGAGTGTGAACTGCCTTTAAGTGTGTCTCACTTGCAGCATTAGTGGTTAAATAGAGCTGTCTTCAATCATTCCCTTCCCTCCCCTCTAAATTTGATTCCCCTTCAAGCCAACTTCCCAATATTGATGTTGTATGCCATCCTGATTAACTCCCAGACAAATCCCTGCTTCACAGGGCTGCTGAGTGCTGCCCTGTGTGTATCCCGCTGGGATGTGTGTGGCTGAGGAGTCCCTGCTCCTCCTCGGCCTCCTGCCTCCTCCCTGGCAATAGGAGGAAATTTAAATGTTTCTGAAGAGCAACATTTCCATTTCAAAAGCTGTTCGTTCAAGTGCGTCTGGAGTGGGATTTCTCTCCCCCACTCCTCTCTGAATGGGAGCTTTAGAAGTCTCATTTCCTCTGCTTGATAACACCAGGCTGAGAAGGGCTTTTGTCTTTTCATTTCCCCTCAATTTTTTATTTTTAAATCAGTGAGGTTTGGAGAAGCTGCCGTGGTGGATTTTCCCTCCCCCGTGTTTGTCCATGTGCTGGAGGATGCACCTGGCATCACCCAGTGAATGAGCTGGAGCTTCCTGGGGCACAGCCGGAGCCGAGCAAGCCCCACCTGGGAGCACCCTGTCTGGAAGCAGAGGAGGAGGTTTGCTGCCCTGTCCGTGCTGTGGAGCTCTGTGCTGCCCTTCTTGGGGCTCTGATGTCCCAGCACCCCAGGACAGTGTTGGGTGTGCTGGTGCTGAGCCTGGCTCAGGATCCGGCCCCGTGTTTCCAACACATGACGCTGCAATGGCTCCAGTCCCGCTGACTGGTTGCCCGCCTGCTTTTTTGGCTCATGTAGCTCTTCCAGTTGGCGTGAAATTATATATTTTTGACGGGATGCTCAGTGGAGAGCAGATGTAAGCGGATGTTGTGCCCGGCTCCCACTTGTGCAGGACTGATGGGTGTGGATGTAGGCACTGTCCCACCAGGGCAGTGGCATTTGTGCTGTTCACTGGAGTATTGCACTGGTGTAAAAAGGGACTTCTTTCTGCAGAAGCTTCTACAAAACTCGAGCTTGCTTTTCACGTGGCATCTAGGGCTGGAGGGCTTTCTACCTGCTTGAGGGACAGCTGTGATTTGGCAGGGGCTATTCCAGCATCCTCTGTCAGAGGGAACTTGCCTTCTGGGATTAACATGGACCTTGATGCTTCATCCCTGCCTGGTTGACGTGCTGGAAAGACTCAGAACTTGCTTTACTGCATGTGGTAATTAAAAGAGGATGGGTGGTATAGCCAAAAAAAAAAAAAAAAGAGGCTAAAGCTTTCAAAGGCATGCAGAGAGTGTTCCGTTCCCCTGAGGTTTGTTGGGTTAGGTGACAAGGTGCTTCCTAGGCTGCTGCAGGAGGTTTGGGGATTGTACCTGTACTCCCCAGGCAGGGACCCTCCCTGCCTCCCTAAAGAAACTCCCTGAGCAGCAGGCACATGCAGAAATGCAAAAACAGGCCCTGGTGATTATTTAGAGGTTCCTGTGAAAGCTGCCCGAAGTCAGCGAGCCCCAGGGAATGCGAGGGAGGTTTGAGCCCCAGCAAGGAGGAGCCAGGCTGTGCCATGAGCTCCCCATTACCTTAAAATGTAGTTCTGCAGCCGGGGGTGACCCTGCTGCCTGGCTGAGTGCCAAACTGGGCAATTAAAAATCTCCCTCCCTGCTTTGGCATTTCATGTACTCGGAGGCGTTTTTCACAGTTTGGTCCTTTTTAAGAAACTTCAAACATGTGCTTGCGTGTGCAGTGTCAGCACTGGTGGCTGCTGGGTGAACAAATTACTGAAAGAGCATTAAAGTTGCAGATGGAGGAGTGGAAGAGCTTGCTGCTCTGTGGGCTTCTCTGACAACCTTACCTTGTCCTCCCCTTGTTTGCTGGAAGCAGCAGGACCCTGTCTTGCTGTGCCTGCCCCTCTGTTCAGTGCCTGGCACAGGCTCTGTCCTGTGCTGAGCAGGTCACTGGCTGCATTGCTCCATCCTTATCATCTGGTGGGTGGTCTCAGGCTTTACCTGCCCAGACCATGCATTTATTCACAGCTCTTTTAGGGCACTTGCCTGGAATGCTCCACACACGCCAGTATGGTCCTTCCAGCTCAGCCCTTTCCTTCCCTTTGCAGAACTGCAGGCAGAGTGCAATACCTCTCCTGGAGCTTCCCAGAACCAGGACCCCATTCCACTTGCCTGCTCAGTTCCAGGTCATTCCCTTAGGGCAAGCATCAAGATGAGATTTTTATTAATTTTTTTTTCTTTGACTTGGACTCTTTTTCGGTGTTAACAAAAGGCAAATCGCTGGCAGAGAGTCTTACCAGATGTATCAACTGTACTGAAGATGCTCAAAGAAAAAGTTCCCAGAATCTTTCTGAATGTTGCAGAAAGGCATATTTTCTTGTAAACTTGTTCTTGGAAGTGACAGAGTTGTTTTGGATGAAATTCACTGTTTAGGAAAAAAAAAGAAAAAGAAAAAGAAAAAAGACTAGAAATGCCTGAAGCCGATATTCAGCATGGAAAATTTCAGTCCAGACAGTCACTGTTTGAACAAACTTAAGGTCAGCTGAAAATCCAGGGATGCAGAATAGGCAGTGTTGGGGAATTCTTAATGAGAGGTGGAGCAATTAGCTCCTCGTTGTAATGAGGAGATGGGTAGGTGAGGATTCATCACTCCTCCAAGTCAGTGGGGAGCGTTGGCATTCAGTGCAATTATTATCCACTAATGGGGAAACGCAGGAAGGGAATGGAAGGCACAGCATCCATTTGTCAGGGTAATGCCTTCGGCGGCTGTGGGAGTTTGCCTGAGTAAGGTTTTCCGGATTTGACCCGTTATTTTGGGCTGCCTCTGAGTCCATAAGCCGTGTTCGTGGTGCTTCTGTGGAATTCTGCAGTCCTGCGATCCAGAAGCAGCGTCTGTTCACTGTAACACCCTGGAGAGGCTCTTTTGAGCACAAGCAAGTTTTGCAAGACCAGATACAAGGCTTTGGTTACTGCATTTAACTGAGGCTCTGGCTGGCGAGGTTTTACCACCCTCGTAAATCTGCCGGGGATGGGGGGAGTGTGGGGAGGGAGGGGTCAGCATTTGGTACTGGTTTTGCAATTAAATTGCTTCAAGCTGTTGAAACACTGGGGAAGTTTTTTGACCTACTTTCGTGCAAGCTTAGAAATTGTTGGGATGTTTTCTGCTCTGTCTGTGTGGAATTCAGCTGGATTACAGAGGAAAGGAATTTCGTGGGCCTTCTCGTAAAGTCAGATTTATTTTAAAAAAAGAAATTAAGTTTAAGAAAACCTGGCTTTGTCTTCAGACAGCTCCTTGGTCTCCAGCTTCATGAATTCCCATGAGAGCACGTACTGGGCTGCATCCAGTGAAAGCGATCCCTGTTCTGCACATGCCATGGAGCGTGGGGACGGAGGAAGGAGGTGGGTGATGCCTTGGTCCCACACCTGGCATCCCAAGGGAGCACTGGCTGGCCTTGCAGGGGAACACCCATGTGCTCCTGGCTGCTGAACAGCACCACGGGTGCTCCCTGGAGCACACACGCGTCTCCCTCGTGCTTCGGCAGCCCTCCGAGCACGCGGGGACGCAGCCCAGCGAGAGCCCAGCAGTATTTAAGAATTAAACCCTCGTTTGACAGGCCAGGCTGCAGAAAGAGCCGTTAGCACAGCAGATGGCCATGAACAAAAGAATTGCAGTAACTCGATGTACTTCTCACTGCTCGGGCTCCCTGACTTTTTGTACTCATGCATCTCCCTGGGGAAACGAGACATTAGTTTTCAGCTCCGTAACGTTTTCCCTCTGTCAGTGGTGTCATGCTGGGGCTTAAGATAGTTCAGAATGTGTTGGACAGTTTTCCAATTAAAAAAATAAATTCCTTTAGTCTGCATTTGGCTCACTTAGGAGTTTTATATGCATGTTTTTACCTGGAAACCTGACAGATGGAGGAGTGGGGTGTTGGTTTTCCTGCTCTGTTCCCGTCCCGGGGAGTGTGGGAAGCCCTGGGGGCTCAGTGTCTGCTCAGAGTGTGATGCTGCTCATCCCTGGGCTCCTGGACAGGCAGGACGAGCTGCTGGCTCTGCCCTGTGGTGCACAGCCCCACCTGCATGGGGGTGTGGGAGGGGTGGTGGCTGGAGTGCTGGAATGTTCACTGGCTCAGTGCTGCTGCGAGAGGCTTGGGTGGTGGAGGCATCCCCACAAGGAGATCCTCTGATCTCACAAGTTCATATGAGGTTTTTTGGGAGTTAATTTGAGCACAAATTGAGTGGCCCCAGCCTATCCTGCCTGCTTTGGCAATCTTCTCCAGCCCACGAGGACACGAGATGTGCGAGTGGGCAGGAGTTGAAGATAACACCTCTTAATCCCTCCTGGTGCTCCAGCAGGAAATGCTGCTGCTGGCTGATAATTAGAAAGTGAACAGACTGAGGAAGAGATGATGTTGGCAGCCCTAAATCTCTGTCCTGGACTTGGGGGAACATCACTAATGATCTGGATTAGAAAGGCAGAGAGAGACCCAGGCTTACCGAAGATGATATGTAGGGCAAACACCGTGTGCTGTGCTGGAGATCCCGAGGGTTGTCCCAGGCAAGTGGCTCTCTTCACTTGGGACACACTGATGGGGTGTGGAGATTTGGAAGCTCCACTGTGGAATTCTGAAGAGGCAGCTGATGCAGTCAAGGGATCAGCAAGGTTAAAATGCGCTTTGCAGCGAGAGTTAGGTGCAGATGGAGCAGAGCTACCGATCTGCTGCCTCCTGAGGGTGGGAAGCAGCTGAGAAAAATGACCCTTCAGGGAGGCTGGGCTGCATCCAGCTGTAGGTGCTGAGCTGAGGCGTGGCACAGACGCCCTCTTCTATCCCTCCAACGCACATGACTTCCCTGTGAGTATCACAAGCTGGGTCAGTAATGCAGATAAGCAGGTGGAGATGGGCTGGTGCAGGTTCCAGTGTGTCCTGGCACCACGGTTGGTGTTCCCAGTGTAATTTTTTCTTGTGGACCAGATGTCGGTGTGTCTGAAGGCAGGGACATCAGATTTACCTGGAGACTTACTTGCTCTTCAAGGCATCAACAGGCAGCTGGCTTATCCTTTTCCTACCTCTCTTTCTCACATGTTTTTAAAGTCACTGCCTAATAGCAAATAGCAGGCTTGCTCCATTATCTGTGTTGGGGATTTTTATTCCTAAGCGTGTAGAGGAAACCCACCCCAAAGCCTGGCCTTGCTCTTTGACAACCTCCTCAGTGATAATTGTTTTCTTCAGTGCCAGCACCTCCTCTTGCTGCGGGGAGGTTTGTGCAGCCTCTGCCCCCCACACACCCACCCTTGTTATCATATAAATCACAAAACAAGGCCGGGGATAAACAGGACCTGCAGTAGCTGTTAGCCATGTGTAAAAACAAATCACATGGAAACAGCATAATTACTGAGAAAAAAATCAACTTGAGTAATGCAGTAATTGTTTTCTTCCCTCCAGCAGATTTATTCCACCTCTCGCAGCTCTTGCTGCTTTGGAAGTCTGTGACTTCATGTTGATGAGAAGAATTTCACATTTCACACTGCACTTTTTCAGGATATGACACTGTCTAAAGCAGGGGAATATATGTTGAGGGTTTCTTGAGAGCTGTAGGAAGCAGAGCACTAGTTGAAATATCTCTGACCATTGGGGTCTTCCCCACGCTCTGAGTGGATTCTGGTCTTTGCAAACCACTTTCCAACCCACTTTTGTGATTTAGAAGGGCTTCTTTATACCTTGCATAAATCCATGAGCTCTGCTTTTTGGATGTCACCACTGCACAGACAAGATTTTTTTTTTTTGCCTTTAGTTTTGGTTTTTCCTTCTTTTTGCTGCTTGTTATTTTGTTGATTTAGAGAGGTGCTTGTGACATGACAGTGCCCAGTATGTGAGGTCCAAGGACGTTGCCTCTCTCTATTGCTGTAATCATCTCCTAATACCAGATGATGGTGATGTTTGTGCTGTGACTTGCAGCTATTTCCCTTACTCAGCTTTGCTGCCCTTTTGCTTCAGATTCCGCAAGGTGAAAAGATAAAAATGTATCAGGAACCAGGTTTCCAAGGGGTTTTGTGCCAAGCAGAAGATTAAAGATGCCCTGTCTTGCATATTGGCAGATGTGAGAAAGTGTCATTTGTTTCATGTGCACAGAGAGGAGCCTTTCTCTCCTGCATTTTTGGCAGGTAACTTCCTTTCCTTCAGAAAAACCTACCCACCTACAAGCCACTGCCACTTCCCTTTCCTGTACCTTAATCTGAACGAGATTTTATGAACACCTAATTTATCTTTTGGCTTCTTGTGGTTGTCCTGCTCCTCGTGACTTGAAAAAAAAAAACCAAAACCACAAAAAAACCCCAGTTGTGGAGAACACAAAGCCTTCCCACTGCAGCAGACTGACCATTTTTGATGCCTAATGCTGGGAAAATAAAACAAGATGGGATCTTCTCTTGAGGATTCTCCAGAAAGCTTTCATGTTCTTCTGGTTTCTCTTCTGAATGGATGCTGGATACAACCAGCTTAGCCTTTCTGGTGCCTTTGTGTTCCTGGGGCTGGATGGGCCCGAGGCAGGACAGTGAGAGCGGGGTTTTGGGGTGCTCCTTTGCTTTCTGTCCCTTGATGGCAGCAGTGGGAAGGGCACTGGTGCCTCCAGGCTGCACCCAGTGGGGACAGGTGCCGAGCAGTGCCAGGGCAGTATCTGCACACTCACCACGTTCAGCATGAGCTGCAGCACAGCTGGTGAGTAACCCAGAGCCATCATCCAGTGCCTGGTTAGATGGGGGAGCACAGAGGGGTTCCCAAGCCACCATCCAGCTCCATCATGGCAGGAGGACCAGCCTGGGCTGAGGGTCAGCCCTGGCCTTTCACCCGTGGCTGTGTCAGCACAGAGGGGAGGGTGCTCAGCACCAGCTGGTGCAGAACAGTGTTGTCTTTGTACAGGGCTGCTGTAATGAAGGTAGCAAAGTTGTGTGAACTTCTTCCCTTGTTTGCCTCCCCCCATCCCTCCCGTTCCCTCCCTTCCACAGCAGCTGCAGTGTGCTGGCTGCCCAGCCTGGCAGCGGTTTAGGGTTACAAACGGAGCCACCGCTCCCCTTCTCCCCCTCCAGGAAGAGAAATCCATCCACTCACTAAGCAAATGAATAGATAAACTTTTAATTAAGGCGTTGGGTGGCTGCCAGAGAGGAGTGTCCTGGGTCAGGGTAGCTGGTGGTGTGCCGTGATCCCCGTCTGTGTGGCCGGTGGCTGTTAAACAGCTGCTTCATCCCAGGTGCGCTCATCCGTGGTGGGCAGGCTCATCCAGGCACGCAGCTTGTGTTGGCAGAAAATGGGCTCCTTTTCTTGGAGCTGGAGAGGGGAAGGGCGGTGTGCAGGAGAGGCAGCATGGCTGCAGGATGCTCCTGGGATGCCGGCTAGTTGGGCTCAGCAAAGTTGTTGCACTGCTGGCGGCAAAGCTGAGCGTTTCCATGTGTTTTCCCTCTGCCCTTAGCGCTGGGCCATTAGAGCTGCTCCCTGTCACAGCCACGGAGGTTTTGGTGATTTCTCTAGTCTCTGACTTGAAGGGTTTTGTTGAGCTGAGAGCCTCTTCACCGAGAGTTTGAAAAACATCAGTTCAGTCTATTTTTATCTTGACTCACCTATTCCATTTCTCTCCATATATGGATGGATGCATTCAACATCCAACACTCAAGAGTATCCCCAGAGTTTTGGAAGAGATGGAGGAAGACCTCCACGAAGGAGCTGGGAGCCCTCTTTCCTCCCAGGGGCTGCCCTCATAGCCCCTTCTCCTTCCGCATGGTTAATGCTGCTTGTCTCTGTGCCTGTGTCTGAGGAGGACGTGACTGTGGTGTCTCATTTTTGCAGAGAAGATGTAGCCTTGAGCCCTCTGAAGGGACAGTGGTGCTGGGAGCTGCTGAATATGGATGGGTTTATTGATCCTGTAAGAACATGAGCAGCACTCAAGGTGGTGGGAGCCTCTGAGGCTTTGTCAGGAGGAAGAGCTGCTGTCATGTCCCTGGGAGAATAACCTGGTTCTCTCTGGAGATGCTGGAGGTTGTGGAGCGCTGTGGTGATGTGATGTGTCCCTGGGAGAATAACCTGGTTCTCTCTGGAGATGCTGGAGGTTGTGGAGCGCTGTGGTGATGTGATCTGACAGCTGGTACTCCCTAGTCTAGCAGGTTTTTTTGAGGGTTTTGTGTATTTCAGAAGGCTGGGAATGGGCCAGGGAGCTGTGGGAGGATGAGAGAAGGATCCAGAGTCTCCTGGGAGAGAGATGATCTGGCTGTTTTACGCTTCCCAGGATCGTGGCCTGCCTGGCAAACTGGAGCCCGTGTCGCCCGTGAGCCCTGCTCACCCTGACGCCGAGCTGGACCTGCTGCCCGCCCGGCTCTCCAAGGAGGAGCTCATTCAGAACATGGACCGCGTGGACCGCGAGATCACCATGGTGGAGCAGCAGATCTCCAAGCTGAAGAAGAAGCAGGTGAGAGGCTGTGGTCTGGAGGGGGACATGTGTCCTTGCTTCTGCATGGTGCCACAGGCCCTGTCCTTGCCTCTGCATGGCCACAGAGGGGGGGAAGTAGCAGTGCCAGTGCCCCAGGATCATCTGTGTCCCTGCTCCCTGTCGTGACATGGGCGGTGTCTGCTCTGCCGGCAGTCTGGAGCTGGTAGTTGCAAGATGAGGGAGGGAGCTTTGGAAACCCAGCTTGTAGGCTCTTTGCATGTCAGAGAACCCTAAAGGGAGAAAAATGTGTCCTCGGTGACTTGGCAGTGGATATGTACAGGTAAGCAGCAGAGCTGGAAGCACAGCCTGGGTCATCCGAGTCGTCTGTACAGCCCAGCGTAGCACAAGGTCTTTTCTTTTTCCCTTCCAGCAATTGTCTCTCCCCAGTGCTCTTGCTGCCGGTATTCAGTACTGGCCTGTTTAAAACATTGCTGCAACAACCAAATGGCCCTTCCAGTGCATCCAGTTCCCTTTCTCTGGGGCTTTCCTGCTCTGCAGCCATGAGCAGCATCTGGTCTGGCTCCAGTCAGGGCTGTGCTTGAGCAGGGATTTGAATCTGATCTTCCTGGTTGCAGCTTTACCCTGCACAGGAGCGCTCCCCAGTAGAAGGATGGCCCACTCGGTGTTGGCCTGTACATAATTACCATAAACCCGTTAAGAGATTAATATGACAAAACCTTCAGGGATGTCTGTGAAAAAACCCACAGACTTAAGGGCTTTCACTTCTTAAAGCAAACCACTTCTCTGCCTCTTTCTTTCTGGTTGTTTTATTTCCTTTGCTTGGGGTGAGTTTCTGAACTCCCTGATGGCTGCTAATCCCAAACTGCCCAAGAGGAGTGACCTTTCCCAAGGGGTTGCAGCTGCAGTAGGAATTTGGGAATGGAGCGAAACCTCTACTTGGGCAGTTTGTTGAAGCTCCTCGAGAATGAGCATGCACTTGATCTTCCCCATCTATATTTTCCCTTACCAAACACTGACAACTCCAGCAATCCACTGCCTGACTTTTCAGGGATGCTGAGGAGCTGCTGCTGATGCTGACAGGAGCAGCATACGCTCCTTGCTGTTCAAACCAAACTGTCCTTCCGTAAGGAAATGGGGTTTCTATTGTTGGCTGCTCAGTTGCTTTATTTCTTCCCTATGAACAAATTTTATGATTCTTCCTGCCCACAAAAATGCTCTGTTAAATGGGGAAGAAGGTAAAAGTGGCTGTTGGCAGTAAAGTGTCCCCTCCCTTCCTTTTATTTAATTTTTTTTTCTTTTTTGGCACATGGTGGCAAAGTCATGGTAGCAAAACTGACCCCCCCAGTATGGCCTCCTTCCCCTCTGGCTGGAGCCGTCCCCCTCCCGGTCCTCCAGCAGAGCTAGCACATCTGGGAAGAAGTGTTTTTGGAGCAGGGGGTCCTGTCTGAGATGCTCCAGGAACGTTTTGTGCATCTGTGCATCCGAGCTGTCAGTGCAGGAGGACGAGTGAGGGAAAGCAATGAGCCTGGAACAGATACTGCTCCTGCAGGAATGTCAGTGGAGCAGGGGAGAAATTGTATGCAGCCGGAATATCCTAATGCTTTTCCCCTCTGTCTTTGGGAGGCCTTCTCAGGGTAATTAAATACATTTGTATGGAAAGGCTGTGCAAAAAAAAAAAATCCCAACCAACCACAATCCACCATCTCTCTCTTTCTGATTGTTCCAAAAATGGCAGGGAAGGCTCTGCCTGGACTTTGCAAGAAGCAAACGTCTTCAGCAAGCTGAGAAACCTTCCCCAAACCCTGCACACCCCTGGCAGGAGGCCACCTCCGTCAGCCATCCCCCGCTCATTCATGCGCCATATGCGCTTAAATCTCTCGCTGAGTCCTCTCTCCCTCTCTTCCTGACAGGGAAGGATAATCCTTATGCATTTATTCCTGGCAGCGGTACCGGGGATCTGAAGGAGAAATAAACTGCTGGGCTGTTCTCCGCAGTGGCGCCGGAGCCTCCCTGGGCGCTGAGCTCAGCGAAGGGCTCTCCGGGAGTACAACACTCCCACCTGGTGATGGAGGTGGAGCCGGCCGGGTGGAAGAGCTCCAGGGTTTCCCCTTCCATCAGGCTGAGTTTCCTGTGTTCTCCCCTTGTCTCTTTGAAAGTGGTTTTCAGGGATGCCCGGTGGCTGGAAGGCTCTGCTCTCCCTGGGCAGGTGGAGCATCCCAGTACCCAGGTGATGGCAGCTGGGTGCGTGTGTAACATCCTTGGCTTCATCAGGCAGGTGTCTCCAGCATGGGGTGGGGCCTTCCTGAAATATCACCCACCTTCCCACCAGTGCTGCAGGCTGCAGTGGTCCCTCTGTAGCACATGGTCCAGCCAAAGGGTCTCTTTCCTGGAGGGGGCACCTCTTCCACTTGGAAATGGTTGGCCTGTGGGTGCTGTAGGAGCCCGGGCTATGGCTAATGATGGCATCTTGAGTCCCTTCAACACTGCTGCCCTGTCTTGCATTTGGGGAGAGTAGGGAGGTCTTGGGCAGCCACTGCTGGGAGGAGGGAGGGGGAGTGTGGAGCCGTCAAGACTCATCTCTCATCCCGCTCTCTCCCTGTAAAGGTCACAGTCCCAGCCTGGCTTTCATGGCAGACCTTTAAGAAATCCATTTTGTCCCTGTCTGGGAACCCTGACCTATTTTGCTTTGCCATTTCCCACGGCTCCCAGGAGTAGCTGTCGTGGGCTGCAGTCAGGTGTGCTGCCTCCAGCCCCTCCTCACATCCTTATCCCAGCATCTGGCCCTTTAATACCCATACAGTGCTACGCCACAACAAGCAGAGTTTAATTCTCTACTGTATTTCAGCTATAATTAGATTTGTATTTTTTCTTCTAATGAGATGCTTTTAAAGAGCCTCCACTTAGTGGCAAACTTTTGTTTCCTGATAGGCCATCAAACCCTCTTGTCTGAAATCCCTTGCTACACACCCCACCACTTGGCAGAATTTTTGTGGGTTTCCAGAACAATGCAGCCAAGTTTTGGATACATAGACTTTTTTTAAAACGCAAATATTTTCCCCAAGAGAAGTAGAAGATGTGTCTGATCCTTTCTGCTGGCTCGTTCTTTGGAGTTCTTGGAGTTTATCCCATGGGAGTGAGGATGTGTGATAGGGTGCCTTAGGAGGACACCAGGGAAGAGCTGGCAGCTGGAATTGCTGCTTCTGTGCCAGGGCTGATGCCAAACATGGCTTTGCAGCCCGTGGTTTGAGCTCTTGTCCCCTGTCCTGTGGTTTGGGCCACCTGAGAACAGCACAGGGCTCGTGGCTGTTCCCGTGGTTGGAGCCTTCGGTGTGCCACCATGGTGTGGCTGTGTGCAGGCAGGAAGGGATGGATCCCTGCAGTGCTGGGGAAGGTTCATCCCCTTCCAGGGTGCAGATGGTTCAAGATGGGCGTTTCCTGGCTGTTCTCACTCGTGGCTGGAGTACCTCTAAGGCTATTGGCCATGCCAGTTTATGGGACACGGACTCTCCTGCCTCTGCCAGAGCCTGCTCCCCACCCACCCTGGCCATCAACAGCAGCTTTTCTGGCTGTACCTTGGTGTTCCCTGTACTGCTGCTTTTCCCTCTGGGGGGAAGGGTATCCACCTGTGGGGAGGTGGAGTCCACAGCATGGGGTGCTTCATCCACTGAAACACAATTTTAGGAGTGTGAGTTTTCCTGGCCAAGCCATTAGACCTGTCTGGGTGCTTAAGTGCTTTCTTGGGCTGCATCCTCCTGCCCTGGTGTGTTAAAGGTGTCATCAGCAGGAGCAGAGATGACGGGGAGGAGGAATAGGTGCCCACCTTCTTCTCAGGCCAGCAGCTGTAACTGCCTGTGGGAAGTCAGTGGTGTGCTCGCCTCTGGTGCAAGCCAAGTCCCAGGTGCATTTTCTTCCTAGTACAAGACTCCCTCGATTTTCCTCATGCTTCAACAGGGGATGCTTTAGCTGCAGGAAAAAACTACAAAGATTTGGAGATTCAGGACCAAGCAGGGAAAAAATCCTCAGCATTTTTCAACAGCCGCTCCCTCTCCCGTGCCTGTGCTGCCCCGCAGCTGCCGCGCACGGCTGTGCTCTCCCTCCTCGCAGGCTGGCCCCAGGAGGAGCCTGGAGGAATCTGTGATTTCCTCTTTCAGCTGAGCAGTTCCTCAAACTTACAGGAAGGGCTGGGATGTCTCCTCCTACCTCACAGTGTTGGGAGAGTCGGAGGTGCAGGTGGAATGCCAGGTTTACCTGCTGACCACGGTGATATTCCAAAGTGCAGGGGTGGCTGGTGCACGAGTCATTTAATCGAGAACAGTCATCCCAAGGCATGTCCTCTAACCACTCCACTGAAAGGTGAAGCTGAGGGTGGAGAGCAGCCTTGCTCATCACCCCTGGCTCCTGCACCTCTCTCTGCACGCAGCAGCAGCTCCACAGGCAGGTAGCAGCAGGGAGCCAGGCTGGATTTAAGTGTTCCCAGTAAAATCGTTATTTCTAGCCTCAGGCCCGTTCCAGGAGGCTCCTTTGAGGCAGGTCCTCATCCTCCATGCCTAAAACACACCGACCCACGAGCGCAGGGCCGGTGCCTGGGGCAGGCCAGCGCTGCGCTTGCGTGGCAGGGCTGCTGTGAGCTCTCCTCCCTCTCCCCGTCCCTCCCCAGCCCCAGCCTGCCCGTGTCTCGCAGGAAGTCTCCTACCATGGCGGTTTCTGCCTCGGTCACGGCACCACAGAGAGTCTCGTGTGGACAGGGACGGCTGCGTTTCTTGCTGTGACTCACCCTCCTCCTCCCCCCTCTCCTTCCACAGCAACAGTTGGAGGAAGAAGCAGCCAAACCACCAGAGCCTGAGAAACCCATCTCTCCCCCTCCTATCGAGTCCAAACATCGCAGCTTGGTGCAGATCATCTACGACGAGAACAGGGTGAGTCTGGAAATGATGGAAGCACAAATGTGCGATCGTGCCGTGTCACCCTGGCCAGGGATGGGGAGGTTGGTAAGCACCAGGTGGGAGATTTTCCTGGGTGTTACCTCTGGGGTGGAGGCTGTGGGAGTGGGATAGATGGAGCCCTGTCAGGATGGTGACTGCAGAGGGCTGAGCCATGAGTACCTTGCGCTGCCTGGCGGATGAGCACTAATGTCTTCTGAAGAACCTGCCTGGGGGGTTTCCTGTGATCAGCCTTAGAGATAAAGTGTTCAAGAGATGATTCAGACTCCTCTCTGTTAAACAGTTTGCTTTATCTTCTTCCCCGGGAGTGAACCTGTTCGAAAGCTGCCTCAAAGCTTGGGCTTTGGTGTGGTGGGTGGGCTGCATGGATGGAGGGTGACATCTGTGGTGCTCTAATACTGGCAGGCCAGCTACGAGCTCTCCTGGCTGCTCCTGAGCCCCCCAGGCTGGAGCAGAAAGGATGTGGACGCAGCCATGGCTGGGTTTGTGGACATTTGATGCTGTAAATAGCATTAACAAAGGTCAGGCTGGCATCCCTGGCTCTGGATCTCTGCCTTGACCGCTCATTTATCAGTCGTTGCCTGTAATAGCAGCCCGAGGAGAGACGAATTTTGCTGTGTGCATCGGAGCGATGCTCAGAAATTGGGCCCTTTGGTAGATAATCAAGCATATTCATTTTCATTTAGGTGTTGGATAAAAAGGATGATTTTGCATAAAAGGAAAACTACCAGTCGCTAATTATTTTGAATTGCGAGGCCTGCGATTTCACTTGGAGCTGCAGAAATCCAGGTGCCTGACTCCTAAAAAGAAAAAAAATCGCCTACCCTGCGCTCCCAGGCAGTGCAATTTTCCTGGTTTTCCTTTTTCCATCTGCTTCTCTCCCTGAGCAGTAGGAAACCCAGCGCTGGCACGGTCTGTTGTGTGAGTGGGTGAAGGCTGAGGTCGAAGTGTTTGAAGCATTAGCAAGTACCAGCTGGTGATGGCTTTACAGCACTGGGCTTTGGGGGCAGGCACCAAGTGTTCCTCACAGCCATTCTCATCACCAAGTGCCCTCTCTGGGGGTCTTGGGATAGATGGCTTGTCCTCCTGTGCAAGCAAGGAGGCTCAAAAAAAATGAGCTCTCAAAGGTTTTTATTTCTGTTCCCTTGAGCCCCATCCTCCTTGGACACTCTTGTGTAGCTGAACCACATTACAAGGGGAGGAAATGGGGGGTGGGGGTGAGGCAGGAGGGAAGGGTGATCTTCAGCCACCGCATCCCCAACAGCCTGCATCATAGCAGTCCCCGTTAGCTGCAGTTTGCTCAGGGCTGGGTGTCCTGCCAACCCCCTGTCCTGCTTTGTCACCTCTTGTCTCTGGCCATGCCAGCAGAAAGGTCACACATTCCCTCGCACCACCTTCTCCAGAGCAGACAGGATCTGCCCTCCAAGCCTCACCACCACTCAGGTCCCTTGGCACTGCTGCCCTGTCCCATGGGTGATGGCAGAGATGGTGGGAGGGCAAGCACGGAGTTCTACATTTTTCCTGGAAAGTCCACGGCCATAGCAGCTGGGACACTGTCACACACAGTGCTCAGGGCTGGTGGCATCCCTTTGTCAGCATTAGGCTGAGCTCAGCCAGCTTGGTGCCAGGAAATTTTACCACCATTAATCTTTGTGATAGGTGCACTCATTCCAGGTGGGTGCTCAGCAAGCAAAGGTCACGTTGGACACCAAATGTTGGTACAATTTCGAATCTGGCTCTGTGTTCGTGTCTGAATTATCCCAGGGATGATTCTTCCCTATTCTTGTAAAATCCCCTTGGGTGTCGCGTGTAAGGAGCCTGCCTGTGGGCTGGAGACTCCAACCAACAACTTTCCCTTTGGCTTGACAGAAACCAGAGCAGGTTGCAGGGAGGTTCCTCCTTTGGATCTGTCTATGGGCTACAGAGCTGACAGAATCACTGGCCAGTTGTGATGGCTGAGGCTGGGGGATTGGAAGGACCCTTTCCAGTACCACAGGAGGGAGAGGCTGAGCTGGGGCTGCGAGGGGAAGGGAGTGCTGAGTGTTGTCTTTGTGGAGGCTCCAGTAACAAGAGTGGGAATCAGGATGTAATGGCCCTTCTAAAGAGCATTCACGGGCTCAGCTTTCAGACTCTCGTGTACTGAATGTTTGGGATGCATTTTAGTGGTGACTGCTCTTCCTTTGCGGCCAGGAGGAGGAAAGCTCGAAGAGGAAGGGTCTTGGGATTAGAGTCAGTTGAGATTGTGGTGGAAAGCAGTGGCTGGTGGTCGGCTGTGGGGTGGCTTTGATGGCAGCAGATCCTGCAGGTGTATCCAGCTGTCTGTGAATGTGGGAGAGCCCCAGACACTCCTGTGCTGACCTGTGGCTTTACGCTTAATTGCAAGGTGAGTTGGTAGGAGCAGAGGGCAGCAAGCCAGATAGAGATGTATTGATCTAGAGTGGGGAAGGTCACTGAGCCAAATTTTAAGCCTTTCTGCCTCTTCTGTGCCATGGAAAAGCAGTGAAGTTGATGCCTTGAGGTCTTCTTGTGGGAAGGGCGTCAGTAATGGCTGAGCCAGGGCTCCAGCCCATGCACAAAGGGAAGGAAAGCCGGATTTACTCGCATCGCTTGGCTTGTGGCTTGCTTGAGGGAGGCAGTGCACGGTAAGAAATGCAAATAAAAAGAGGATATTCAGGCCTCAGGAGGAGGCGAGAAAGGAAAGCACCCCAGAAGTGCTGGCAAAGCCTGAAACGATCTTTAAAGAGCAGTGCTGTGGAAGGGGCAGAAAGCCAGCCCTTGTGCCAATCCCAGAGCAGGTGGGAGGCGGCAGCTTCGTGGAGGGGCTTCTGCCTGGCTCTGGCTTAGCTTTTCATGAACCAGGGGTCTGTGCTCCACCGAACACACGGGTGCTGCCGTGCCCGTTCCCACCGCTGCTGCCAGGCTGTGCCGCAGCCGCACACTGCCAGCAGTTATACCCCGAACAAAGGCGAGGCCAAAAACGGTCCATGGGAGAGGAGAGGTTACGTGAGGACAGAGCAGCTAGAAACGCCGGAAAATCAAGTTAGCCAGCCATTCTGTGACCTACTTTCCTTTTGGCGATAGCTGTGGCTTTGCAGGCGTGAATGGTTTCTAATTTTAGCTTATGGTTCATCAGGGAAGTCTATATATTTTTCTCACCACCGCGCTGTGTATGGATGAGGGGTTGGGATGAGGGCGGCGCTGGGCTGTATCCGATTTTCTCCGAATTCAGGTTTGCTGATGCTGAATGCCCATCACGCTGCTGTTCCCTCTTGTGACCTACTTAACGTGTATGATTTTAGAAGTTCCTCAGTGTCAGAGAGGATAATTATGGGAAATGTGACCTGTAATCCCCTCTTGCTACACTCTGCTGGACATGTAATTGATTTCCAGAAAAAAAAGGGTGACTGTACAGATTGTGCTGGAGAAGAACGGAGAGAAGCTGCTCTTGACTGCAGTCAAATCCTGGGCTACGAGTCTGTTTGGTTGCATTTGGGAAGCTTTTAGGGGACTTGGATTGTAGAGGAACAGTTTATATTCAAGGTCCAGGTGCCTCCTCCCCTGCTGTGTGCTGACCAGAGCCATTTTATCTTGTTTCCAAAGATGAGCTGTGAAGATGCACCCAAAAAGATACTTTTTGGGAAACCTTTGCAGTATAACAGAGAAAAACATACATTTGTGGATCTGAGCCAAAATTTCCACTGTGAGTGCCAACTGTACCATTTCTGGAAGGATTTTTGAGAATGGGAGTTAACGTTTTTGGTACTGTCTGTGGACTAACCTGAGAACAGACAGTGGGCAGCATTGTCAGAAGCATTTGAGTCCTATTTTCAAAAGTGTGCTCAGTCCTCAAAGAAACAAAGTGATGTTTGAAAACAGTTACGGGGGCCAGAATTGCCAAGAGCGTTTGAAAAGTGCCGTGGGAAGCTCAGCGGACAGTTCTGGCTGCAGGGTGCTCAGGGCTCCTCTCCAGGAGCTGGTTGCTGGCAGGGTGGCACAGAGCTACCTGGAGAAATCAGGTTGGGATGGATGCTTCAGTTGATCCTGAGGCTGACAGCGATGGAGGTGTCTGGGATTTCCTAAATTAAGCCCTGTGAGCGATTTTAGTGTCTCCCCTGTGGAGGAAAGCTGGTCTCTGCTGGGTCCGGCACCTCAGAGGTGGTGGCTGTGTGACACAGCCTCCTCGAGGGCTTTAATTTGCACCTCTGGGATGTGTTATTGTATTGACAGAACTTAGCTTTCTTCCACCTCAAATCCCCATAACCAAGACAGATCATCTGTGTGTATTTTTAGCTGTAGCTGTATTCCACCGGGCCATTCACGGGATTCCTTGCATCCGCCTTCCCTTGAAATCGATTGAACATATCTGGGCTTGAAGATGTTTTTGTGCTTTAAACGGAAATTTCCAAGGCCCTTGCTAGGCACAGGGAGGAGAGCAGCAATGCTCTGTGCCTTTCCTGGGATGCAGGGCTGGCCAAACTCTCCTTGGCAGTGTGTCCTGGAGGAAGCACCCCCCCAGCACCCCGCCGTGGCTTGGCTGCGTGCATTCTCCTCCAAGTCACCTGGGTGTCCGAAGTCCCCATCCACTCCTGGGCTGATGTGCACACAGAGGCACCCGTGACCATTGTGGTGATGTGGAGCCCACAGGTGGCCATGTCCAGCTCTCTGCGAGCCAGATGCGGGTGGCTGGAGGCTCCCTGCGGCCCTGCCGTGCACCACAGCCAGCAGGACTCCTGCTCAGAGGCCAGCAGACAGAAAGCAGCTCGCGTGCTCGTGTCCCTGCAAACCAGCACATGGCAGCTTCCTCTGAAACATTGCGCTCATTTATCGGAGAGGGAGAGGTCGCGTCAGGACGTGGCGTGACTTCGCCCTCCGTGCTGTGCCAGGGAGGGGACACCTCGTGCTGTGACCCACCACAGTGTGGCCAGGGCTAGGACCAGTCCCCCCATGTGGCCCCTGTGGGTGCCAACAGCCCCGCGAGCCCATCCCTGCTCCGCTGTCAGCCCTCCGAAAAACTGGGTTTGATGCAGTGCAGGCAGTGGAAGCAGCAGCAGCGTCTGTCTTGCTCTTGAGATTGAGCTGGTGGAAATCAATAAGATTAAATTTTAATTCGTTTTCTGTCTTGGTGCTTGTTCCTTCAAAAGGGCACAGCTATCTATCTATAAATTCAGCATTATGCCATAAAATTGGAATTCAAAGGATTGTTTGGAACTTTTTCCACCCCCTGCTGCTGTTGTGTCTGTGCAGAGTGTGTTCCCAGCTATCGGTTTACCCTCAAATACCTTCATAAAGCATTAATGCCCCATCCATAAATAAGAGAATAAATAAATGAAGGCTTTTAGCATTGCAAAGTATAATCTTGCCTTTAACTACTCACAGACACTGAGTGTGACTCAGATCCTACAGGGATTTGATGTCTGTAGAACTCTGATTTTCTATGAACTCCTGATTTACATGAGAAAGGGAAGAATCGGGCCTGCCTCGTCAGCACGGAGCTGGTGCAGTAAATAAGACCTTATCAGTGAAAGTGCTTTTGAGCATTTAATCTACGGGGCTTTTTTCAAATTCCAGTTTATGTGGTAGTTGGGATGGGGGTGTTTCGTATTTGGCTGATGAAAGGGCCTTGTTTGTTTTGCTTTTGTTTCTAATAACTTTTATTCTGCCTCATCTGGGCTTGGTGATGCAAAATGGGCTTTTGGATAGTCCGGAGGAAAACTGGAAAGGCCAGAATTCAGATGCTGTTGACATTTCTCCATGATAGCAAGATTTCCAAAAAGATAAAATTTAAACAATTATCCTGGAGTCATTGAGAATCTTTTAAATTTTTTATTGGATTTTAAGGAGACTTTTGTTTGTTTTGGCGTTTTAATGGTCCTGGTGTCTGTTTCAGGATCTGGAGTTCCCAATAGCTGTATTGACTTAAAAGATTTGTTTGTGATTAACCCAGACCAGATAAGGCCATGTCCTGCATTTGGAAGTAGTGATGAGAATTGTAGAGATGCCAAATCTGCTGGAGGGAGGAAGGCAGACCCTGCAACACAGCCCTGGCTCCTTGGGTTGAGTGACTGGAGCTTTCCTGTAACTGCTGCAGTGCTAAAATGTGGATTTATGGAAGTTTTCTGTGCAGTGCCAACACTTCCAGCAGTTTTGCAGCGGTGGAACGTTCAGCCGTGGTTTGCAGTGGCAAAGCCTTGCTGGCACATCACTTGAACCTTAGTGTGCCTGTGAAGGGCACCACAGCCCTGCAGACAACAGAGCGGGGTGAGTGTGTGAGTGGAAACCCAGCTGTGTCTGGGGGTTCCCCCACTGGCCATGGATGGGGTAGGAGCAAACCAAGGACTGAAACTGTCTGGCAGTGATGAGCCAAAGCCAGAGAGCAGCAAGTCGCTGAAATGAGTCGGCTTGTCACACTCTGTGTGGGGTAGGTGGGGACTGGTGTGGACACACAGCTCCAACGTCACCTCTTTCCTCTGTTTTCTTACTGATTGTGATGAGTCACTTGTAACCCCCACTGCATCATCTGCTGGCCCCAGCCTTGGGGATGTGGCTCAGTCGCTGCTGGTGTGGCAGGGAGATGGCTCCAGCTGAGCGCAGGGAGGTGGGGGAGCGTGCAGGGCAGCTGCATCCCATGGGCACCCCTGGAGAGCATCAGCCCCTGGGCCAGGTGAGAGGGGCCAGGCTCACACCATTGAGGCTGACCAATGTTCCCTGGTGCTCAGGGTATTTGGGTTCAAGGAGAGCCCAGGGAAGGGTGCTCATTCTTGGTCTGCTGAGAGCTCTGTCATGGCCACCCCTGCAGGAGCTGGAGCGGGAGGAGTGTTGCTTTCCCTTCCACAACACTGGGGCTCATCCCACTTGCTTTGTGTGGAAGGCAGCAAATTGTTGGGGTGGTTTGGCTCTCAGAGGGAGCATGCTGAGGTTTAAAGGAGAGAAAAAAATAGTACTTGTGGTTGTAGGAGTGAAAATCTTTCCCTGTGGAACGGGCATTGCCAGGTCGTGGTTTGGTCCCAGCACATTTTGGCTGTACTGTTTGCTTTCTGCTGCATGCAGAGAGGTGTCTCGCCTGAGGGTTTCCATGATTTCTGCTGACTTCAGCCACACCTCTCCTGAACTTTGTTTTAAACAAAATCCTGCTCCAGCCTGCCTCTTTGCCATGCTGCTCCCCCAGCCCTGCCTGTCCCAGGGATGTTGTGGTGCCAGGACGGGAACTTTTTCCAGCGCAGTCTGCTGCCTCTGGAAGGGCTTTGCATATCTCTGTGCAGGACATGCCTGGTCCCAAACAGAAACCCTCCCATTCCCCAGCACTGCTGCCTACGGGATGCTATAAATAACCCTGGGAGCACGGTTCAGCTGCAGCAGCTTTGTGCTGCATGGAACCATGGCTGGAGTCGGTCCAAGAAAGTGCCGCCTCCTAATTTCAGATCCGCTTTCTCAAAATAACTCCTGTGTTTCCTTCTCTTCCATTTTTAAACTTCGCTTTAAGAAGAGCCCACGCAAAATCCCAGACTCTCCCTCCTCTGGTTTCGGTTGCTCTGCTGCCTCGTGGGGTTGGCTCGTCATCCCCACGGGAGCTCACATGGCCGGAAAGTTGCTCTCCTGCCTGCTTTCCCCTCCCAAGCCTATTTTAAGTTTCTTCAAAGGAAAAGCAAGGGGCTGGAGTTTGCTTTGGAAGCCAAATGCTCTTTAGGCGAGAGTGAAGATTTTTTTGTAGTCTGCAGGGAGGCTTTTGCTGTTGGCGAAGATCTCTTTAGTTCCAGGCCCCTTGGAGGAGCATGAGCCGGGGTAAGAGCGCGATCTGCCTGCCTGTGTCCCTGCCTGTGCCCCTGCCCAGGGGGAGAGAGGTTCTGTAGGGGCAAATGCTGCTGCCTGCCACATCTGTGGGTTCCCTTGTGAATCCGTGGCCTGCAGTGACCGTGTTTTTGGTTTGGACGTGCTTCTTGATGCCTCCAGAAATGCACTTGGAGGTCCCACGATGAGCACCACTGCTCCTCTGCTGGAGCAGTATTTCAGGATTCTGTACCAGATCAAGAAAAGGGGTCTTTGCCTGCTCACTGTGGAGCTGCAGAGGGACTGTACAGCTGGTGGGGATCTTCATGTGTCTCACTAGAGGTAAAGGCTTGGGTTCGCTTCTTGATACATTTCTTTCTATTAAATAACAGGAATGCGGGCACGGGTGGGGTCATTCAGCAGATGTAGGATGAACCCCGTGGTTTTCTGCTGCAGGGTCCATCACTAAGCATACTCCTAACAAAATTAGTATTGGAACCAAGTCCTAGGTGGCCATGCCTTTGGAAGGGAAAGGGTTTACCAGGACTGTTGGTGGTCTTCAGCAAAGGTCCCGCTGCTGCAGGAGGGCCTGGGGGGGCTGCCTTTGCCCCTGAACAGTTTGAGGTTTGCATAAATTCTCCAGTCAGGCTTCGGGCTTGCTGAGTCCCTAGGCAGGAACACACCTCTGTGTGTCTGTCTGTCCTTACAGGTGAGCCCCAGTGTGGGGTGGGAACCTTCTGCTGGGTGTTGTGTGTTCTTCCCAATTCTGCCACCAGCTCTCACCTCGGTCTGCCAGGCCTTTCAGACAGCTCGTTATGGTTCTGCTATGATCTGATAAAGGCAGCAAGGAGCATTAGCAATTGCAGTGGGTGTCAAGTGTTAATTGGGCAGCTTTCAAGATAGAGGCATTTCTTTGTGTACGTACAAAGATATGACGTGCTCGGAATAGCTTCTGCTCCTGATCTTTCGTTCTGGAGACGTGTATATTGCAGTTGGTTAATGCAAGACAAATTATGTCATTCTTCTTGATTCGCCACATGTTCTGCCTATGGTGGTTTGCCTCTGGCTTGTCTCATTAAGTTGTCTAAACATGGCAAATGCAGCAAGCTGAACATACTCAGCTTTTTCTCGAAGTAAATCTCATTGTACACACAGACCTGCAGCGTCACTGGTCCTTTGCTGTGCCATCCCTGCTGCGGGCATCTTCCACCAGCGCTGGTGCCCAGGAGAACAGGCCCATGGTGGGACTGTCTGCCCTAAGTGAGGCTGCAGTCTTCTACCCATAATTATGCAGACTGCAATTAATTGGTTTGCTGCTTTTTGTCCCAGGTATGCATCAAAAAAATTTAGGTAAGCTGATGCCTCCTGCTCACCAGCAGCCAATGGCAGGCAGGGGGGGAGTGGCCAATTCATCCTCTTGGCCACTGATGTAGAGTGTTTTTAGCAGTTTTAATGATCCTGCCTCCCCCTGAAAATCTTACCCCTGGTTTTAATTCTGTAAGACTTCTTAATGCCACAGTGTTGTTGTTCTCCAAGGTCAGCAGGTTTTATAGCTTGTGGAGACCAAACTATTGATCTCTGGCTCAGAGAAATTCATCCATTGTGTGATGAATTTTTCCAAGGGGCAGGTCCCTGGGCACACTTGGCTCATTCCCATTAACAGAGTCAGGTAGGCAGTGATCAGGACATCTGTGAACCCCAGGGTCTTTTGTGTGTGGATAACCAGGCAGGGATGCACTGAGAGCAGGGCTGCTCTTGTGTGGGGATGGTGCCAGGGCAGGCTCCCTGCGTGGTGACATTGGTTACATCTCTCTCAGCATCCTTGAAGTCGCTTTTAAATTGCAGAGGCTTTGTGTCCTCCTGAGCATACAGTAAATACAGGAACTGGAAACCTTCCTGGTCATGCTGTGGTGAGGCACCTGGGGCAGGCTTTGCAGCTGGGATGGGTCTGGTTTTGGCCAGGGCCATTTGTCAGGGCCTGAGCCCCACGGCGGGCAGGGTGACTCACGCAGCTGCTTGGGGTGACTCTTTCAAAGCGCACGCTGGCAAATCAGACTCTGTGTGGGTGCACAAGGCCCCGGCGAGGAGTCTGCACACCTACAGCTGCATCAGTGCTTTTGAGGACCTGCCAGCAGTGGGGGGATAGATGAAACTTTTGGAAACTCTCCACGGGCGTGGATGTGGGGGCAAGTGACAGGGCCGTGTGCCAGCCTTTGGCGAGACATCCCTGTGCCGAGTCCTTGGGAAGTATGAGAGGTGCCTGATGCTGGAGGGCTTTGTAAGCCGGACCCCTGCAGCTGAAATCCCTTCCCTGCCCTGGGGGAACTTTGCCCAGGATTTGCTAAGCCCCACTGATTCTGCCAGGAGCCCAGACCCCAGCCCACCCCTGCTCCCCAGGCCTGGGGCTCAGCTCCCTGTTTTAGGCAGCTGGGGATTTTCTGTCTCCCTTACCCCAAAATAGCTAAAACTACCTATTTTATCTGAACCTCAGAAAATCCATCTCCTCATCCCCATCACTGCCAGGTATTTGGCTTTAGTGGCTCAGCCCGTGGTGTCGGCAGCGTGCAGTGATCTGGATTTATTGGACTGTCAGTAACCCCCCTGAACAGCCTGGCTTTGCGAGGAAGTGCTGTTTACTGAAAATGTCATCTTTTATTTAGACTCCTGCTACAGCCAACCCATGTCTTTTTTTTCAGGCATGTTTAATTAGTAACCACTGCACAGCCCCTGACACGTGTTCCTGGGTGGCTTTTTGCCTTTAATAAGCACTAGGTAGCCTGGCCGGGGGCGGGAGGGGACGGGGAAGGGCTCCTCTGCGGCAGGGAGGGGAGGGAAGCGAGAGCACGATGAGGAGCCAAGGGCAGCTCAACTCTAATGATCACATGCTGGTGAAGCGATGAATCCTAGAAAGGGCATCTCTGCACGAGTGCCGCTCTGCCCGCCCTGCTGCTCGCAGGGCAGCCGCGCAGAGGTAACGGGCACAGTCCCCCTGCCTGGCACCCAGAGGGCTCGGGGATCTGGGTCACTTCCTGGGCAGAGCTCGGATGCATTAAAGTCAGGATAACCCGAGTGCCGGAGCCCTTCGCCCACGGGTTTTTCCTGCGGGTCCAGAGGCTGAGCTGAACCTTTCCACCCACTCTCAGGCAGGGGTGGGACTTGTGATGGCTCTGTGGAGGTCTGAGAAGGGGTTTTAGCAGAGGGGAGAGCTGGAGCAGAGAGCTGCGACTTGTAACTGATGGCACGAATAACTTTTTTTCTTCCTCTCCCCTTTCCTCCCTGCAGAAGAAGGCAGAGGCTGCCCACCGGATCCTGGAAGGACTGGGTCCCCAGGTGGAGCTGGTGAGTGTCACCTCTGGCTGTGGGGAGCGGGAGCCGGGCCAGGTTTGGAGAGGTTCCTGGGTGGTGAGCGACTGCGGCACCCTGTGTGTGTCTGTCAGAAGGAAGTGTGCTGCTGGCCCGGACGTCTTGCTGGCACAGCACCAAGGCAGGAAGCAAAGTGACTGAGATGAGTACTGAAACGCAGGCAGACACATACTCAGAGCCCTCCTCGGAGAGGGTTAACCCTTTGTTTCCTTCCTCACACGCTGCAGTGGAGCTGGAGCGTGGAAGGGGCTCTGGCACAGTCTGCCTCCGCTTGGGATGCTGATGGCTTCATCTGCTGGTGGCAGACACAGCGCCAGCACTGTGGGGCTGCTGCCTGGTCAGCCAGCCTCGAGGTGCTGTGTGGAGGGATGGGTGCTTGGACTCTCCTCTGTCCCACCCACTGGAAAAGGAGGGGGGTGCTGGAGGGTGCTCCGTGAGCACAGCCCGACCGCAGCTGCCACAACCTGCAGGTATCAGGACTCGCACACTTCCTATTTCGGTCTCTCTCATGCACAAGGAAGCTGAGAAAACAACTTAGAACAAATTGTCAATTTTGGGCTGCTCCCTCATCTGGAAAAATCCATCTGTAAGTTAAAGGACTGATTGCTGGAAGGGCAGCTGGAAACAACCCCCTGGGGGCTGAGTCCTGGAGAAGGGTGCCTGGAAAAGGTGCGTTGGCAGTGGTGCTGCTGGAAGGATCGGACCCAGTCTGACAGAGATTCTCCTGCTTTGCACCAGCCGTGGGATGCAGTGGAGGGAGCCGTCTGTATGAGATGGGAGCAGGCAGCTCACAGGCTTCGACAGCTGTAATTTGCACTTGCCTTGTGGAGGTGGCACTAATTGCTGTCTTCCCCTGTGCATAAGGGAGAGGTCACACGTGACAAAGCCCACTTCCTTGTTGGGAAGGTAACACTCATCATTATTCCTCTGAGTCACCAGGGTCAAACCCTTTTCCTCTTTCTGCTGTGAAGGTTGGCAGTGCCCAGGGTTGGTGCTTTCTCATCCAAAAGATGTTGCGTTTCCTTTCCTTTCCTTCCTCCTCCCTTGTTTGTTTTTTTTTCCCTTGTTTCAGTTTGTTGATGTTTTGTCCCTGGGTGTTGACACTGCACGATGGGGGCTGTAACAGAGCCCAGTGCAAACCTTTCCTCTGTCTCTGTGCCTTACTCATCGGAAGGCAGGGGAAAAGGGGAAACCTCACTGAGAAAACCCAGCTGGGCTCTGTGTGCATCCTGCAGACTGTCTGCTCCATCTGCCATGGGAGAGGCACTTCCTATGGCCCAGCCCCCACACCATGTCGGGCACAGCAGCGCCCAGGACCTGCCAGTGGCCTACGAGAGACGAGATGAATCGTCACAGCTTCCTCTGAGCTGGAAAGGAAGCAGCTCCAGGAAGAAGAGCAGCTCTGCGTGCTCTGCCCCGTGCTCGTGCCTGCTCCACCATGTCACACACCACACGCTCCAGCCCTGTGCCTGCCACAGCCCACGAGCCTCCTACAGGGAGGCTGAGCGTCCTGATGCCAATCCAGTGTCTGTAAGGAGGGGTGTGGCTGTCACCAGCAGGGCTGTGTGTTGCTGTCAGCTCTGCTCAGATGTCCTGTTCTGGCTGTTCAGAGAGCTCTGGGTGGTGCCTTTGGAGCAGTGATGGTGCTGGATGCACACTGGCTCAGTGGCAGGCAGCGTGCCAGGGTTCATGGGTGAGGTGAGAGGTTGCAGTGGAAATCGGTCAGCCGTGGCACCAGAACTGCGTGCTGCTGGCAGATTGCAGCAGGAGGCCCGGGGAATCCCAGGAAGCAGGGATCCAGTTCAGGTCCTGGGAAGCTGGTGCTCCCCTCTGGGTCAGGAGGAGCTTGTGACTCAGTACACCAGGACTCTGGTTCATCCCTGCAGTGTAGTGGTACCATTTTAAAAATATCCCCATGTTTTCCCCAGGGAGAAATGTTTTTGAGATGCATAGTCTGAACCCTGCAGTGTCCAGAAAGCAATTGAGACCTTTCATTCTGTTTTATTTCTAAAAAGCTTTCAGTAAATCCAGGGCTTTTCCAGTAATAGCTTTGCGTCGCAATTGTGTTTTTCTAAAATGTCATCCCCCAGAGAAATGCATTACTTGTTCCTAACCTTGGAGAAGCAATGAGGATGTTTGAGCATCACCTTACCTATCTGACCTGTGAGCTTTGCTTCTGCTTAACTTTCTGAGAAAGGTGGAATTCAGAGCCATTGTGGATGGCTCTGAGGGAAGATGCTGTTTCTCAGTCTCTGACCTGTTGAGAATAAATCTTTAAGTATTTAGTCTGTAAGTTCTCTGTGGGTAAGTAGAACTTGTCCCCTGGGCTTCTTCCACTGCATGGGCTGAGTTACAGTGCTGAGGCTATTGTGCCGATAGAAATCTCTTTGAGGTGCTGGTGTCATGTGGATCTTGGTTTGGGTCCCAGAATTTCTTATTTCTGAATGTTCAGGCATTTCTTTTAAAGTGATGCGTTCCAGTGCTTGTCTGCTAACACTTAGGTTTGCTAGCTAAGACTTGAAGTGTTCATATCATATATAGTGGAGAGGAATCATTAGCTTTTGGTCAGCTGGTTGGCATCAGGGCATCTGTGATGTCCATGTGCACATGAGCATTTTCTAACCCAGGTCCAAACCAAATCGTTAATTCCACTGCTTCTCCCAGGAGGAAGGTCTCTGTGACCTGCCAGGTGTGAGCTTCTTTGCTTTGATTTTTATGAGCAAGGAGGGAAGAGAGACGCTTATTTCTCAGTATTTCCAGTTCCTGCAGTCCTCTTCCAAAAGACAGTCACTGGTCAAGGCCTCCCAGCGGATGCTGCAGTTGAGCTTTCCAGGGTGACTGTGGACGTGATGCTCTGGAGCTGCGGCTCTATTTCTTCTCTCTGTGGTGCAGACCTGCCTCTCTCGAGCTACGTGATGAGACGGATGTCTGTGTTCCTCTGAGCTTTCCAAGCGTGAAGCGCACAGCCAGCTCTGAGCCTGGAGTCGAACCAGCAGATCTGAGAGGATTCATGATAGAAACACCCCTGGGGAAGGGATACCACTGAGAAGGTCTTCTTTGTGAGGACCTGCTCGTTCCTCTCATCTGCCCTGGCTCTGCCAGCACAGGGTGGCCAGGTGTCTCCTGGCAGACTTGCAGCCCATCACCCCCTCGCCAGGTAATGGACGCCCGGTCGCTGCCGTCGGCCCTGCATCCCTCCTGGAACACGGGGTTCATCTCCCCTGCCTGTCTGCCTGGGGATTACGTGCCTCTGCGTGGCCCTTCTGCCTGGGGATTACGTGTGCTTTCACAGTGAAGAGGGACACGGCCAAGGGCAGCCAGAAAGAGAAGCTGATGACCTGCTGGGGCTGCAGTGATGGCGTGGGGAGAGCTACACCCAGTCCCTGTTCTGTGTGGATTGATGTGGCTGTCCTGTGTGGCAGCAGAGTGGTGAGGCAGTATCTGTGTAGATAGATAGGCTGTGTGGAGACAGGCTGTGTGAAAAAACAAGCTGCTGTGCCAAGCACCTGTGGTGGTGATAGGGAGATACCACAGAGGAGGTGGGAGTAGCACCTTCTGCAGACTGGAGGGGAAAAGGACCCATCTTTGTTTACAGGTCCTGTTGCCTCCAGTGCTGCTCACCTGGTTGAGCAGATGCTCAGCAGATGTTCTGCCCTTTTCCTGTGCTTAATCTGAGATGAAATCGGGTAGACCCAGAGCACAGTCTGAGCCCTGTGACCACAGTAGGAGGGTGAGCTGGTGTGTGTATCCATGGTCAGGATGCTACCTTCAACCAGGCCATCACATGTCCCTCTGCCTGTGGCCACAAGTGTTAGATGCTCACAGCTGGTTTAGGGAAGGTCTGTGGATGAACTGCCTGAGTACTTGGTGATGTTTTTGTGGTCAGACCTGAGCTGTGCTCTTTAGGTGCCTGGTTGCTTGTGATGGTTGGGCTATGGCAAGCTTTTGGTTATCCCAGTATTGGACATGTTCGCAGCATCTTAAGACAGTGAATAGAAGTGTTGAATCCTGTGCTTAATCCTGAGCACCCTGTCGGCCTGCTGATGTGGACACAAATGGTGGCAGTCCCTGGAGTGTGTGCTGAGCTGTTAATTACAATGGATGGGATTGAGCCTGGTCTCTCTGGCATCTCTTCCTTGCAGAAGTGGCACCCTCCAGGCTCCCAAGGGTAAATCCCTGGGAAGGGAAAGGTAGCAGGGGCAGTGACCAGGAATGGATCCAACTCTCCTGACTCCCTGCCATATCCCCACTGAGGGTGTGGGGGATAGAGCAACCCTGGGGAAAACACGTGTCTGCCGGAGCCCAGTTGCCCCTGCTGAGGAACAGATGAGCATCGCTGTACTCAGGGGTGCTGGGGGAGTGCAGTGCCGTGCCTGGGGGCCAACCCACCCTTGGCAACGCTGGAAACCCCAGGGCAAACCCTCGTCCTGCCTGCAGTTGCCTGCGCTCGGCTTGCCGGGAGGGCTCGGGCAGGCTTTTGCCGCGTAGACATAACAACTTGCAGCTCACAGACTGTCTCTTCCCGCTCCCCAAGCCCCGCTTTCCCCTCGCCTCCCCCGTGTCATATGTTCCGAGGCGCAGTGCGTTTTTCGATCGGTGAATAACAGCCACGTACTCGCCGTGCCGTGTTGATCTGGACGACGTCGCGAATCGCCTGTTCCGAGCCAGCTCGCTGAGCGCTGCCTGCCCTCCCCCGGGCTGAGCCGGGATGCACCGGTACTCGAGCGGCGCTGCCGGGGGCCAGCACCCTCCAGCACGGCCCGGAGCGGGGCC
>NW_008238337.1:2148333-2176009 GCF_000691975.1 Corvus brachyrhynchos
TGGGCACAGGGACGGGCGCCCGGGCTGCGATCGGCACCGAGGCGGCAGCGCTTCTGATGGGTTTAAGTTTCTAAATGTCAGACCGTACCATTTATGCCTTCATTTCTCTTATTTATTTCAGCCGTTATACAACCAGCCTTCAGACACCAGGCAGTACCATGAAAACATTAAAATGTAAGTATGTGGCAATAAAGCTATTTTAAATGTCAGGTTGGGCAGTGGACTGGAGCAGGAGGGGTGCCAGCGTGCTCCCAGACCCCGATTAAAGCTGCCGAGGAATTGTGAGCATCCTGTTAGAGCTGCTCCGGGTGCCCAGCAGTCAGGAGCTGTAGCTTAAGGTGGATGCTGAAGGTGCTGTTTGATTTTCTTGGGGGTGGGGTGGATGTGGGTCCTGGCTGGTCCCTTGTTATTTTCTCAGAGAACACTTACCTTAAGTGCTTTCTTCTGTGCTTCACCCGTACCGAAATACGAAATCGGCTGCCAGAGTGTGTGTGTGTGTGTGTGTGTGTGTTTGCATGCAAGAAAGATGAGGTAAAATGAAAAGTTGCAATTACAATTAGATTTTCATGAAGGACCTCTTGAATGTCTAATAACAACTGGTTATTTCAAAGATACTTACCGAGACTTAGCAATCATCTAATTTGACTTATCACCTCAATACATGATTTAATCATCAGCATGTGTTTAATAACCACAGTGACTTCCTGAACATAGAAGAACTATAACAGATAATGAGAATAGCGATAATTGTGATTATTGTTGGAAATTTAAATAGTCAAACCAGATCTGAAACTTTTTATCTGCCTTGAATGAACTGATGATTGCTCTGAGCTGCCTGTAGCATGTCTATTTTGGTACCAGCTCGGTCAGCTGGTGATAATCATCTTTAATAATCTATTAACAAAAGTTAATAATCTCTTGCTTTTCAGCGGTATGTTAATTGATCCCGGGGGTTTATAAGGGAGGAGTTCCCGTACCTTTGCTCTAGGGGAGCATGGTAGGAGCTGGCAGTGCTTAGGGGCTCTCTGTCCCCAAGGGCTGCAGGGAGGAGTGTTTGCTGACGTGACCCCACTGCTCGCTGCCAGGCCCTGCTCCGTTCCTGCTCCACCCAGAGCTTCCTGTGTCATCCCAGCAATGCACTCACTGCAAAACATCCAAACCCAGATCACCCCCAGCCCCTCAGCTCCCACAGGGCTCAGGGGGTCCCTGTCAGTTCAGGGGGCTGATGATTGATAAACCATCTTGTGCGGTGTCAGGTGCTAGCCCAAGGACGTGCTCTCTGCATTGCTGGTTGTGTTTTTCCCCCAGCTCTGATGGGGTGTGGAAGTCACGAGCTCTCGGGGACCCTCTCTTGCCTTGAAGGGCCCCACAGCCATCCCAATGCAGGTGCTGATCGCTAGTGCTGTCCTTGAAGGAACGAGTTAAAAGTAGATTCAAGTATTTCACCCACTCTGCATTGCCCTGCCAATATTTTTGGGTTTGTGATCACATTTTCCTGTGATTTAAACGATTTCCTGTCCTGGGTTGCTGCCTGAAAGACGGGTGCAAACAAGAGGGAACTGACTGCGCAGGTCAGGAGTAAAACTCTTGATAAGAGGTGAAGCCCCATCAAACCAACCATCAGAGCAGGTGTTCCCCTCCATCCCTGCCTCTGTAGGCATCTGCAGGGTTATCCCCACCCAGACAGTGACAGTCCCCACGTGGCTGTAGCGGTGGCAGTGACAGACCAAGGAGAGGCTGGAACAGGCAGGCTTGGGGTTAATGTTCAGTGTGATTAATGCTGCAAAAATACGGGAAGGAAACCACACATTTTAATGAAAAGCCTCCATCTCCTCCTTCCAGAAACCTGGCAATTAGCTGCCTTCAACTGGTTATTGATGCCAGCCAAGCACAGCTACAGATCTAGGTCAGTGAAAGGCCCCTGAGCGATCTGGGCTCCAGATGTTGGCTGCTTTTGGCCGTGGGTCTGTCTTGGAGGTCCTTGGGTCTGGTCTGCACTTTGCTACTTGTTGCTGGACATGCAGAGAAATTGGTGTCTTTTCTCACATCTCTGTGTCCCTGCTGCACATTAAAGAACATTTTGATGGCTGGGAGGCAGATAGGAAATCAAGATTTTGGTGATTCTTCCAAGCAAATGATTTGGGGTCCTTTGACCAAGAGCAAAAATTAGAATTCTCTGTTTTGACCAAGTTATGCTTGGATGTTCACATCTGATCTACAACTTTTCCACAAGCTGAAATTGAAGATACTTTTTGTCTTCTCCTTGTTCTTAATATGTTTGTGCCTTTCTGCTCCAGAAGAGCAGCTTCTGCTTTGTAGCCTGGAGGTGGCTGTTTCCATAGAAGATGGAGTAAATCCTCAGGGTGCAGGGAGACACCAGCCAGATGCATTAGAGCATCAGGACAGCTGCCAGGACACCAGAGGTTATATTTTGCCAAGGTGTAATTGGATGCAGATTCTCCAGAACAGCTTCGCCCTATGCAGATTTAGCCATGATGAAAAAGCCTTTTGGCAGATTGCTGGAAAATCATCTGGGTTGTGATTCTGTCCACAAATCCTCACTGCATCCTGGCTGTGTTGTGCAAATGGAAACTGCCCCCATGTGAAGCTGGTTTGGAGCCTCATACCTGGGCACAAGATGGCCAGGCTGTTATTGTTACAAATACCTTTTACAGCTTTTTATTTTTTTTAAAAAAAACGTTTCCTAGTGTGAATTTTTTTTTCTCAGTTGAATGTTTGCAAGTGTCAATGGGAAGGCATTTGAATATCAGAAAGCCAGGATTCCTCGATTTCTCCACAGCCATACTCTCTGCCTTGCAACACTCATTTAATTCTCCCTTCTTGTTTGCTTTGCTTTTCAGCTGGGATGAGTCACGTATGCTAATATAGAGCTGACTGGGGAGTTACTGGGAGAATTTCTACTCTTACTAAAATGTTACCTACCGGTCTCTTATTTTCATGGAGTTTTATGGCCTGTCTCCTATTCAGTACAGTTAAAATTAATTTCATGCCCCAGTTCATTCCAGTGTTTGTAGCTTCAAAAGCTTTTAAGTCCTATTTAGCTGCCTGGCTGTGCTCTGTTCCTTGTCTGCGTGGTCCCTTCGGTTCACCTGTGAGTGCAGGCTTCGAGCAAACATGGTTAATTTTGTATGCTACATCTGCCACGGGATCCAAGGCACCCTTGAGTGGTTTGTTCTGAAGAGCTGACCTACCTTTGCTGGGACCGTGTCCTTTCTGTTTGAAATATCTGCTTTGTTGGAGAGAAGGGCTCTGCCACTCGCCCATCATAAAAGAGGAGGGCAAGGTGGCATTTAGTGCCCTCATTTCGTAGGGATGGGGTGAGCTTTGCCCCTATAGCTGTCTTGGCCCTTGCTGTTTTTCAAGGTGAGAATTTCTTGGCTTTGCAACAGACTGAAAGTTCCTTCAAGATGCATCACAGCCCTGAGCACAACTGGAGACCACTCAAGTGATTCTGCATCAGTTGAGGAGGCTACAGAGACCCTTCTTCTACATTTTGATGAAATACAGCAAATGCAGAAGACGCTGGTGCACCAGTGAAGCACCAATGCCTCTGGTCAAGGTCTTTATTTCAGTGCTTTGCCAGCTGGTTGTACAAGGATGAGAGCTGCCCTTCCCACCCTGTCACAGTAGTGACTTTGCATATTCCCCAGACTCTGGCTCCAAAGATATTAACCTTCTTTCCTCCAAGTGTTTGAAAAATGACAAGATGTTGTTCACATGAGCAGGATCAATTACCTGCTGTCTGTCTGAAGAGATATTCTCCAAGGGGGCCTTCGTGTCTACGGCGGGAGATTCCTGCCCGGTCAGCCATGAAAAACAGCCTGGCAGGACTCTCCTCCCCCCTTTCCCAAAGCAGTCGTCTTGCAATCATATTCTGTGAGACCTGTATTTGAAAGCAAGATGCGAGCTTCCCTGAGCCTTGAAAAAGCAGACAAAAAGCAAAGTGAATAGCCCAGGGTAAGTACATGCAAGGTGTTGTTCACAGGGTTTGCTTTAAGCCTCCCCTTCCAGAACTTCTCCTTGCTTTACACTGAAATTCAGGAATGTAGGGGTGAAACCAGGCTGCATCCCTTCAAGATGCTTAGAGAGGTGTTGGAGAACCTCTCAGAATGTACAGTTAAAACAGATGGAGAGTTTGGTGTGATTTGGGTTTTCTCGCGTGTCCAGATCCAGCAGCAGAGCTGAGTGCACTGTTAATATTTGCACATCTGGGTTGCTGTCTGCAGCTGAGAGCTTCTCAGGGAGAGGGCAGGAAATCTGCCTCTGCAGAATCAAAATCTAAAGTCAGGATTTTCTGAGAGGTTTCAAGACTTCAGAATCTCTTTTTGTTTTCTAAGTGCCCCCCCCCCCAAAAAAAAAAAAAAAAATAGCAGAACAGCTTTCTTCTGAAAATCTCACAACTGCAGCTTTCCAAATCACTTGTCACATTGGGAAATTTAAGTCATCTTTTCATTACTTGCTGTTTAGGGGATTTAGTAGCACTGGATTGCCTCTGAAATCATAGTTGAAGCCTGACATGTAACACAAATGTTCTTTCAAACCCTGTCATTACTAATGCACTCTCTTTCAGGTCTTTTTATTAGTGCTTGTAGACATTTTCCTCATTAGAAATTCACCTAGCAGCTCCCTGCTCATCCCATTCAAGGTTTCTCATCTCTTTTATTCTCTATTGGCATGCACCAAGGCAGCAGATTACCTAGTGATGAATTACTAAAGGATGGAGACACACACTGCTACCTTCTGCTTCTTCCTCTTGCCAGTAAAAAGCCAATACTCATTTGGGGGCTATCTGGCAACACTTGGGCTTGTGCTTCAGGGCAAGGCAGAGGTGTTTCTGGGCACCAGCAGCCTGCCTGACTGTACATCCAGAGTTGTGAACCTCTGCCACTTCACCCTCAGAGGCACTGATGGTGCTGGGGGTTTAGTCCATCCCGGTGCCCAAGGGCGCTGGGGTAAATAATGAAAGATGTGCTTTGCTTTTCTTCCCCAGAAAGTGTTTCTAAATATTGCAAGGAACTGCTCTGAACAGCTGGCTTTCCAGAAGCATGCCCTGCCTTGGGGTTAGTAGGTTACAGTGTGTTAGCAGCTGGAGCTGTGTGCTCCAGCCATTTCAGAGCAAGCAAGGGAATGAGTGCAGTGACCCGTGACCAGGGTGAGCTGCTCCCTGCCCTCGCTGCAGGGAGTCCTGTGGCTGGACGGAATCAGTGACTGCCCTGAGCTGCAGCTTGGGATCCTGGCACCAGCCATGCACGGGAGCAGGCGCAGCAGCGGGGAGGACAGAACTGTTTTGGTCTCCGTTGCCTCTAGGCTGGTTTCACCTTGGAGTGTTCTTGCTGGGCTCCTCGGGTCTCCTGGTTTGCCGATCTCTTGTCTCCCTGTGCTTTGTTTGGCTGGAGTTGCCAGGAGCTTCCTCGGTTTCCTACCCTTGCCTGTGTGATCCATCTTGCTGTACAATGGCTTTGCCAGCTGCTCGCTGCCTCCTTCCCATCGCTCTTTGCAGTTTGGTCCCAGCTTTGTTTGCTCTGGCTGATGAAAGACGTTCCTGTGTAATTAAATACCCCTGATTAGTTTTGCTCAAATAGCAAACTTCCTTTCATCTCGTCTTGCACCGGTTGAAGGTCTCCACAGGCTTGGCCAGGTGTGCCGCAGTGCATCAGCTCTTTGTGTCCTTTGGGAGCCCTATCCCAGGGCTTTGGCAGCATCCACACGTGGGTACACAGCAGCACCGACACGCATGCGTGCACCCACATCCTTTTAATATCGCAGCCTCCGGAAGGATCACGGCCAAGTCATTCCTGTGGACCTGGGCCAAGTAACTCAAAAGTCAGAGTTACAGGTTCTCTCCTTGACTGGCTCCATTGTGAAAGCCATGAAACAAAAGCAACCTTGGGCCAAGCCAGTGAAGGTGGAAGCAGCTGCTCCCGCAGGTCTCGCCTTGCTTTGCTCAGAGTGGGAGATGGGTTTCACTCGGCGGTTTGCAGACTGGCTCTGAGAACTGTGCTCCTGTGTGGGGCTCACCAGCCAGGGCAGCGGGGCAGGGGGAAGAGGATGAGTTATGCAACACAGGGATGGAGATGGGCTTCATCCAGTAAATGAATCATTGACCACAAGGATGGGGATGTGCCACCTGGCAGCCTCCGAACACCAGCTCGCCAGAAGCTGGCGGGGCTCTGTGTCCATCCCAGCCTGCCCCATCCTTAGGGACACCTCCAGGGATAAGGCAGGGAGCTCCCATGTCCTCCCCACCCGGCATGGTGTGACGTGCCAGCCCAGCAATACTTTAAACTGCCCACAAGAGTCACTGTTGCTTTATCTAAGGAGCGCCCATTCCTCCTGCCTGGGAGCTGCCTGATTTCTTCACCCCTTTGCGGTTCAGGTCTCCATCCGTGACGCTTTTCTTGTGCCCTAGAAAACCGCAGGACTCAGGCAAGGGAAGAGGAGAAGGGAGGAGGCTTGGCACCTTGCAGGAGCAGCCTTTGCCATGTGCCACTCCGCAGTGGTTATTTCCGTGCCCGGCTCCCAGCAGACAGCCGTCACCTTCCCCGCCTGTGCACAGCGGTTGTGCTCAGCTCGGTGATTTGCCCAGGGAGCACAGCGTGTGCTTGGGAGACATGTGGCCCGAATTAACCTCGCTGCAAACGGTTTCTAAGTAACAGCAGTACATGTAGCAAGATAAACTGTGAAGCCTATTTATATTTACCAAGATTGTATTAACCTTTGAAAGGTTGACCTTATGCAAAAACAAAACAAAACAAAAAAGATAAAGTGGCAAAAACATTCAGGGCATGAGGGGGTTTGTTGTTGTTTTAATCCTTTCACTCTTTGATTACTTCAGCCTTGGTGGTGGTAAACATACATCGGCTTTCAAAAAAAAAAATTCCTGATTTTTGCAGCTGCAGAGCCATTAAGCCTTTGCCTGTGTTCGCACTTTCAAGGTCAGCCGTGATGCACAACTCAAGGCAACCCATCAGCTGCGTAAGAGCTGCTAATTTCCTTCATTTACTCTCCTGTTTTCTAAGAACTTGTGCAGCAGATCAGCAGCAGCAGCAGCGTGTCAAAGCCCGGGTTGCTCCTGGATGTCACACAGGCTGACATGGGGAGGGCAGGGGTTCAATTAGCTGGGCTGGCCCCAGGGGACAGTCCATGACCCCTTGTTGGGGACCATCCCACACATGCTCGTCATTAGCGCCGCCCCAAAGGTTTCCTTGTGTTAGAGCTTCCATTAGAATTGGAATAAACAAACAAGCAGTGGGAATGTGTGTGCTTGGCACAGTGACCCGTTGAGCTTGCTCGAACAGAGCTGAAGTCTTGGAAGGAAATGTGTCTGACGGGGTCCCTGCAGGAGGGTTTGCTGCCCACTGAGGTGCCAGAAGGTGCTGGGGCCTTTGAGGAAAGCTCACCGTGTGTGATGAGAAGGGATGCAGGAGCATGTGAGGAGCTGGGGCTGGCAAACAGGTGCTGGAGAGGGACCTGTGGTTCCCAAGGCAGCGCTTGCTGTGGGATCGCCATCGTTCCTGTGAGTGCCGGTGCATGGTTCAGTGGTGTAGCAAGAGGAGAGTTTAGAAAGGGAAAAATGTTGATGCTTTCTGCAATGTTCCCCGTTCCTAAACTTAGCCAGGACTGCCCCCAGTTGTTTCTCTAAGTGAGCTGGGCCCTCTGCTCCTTCCCAAACAGTCCCGTTTGCCACTAATTGTGCTGAGGGATTTACAGGGGGAGGAGGGCGGTTTTTCCCTTCCTGCTAGCCACGCAGGAGGGGAATGAGGAAGCAGCAAGGGTATCTCTTCATTCAGCTAAATCCCATAGAACATGCCTACATGAGACTGCTAAGCTCCTGATCAGTAATTACACACTGCAGCTCTGCCTTTAATCGGGATAAAAGACTTAAGGAAACTCCTTTGCCCCGGTCTCTACCTTTTACCTAGAGATTTTATTGCTGTGAATATTAGCAACAGGAGCTCAGCTCTGGGGCTCGTGCAGGCTCTGGGAGCTCCTGCAGCCTTTTCAGCTCTGTTCTGCTCCTGTGCTGCTTCTCTTTGAGCAGTTATTTCACGTTGCCTTTAGAAAGTAGAAAGAAGAAGAAAGTGGGGGGCTTTCTGGGTGGTTGGGGTTGTGGTGGCCAATTTCCCCCTTGAGGTCCTAATTCTGCAAGTGGCTGAATTCTCCTGGCTGGTTGTTTGCAGCTTTGTTGGGCACGGCTCCAAGGAAGCAAGAGGTCAGGAGATAAGTGCTGCAAGCCCTGCTGTGATCCTGCCTCCTTATCAGGGCCTCAGAGCCCAGGGGTGAACGTGTGTTCGCCGACATCCCCATCGCTGCTGACCTGGGCACCGGGGTGCCCGGGGTGGTCTCTGCTCGGGGGGTGCCACCACCTCCTGCTGTGCAGAGCTTGGCCTGAGCCCCCCAGCTCTTGGGAACCCACTGTGGTTTTGCGGATCAATATGTGAAATTAATGAAGGAACAGCCTGGCCCACTGATAGATGCAGAGCTGAGCGTCTGCCCACGTGCGGTGCTGACAACATGGGGAAGGTTTGCAGTGGCACTTTATTAATTTAGTTCTCAACTTTAGTCCTGGTTTACCAACAGATGTGGGTGAAGTTCCTGGTTTTTCTCTAGGCTGGCTCGAGGTCCCAGATAAGAGCATTTGTTGTTCCGAAGTTGATCCAATTCCAAGTTAAGGTGGAAACTGTGCTGCACACTCCTTTGGGAGTGGGGAAAGCCAGGCTGTGTATTTTAGCCGCCTCGTCAATCAGATCTCATCTTTTTTTTCCTCTCTTTACAGAAACCAGGCAATGCGGAAAAAGTTAATTTTATACTTTAAGAGGAGAAATCATGCGCGCAAACAGTGGGTAAGTGATTCCCTCAGACCTTACTTTATATGTAAAAACCAGCATAATTTATTATGTGAGAAAGAAAAAGATGATTTCCAGCAGAGAGGTGCTGGTACTCTGTACTTTGCCTGTTGTATTACTGTGGAATCTCTCCTGCTTAAAATAACATGTAAAGGAGAGAAAAAACTGCGGGCACCCCCGCCCTCCACAAGTGCTTCCCACAGAGCAAACACGTGGGGTTGGCTTAATCACAGCAGAGCCCATCACTGATCCCAGAAAGCCTATTCACAGCATAAATGTCTATTTTGTGAGTAATTGAACCCTAGGAGAGGTGTGAAACAAGCTGACTCTGCTTCCGGTAAATGGTCTGGAGGCTGCTCCGATTCCTTCCAGCTGACCACACAGCAATGTTGTAGGAATTTGTGGTTTAAAACAAAATTCAAGCTCTGTGCCAGTTTGTTTCTAGGCAGTGTTGCTTGCGAGAGAGTTTCAGTAATCTTTAAGGAGACAGGTCTTGGTTGGGTAAGGGGCAAGGCAGGGCTGATTATGAGGCTTCAAAGGTGTTGGGAAGTCCCAGTAAACAGAGGAGAAAGTTAAGTGGTTTTCACAGAATTTGTGCACTTTTGGTGCTGACAGTTGCAGTCGCTCCTGGCAGGAGCTGGGAGGCAAAGCCAGCACAGAAGAGAAAATGCCAGAGCAACCAGTGGCTCCCACCAGGAAGGTGAATTTTGCAGTGTCTTTCACTGATGGGTGATTCAGCTCACAGGGCTTCATGTTTCATTGGGAAGATGTAAATACTGTCTCCTGACTCGTTGTCTCTGTCCTAGGGCAGGCTCAGGAGCCAGTGGTGGTGTCTTGAATTGGCAATGGTGCAGGTGATCTCAGTGCCTTTGGGGCTGCTTTTGGACAGAAGTGTCAAAACTGGGAGGAATTGTTGGAAAAATTCAAAATAACAAGCCTGGGAAGTGGTTTGAAGGCCGTACCTTTAAAAGTAACTTCCGGTGCATAGGCAGATACCACATTATTTTCTTATTTATTTTGAATAAAAGCATGTTCCTTTTCTCTCTCATGCTTTGTTTTTTGCCCCTGTTCCCTACCAGTATTCCAAAAGCCACAGACCTTGCATTCCAGAGGAATGGTTGTGCCTCCCATTTGTGTCCAAATACGTGTTCATTTAGACTTCTCCACGATAAAGCTTCTCCCAGGGCGAGGGGCTGCAGGGCTTACACCTCCATCAGGATGTAGCATGGCAGCTGGGTGCTGCTCTGGGCACCTCCCCTGCTGCAGCTGAGGTCCTCTGCATGGTGGGAAGTGGGTCAATATTCCCTTCCTCAAAAAAGGGATTGCAAAGCATCACGTGGTTTTCTTGGAAGCAGGAGGGAAGCGCCTGGGAACTGCTTTCTGGTGGAAATGGCTGGTTACTGTGCTAAACCTAGAGTGAGTTGCTCTGTGTGAATATCAAGGAGCTGGGGGAAAAGGTTTAATTAGGCTGCAAGAGCACAGTTCCTAAAATACGACTTGCAGTAAAGTCGCCTGTCATGCAAAATAGGTGAATTTCTGCCAGGCAGTTTATTCAGTGTCCTTGAAAGGGGATTTTTCAGTTTAGGGAAGCATTTTGCCTATTCTACAAAATAGGCAACATACGGTTGCTGAATTTGCAAAGTGAATACATTTGCTGATTCTGTTTGCAAAATGGGTACGCTTAGCTATTTTTCTGCCTATTTTGTAGCAGACCCTATTTTTAGCAAAGCCCATCTACGTGCCAGCGTTTCTTTCTGGCTCTTTTACTTTCTGAGGTATTGTTGCTGCCTGGGGCTGGCTGGAGCAGGGTCAGAGCTCGGTCGCCACAGGGTCCAGCTCTGAGAGCCCCATCCCAGAGGATCTGCAGGGCTTCCTCCTGTCTCCACTGAGGGGAACAGCAGAAGACACTTAATTGCCATCGGGGTGATGATGCAGAGAGGGAATGGTGAAGGGAGCTGTTCTGGGTGTGAGAGGTTTGTCTCCACCAGCCAAGGGAAGAAAACCACGGGGCTTGCATAGGAATTGGACTGGTTCCTCCTGTCACCTTCGCTCTCCTCCTCCCCTCCAGAGAGCTGCTCCATTCCCTGGAGCTGCGAGAGCGTGGGCTGCAGGAGGGCTCGGGCTTGGCACAGCCCACGAGCTGCCTTCAGCTGCTACGGCAGCGTTACTATCCATCCATTTTTAGATACGCATGTCAGGTCCGATTTGGCTCCCTGTCACTTACGGGTGTGATTGAGAGTCTGATGGGCTGCTGAGCCCAGCTGGGGAGGGCAGCAGAGGGGGCACCGATGCTAAAAGCCAGCACAGATGGTTGCTCAGGAATGGACATGGCTTGCTTAGGGCTGCTCAGAGGATGCCTGGAGAACGAATAGATGCTTCTGTTCCTGAAGCGCCTGACCAGGAGCTTCTCCTGGTGGTGGAGCTGTGACGATCTGAGGAGTTCACGGTGATGTAAGGTGCCTGTAATCTTGGCTTTGGAAGGATGCAGGAGATGGCAGGGAGCATGTGTCCCAGCTGGAGCAACAAGCACTGGATGGGGATGCCACAGCCCAGCCCCGCTGCAGTGGGGTTTGAAGTTTGTGTGGTGGGAAGGGCATTAAGGAAGTGCTCAGCCAGTCCATCATGAAGCTGTGCTCTGGAGGGCAGAGCTGTGTGAGGGGGAAGCTTTGGTGCTGCTGCCCTGCTGCCAGGGTGCGAGCTGCTGGGGAATCAGCAGCGTGACGTTGATGTTGCTTTTTCCATCTTCAAATGCCACTTCCTTAAAAGAGGAATTCTGGATAAAGCTTTTGTCGAGTTGCTCCAAGGAGTGGAAGAAAAGGAGGAAAAAGAGCCGCCCTGCTGGCTGTGAAGCAGCCAGGGCTGTGCCAGGTGGCTCTGCTGGGGCGGTGGCTCTGCGGGACCCAGCACTGGCTCATTCCCACAGGGAATGACGAACCTTTCAAAGCCTCAAGGCTTCTCACCAGACCGAGCCCTCGTGCTGGGCACTTCATGGGGTATTTTTAGCTTCTTCCCAAATGTGATGCTCTGAAAGCAGGAGGATGTAGCAGATTTGCTGGCAGGGTGGGAGCTCTCGTTTTCAGGGGGCTGATGGCATTGCTTTGGGAGAGGTGAAAACGCAGCAGCTGTGATTTTGCCAAGCTGCCGCAGGCTGTTGGTGTTACCTGTAGCTCCTCGCCCAAAGCGTGAGATTCCCCATGTGGACTTTCAGGGCATTTTAATTTCTGTTCTCCTTCATTGCTTTTATCTTGTGGCTGTTTCCTTCAGCTCCTGGTGAAACCCAAGCAGCTCCCCTGCATCCATGCAGGGCAGGACAGTCTCTGGCTCCAGGCATGCAAATGGGAATTGATTTATTTTCAGGGGAGAGTGTTAATCTGGCTCAGCTCTAGGGCTTGAGGTGCTTTGTCTGCCCCACATTATTGTTGAAGTGTCTCCAAAAGGCCAAGGAAATCAAAGATGTGTTGCTCTTCTTGGGTTGTTGCCAGGTCCAGGATGGCCAAACCAAACCCATGTGCCAGGATTGGTGTGACACAAGCTGCAGGTTGCTGTGTATTTCCATTGGTTTGGGGTTTTTTACCTCTCCCAATTTTTCTTCGTGGCCAAGAGCAAACGGGACGAGAACAAAGTGCATCTGGGAAATCCTGCAGCCTCAGACTTCCCGTCATAGGGGAGTGGTGGCACGAGATGGGTTTATTTCTTTGAGGTCTGGATTCCCTGTGTCTCTGCTGCAGTGCAGAGTGGCGCTGAGTGTGCTGGTGCTGATCCGCCCATTCTGGAAAGCAGTGTCAGGGTCAGGAGTTGACCTGGGGTTTGCCATTAGAGCAGCATCTGCTTTCGTTTCCTGATTTGGGGCTTGGAAGGTGTTTGTCTGACTCAAACTGAAACCTTGAAACCCCTCTGGTCCCCCAGCTGCTCTCAGCTGAGGCTGGGCACCATCGCTGCTGCCACTGCAGTGGCTGGGGGGGGTCTTCCCACCATGGACCTTTCCCTTCTGTGGGCGTTCTCCTCCAGCAAGTGTGTGGCTGGAGGAGGGAGAAGAGATTTGGGGCGTAATGGGAGGAGATTCATTTGTGCTGCAAATCATATCAGTGTTACCAGGCTTGTCCCATAAATACCAGTCAGAAGTGCAGGGCTGGACCTGGTGGGTGGCTGGGTGGGTGTGCCATGAGGATGTCACCCGGGAGGACATGGTGTGGAAACCCTTTGCAGCCCTGCATTTTGGCATGGCCTGGGTTTGCTGTCAGATGTGCTTGTCTTGTCACATGGGCCAAAAAGGAGGAGCAGCAGCTGCAAAAGTGCTTTTGCTTTCTAGGATGGTGAAGGAGCTGAGTGTGTGGCCAGGCTGCCATGCTGTATGGCCGTGGGCAGGGGCTGGGTGCCTGGCTCTAGATTTTGGGGAGTCAGGCCCTTGCAGGGAGCTGCCCCATGGCCCCAGTCTCATTGTCATTGCCAGCACAGAGCCATGAATGCTGGAGCTGGCGTGTGTGGGTAGGAAGGGGTGCCTGGCCTTGGGCACCATGGCAAGCCCTCCTCAGCGTGGTGAGCTGGTGGCTCCAAAATTACAGCCCTGCACACCCTGCTCACACAGTGGGGACCAGCTCTCCCGCCCCCTGTGCCTCCTCCCAGGGCCATGTTTCGGTCCCTCCTTGCTCAGTGGCCTCAGGCAGGCACCTTGCTCTCTCCTGGGGTGTGGAGCAGGGGCTCCCTCCCCAGCACAGGGCCTTTGGCTGCCAAATCAAGCAGCTGGTGGGCCAGAGGATGCTCAAGCAGATGTGAGGGGTGGGCAGAGCCATGCTGGGCAAGAGTCCTGATTCCACCAAACATGTTGGGTCTGGAAGAGGAGAGCCTGAGGGTACCTGATGGCCTGTTTTGAGAATTCACCCTTGGGTTGGTCCCAGGCCCTGGAGCATGTCCACATCCTAATAAATTGTATTTCTTTAAGCAACATGACTCATGCTCAGCCTGAGCAGCCATCGAGGGCCAGGCCTGGAGGAGTTGCCCTTCCCAGGCACGTCTCTGAGCTCCCTCTCTCCCTCTGCCCTTTCAGGAACAGAAGTTTTGCCAGCGCTATGACCAGCTGATGGAGGCCTGGGAAAAAAAAGTGGAGCGCATCGAAAACAACCCCCGGCGCCGTGCCAAGGAGAGCAAAGTGCGGGAATACTATGAGAAGCAATTCCCGGAGATCCGGAAGCAGCGCGAACTGCAAGAGCGCATGCAGAGGTTAGAGGAGAAGCGGTAGGAAGGGGCTGAGCTGGTATCAGACAGCCTTTCTTTTTTCTTTGGGAATGGGTGTGGGATTTGTTTGCGGGAGGAGCGGGCTGGGATGGCTCTCGGTCTCTTTTCTCCCTCTCTAGTCAAAGGCAGAAGCCAGCAGACATGAGTCTTGCTGCTTTTTCCCCAGAGTGGCTCAGCACAGAGCCAAAAGGAGGAAAAATGTCAGGAATGTGACTGCCTGTCTCACCTCTCCTGCTGATCTCCCAGCTGACCACATCAGAGCCAGGGGTAGCTCCCTTGTGCCGGCCAGCTGGTTGGGACAGCACTAATTCCTGCCTTATTGGTGTGCCCAAATTAAGATGTACAAGACTTGCAGGTGCATTTGGTCATGTTGATGATTTAATACACACACATGCTTTGATGGGAGCAGAAACATCTGCAGAGGTTATTTGGAATGACCACAGTCTCGCTGGAAGGGATGTCCCCTGTCTCTCCCATCCCCTGTCCATTTTCCTCTCCTCATTGGAAGTGCAGTTGAGGTCATGTTGTTTTCTGCCAGGAGGAGACACGATTTCATGATCTCCACCCTTTTTGCTGAAAACTCCCTGTCCTTCCCCTTTCAGCCCTGGCATCTTGCCTGGGGTCACCTGATATGCACAAAACCTAAACCCTTCTGCCCAGCATCCCATCCTTGTGCCCCACTAACAACTGGGTGGGTCCAAACTCCCTCACTGATGGCTTTAATTTGTCTGAAAGAGAAAGGGAGAAATGGTACTGAGAAATGTTCTAATTTTTTACCTGCTTAATAAGAAAAGTTGTAATTCCTTGGGACGTGTGGCTGTGGAAGGGAAAGATGTCAATGGATGGGTTTGATTTAAAACTTCCCACAGCGTTTGCAAACCAGATGTGGTGGCACAGTGCTAAGGGCTCGGTGCTAACACCAACACCTTTGTGCCATTGCTGTGGTGGGGTGAGCAGGAGAAAATGTGGGGGAGAGTGTGGTTGGGCATGAATTGTCCTTGTGTTCTAGCAATCCAGGCAGCTGGTACAGGTAAGGAAGGGGGTTTGAGGCTCTCAATCTGCTAGCCCTAAATGCAGGCGCCATGCCCGCAGTGTGGGAGGGGGTGGCCTGGGTGGAACGTTGGGATGTGGCTGTTATGGAGGTCCAGATGGTCTTGAATGTGGTTTGCTGCTTATGAAATGGAGCATCAGTGCCTGAGTGTGTCGCTGCCCTTTCCCAGCAGGGTAGGACAGAGGGGCAGTGGCGGGCTCTCCATGTCAGCTGCACGCAGTGAGCACGAGGTGTCAGAAATCATCGACGGGCTCTCGGAGCAAGAGGTGAGACCAGCTTCTCCTTTCTCCTCCTCTTGACCCCTCACTCTGTCTTCTTCAAGGAAGCCAAGACAGGACTGCCAGGTCACACAGTGAAACCCTATGCCAAATCCCACTAACTTTAGGTCCCACTGAGGTTGGGGAGGTTACCATGATGCCTAACACACTTTCTGGACAGGATCCAAAGTTAGGGGTTTATTTAATTCGCATCGGCATCTTCCCAGCCATGTGAGAGATGTAATGGAGCAAATTTCTGCCAGAGCAAAACATGGAGCTGGTGGCCAGTTTATCAGCATTTGGCTGTCTCTAAGGGTCCTGAAACCCCAGCGTGCTGCTCATCCTGGGTAGCACCCCACAAACACCTCCTGGCTGTGGTTTATACTGGAAGTGAAGATGGGAAGGGAAGGGAGCCAGCGCCCAGACTGCTGGGTGGAGGGGTTTTTCTGTTTCATTTTGTTTTGAATGGGCTGTGTGGCTTGACACAGGGGAATCCTATGGAATGAATGGTTTGTACGTGAGCCAGTTGGCCCACATCTTCTGGGAGTGCTCCATTCATCTTGAAATGTCCCCGTGACCTCGGCTTCGTTTGGATCTGGTTTCACAAGGGTTCTGCTCTCTTGGCACGGAGGCAAGCTGCAGTTTGGGAGGGGAGAGCAGCCATTGCCCAGCAATAGCTGGGATGTTTGCTGCCTGCGCACCACAGCTGATCCCTGTCTGGGATCCCAGGCACTTCGCTCTTAGCCAGTTAAGGTGATAACATGGAGGACATGGATCTTGGAAGCAAAGGGAAATTTCAGACTCTGCAGAGGTCCTGGCTACGTGGAGCATTAGCTGATCACCTCCATGCTCCTGCACCCTGTGCTGCTAAACTCCACCCTGACAGCCGCCTGCTGAGCCCCAAACCTCTGCTTTGCTTGTCTGAGAGCAGACCTTAAGAGCTTCCAGCTCTTCCACAGGGTTGGAAGGAGCAGGGAGGTGAGAGCTGGGGAGCATCTCTGGCAGCAGGGCCAGCTCTCCGCCCCAGCGTGTTGCTGGAGAGGAGGGAGGTCTGGCTGGTGGGGTGTAGTGGCACTGCTTGGCACCCCGAGAGGCCCTGTGCCCTCAGCTGTGGGCATTGCTTCCATCAGCATCCTCTCTGCTCTGCACAGGGGCTTCTCCTGTCACCAGGGGCTGTCTGCAGTTACCCAGGTTTGAGCTGTCCCTCACCTCCCACCATGAGGAGACATCTGGAGCAGCCGGTTTCTAAACAGGAGGTGTCCTAGTGAGGATGGGGAAGGTGCTCACATGTGTTGAAATGTCCATGTCTGTGCAGAGAGCTGTGTTTTAGGAGGAGGAGGAGGTTGGGTCTGGTCAGGCGTAGCAGGGAAGCAGATCAGCACTGGGAAGGCCAGAGGCAGCAGCTTCCTGGAAGGGTTGGCCACTACTGTTCTCCCAGGAACCAGAATCTGGCTGTAAATTAAAACAGCAGCACTTGAGACCTGGCCTTCCTGGGCAAGGGTTGGAGTTTGTCTGAGCAGTGACATCCCAGGTGACAGGGAGGACTCAGAGTGATGGTGGAATTGAAAGGGGCTGGCCAGAGCATCTCTTCATCCCCAGAGTGGACCTGTGCCAGGGGATCACCAGCAACTCAGCCAAAGGGACAGTCCTGGCATTTGAGTAGAAGACAGCACAAATGAGACATCATGTTGGCCTCTCTGTTGCAAATACTTAAGGAAACAAGTGTGCCCAGTCTGTCCAGTCCTGGTGTGCAGCTGGAGCTTTGGATGAACTTTGTGCTCCGTAGGATTGAGTAGAGGCATCAGATTATGTCCCAGGGTGTTGCAGTAAGGAATGACAGCCCCTTTATGGTGACATTTGAAACCTCCTGGAACAATTCAGGACTCCTGTGGAAGGGAAGGGAAGCATGATGTCTCCCTCTGCCCACCCTTTCAGGAAGCTTTGCAAAGCTGGTTGCTTCCCTCACAATTGGGGTGGGGGCTGAACCTCTGTGTGGCTTGTGGGTTTGATGGCCGGGAAGGGGTTGGCATTCCCTGCACCACCGCTGCTTTGACTTTTTCCTCGTCACAGTCAGGAGCTGTTTTGCTTAAGTCAGACATTTCCACACAGGATCTTGAAGCCTTTTATACCAAAATGAAAGATTAATTGTTTCCTGGCTGACAGCGATAGCCTCTTTCAGCGTTTAATTTACAATTACTCTGGCAATAAAGCTGTCTAGCGCTTGCTTTTGAATTCTCCTGTTCCTCCGCCTGTCCTTTTCCTCTCGAACATCTGTCCCCTGCAGTCCCCACGGGCCCGTGGTGCTGACCAACTGTTCTCTCTGCTTTCCCCAAAGAACCTGGAGAAGCAGATGCGCCAGCTCGCCGTCATCCCGCCCATGCTCTACGATGCTGACCAGCAGCGCATTAAATTCATCAACATGAACGGCCTCATGGATGACCCCATGAAGGTCTACAAGGACCGGCAGGTGATGAACATGTGGAGTGAACAGGAGAAGGAGACCTTCCGGGAAAAGTGAGTGCAGCCCACACACCTCTCTGTGCAGCCCTTGGGGAGTGTGGGCAGGATCCGTGCAGGGCTTCAGCTGGAGCCCCAGCCCACTGAGGAATTTCCCACTTGTCCCCCACGGACACATCTTGTTGCTATGTTATCTTGAACCTGGGCACAGAGTGATGCTCCTGCACAGAAACTTCAGGCGTTGCTGCATGTTCGGGGTATTCCTGCCCCTGTGCTGGGCTGTGGAAAGCTGCTGCTCGTGGCAGGGTGGGAAGGGGAAGTTTTTCGGCTTTTGCATTCGTTGTTGTATCAGCATTCCCAGTTTAACGACAGCACCGGTGAAACCCAACACTCCATACACACATTGCCTTTCTGGATTTACGTGCTGTCCTTTGGGCACTGTGTGTCCAGGGGATTTCTGGGGCTGTCAACATCCAAGCCCCTTATGTAGACCCCGTCATGCTGCAGCTTCCAGCTGGTGCCTATCCCTTAGTGCTCCATCCTGCTGTCTGCAGGATTTGCCACCGGCTGCTGTTTCCATGGATGCGTTCCCACATCAGACACGTGCAGACTCTGGCTGTGGTGCTTTCTCCTGTTTGCAAGCAGTGCTTGAGAACAGCTTTGCTCTATCAAGTGAGATCACTTAGGGAGTGGCTGATCCCTTCCCTGGGTACCACTGCGCTGTCAGCCAAGATGTGGGTGCTCAACTTGGTCTCACATCCAGACTCCCTTGTAGCCCAGAGCCCAGCAGGGACCCAGGTGTGTTTGCATGGAGGACTGGAGTATCCTTGGTGCCCCCAGTGTGCTGTGAGTGTCTGTAAAAGCAGAGCTGGAGTTCAGCTTTCAGCATGCCTATGGCCAGCCATGCTGGAAGCCTCTCTGTGTCCAGGATCCCTCCTCCTCCCCCTGCTCATCAGGACTCCTGTTTGCAGCTGAAATAATTAATTGCCAAGATGGACCGAAAAAGAACAAAACAAGCAAACCAGCTCCAAGCCTTTGATAGAGGAGAATCCTCATTGCTAATTAGCCTTAAAATGTGCCACTCCAAACAGCGAGGCTTGCCACAAATGACGCAAAGGCTAATTACTCGGTCTTTAATGGCAGGGCTGTGCCTGGCTAATGGGGCTGGAAGAATCCACACCCAGTGTGTGCATCCTGCAGTGCACGGTGGATTCTGTGTCATCACTGTGGGTGATGCAGAGCTTGAGGCATAAATACAGCAGGGTTTCAGGGCTCTCACAAAGCTCATTTTGAGAGATTGGTGCTCAGGAGCTGTGAGGAGGGTGTAGGGAGTCCTGCCCTGGCTCTCCCCCATCCTGGTGTGCCGGTAGCCGAGCTGCCTGCTGTGCTGCAGCTTCTAGCCTGGGTTTTTAAGGTGAACTGGAGTTGTGTCATCCATGATCGTGACCTAGAGCTGGCCTCCTCCTGAGACCAGGAAAACCTGGTTCAACCTTTTGTTCAGCCCAGTTGGCGGGGACTCTTGGAGTAAACAGGCAGGCACTGCAAGGCTGACAAGCTCCAGGTCTGAACTATTTTAGCTGTCAGAACATAACCACGAGGAAGAGCCTGATTTGATTTGCTTCTGGGCAGCATTTCAGGTCTCTGTTGAGAGCCCATCGCTGGCCTGCTCCCAGGGAAGCTGTGGTTTGCTGGTGAAGGAGCCGGGTGCTGCTCAGGCATCGAGGCTGTGTCGTGCTGGGCAGTGTGAGAGTGCAGCATCCATCTCTCGTTATGGGGAGATGGCCTGGCCCATGAAAAAGAGTGGATTGTTATCTGCATTGCCCCTGGCAGTGTGTTAGCATCCTTGATAGCATGGCCTTGAAAACCCTGTCCTGTGGTCAGCCCTGTGTTTGTGCTGTGTACAGAGTGAGGAGCCAGCTCTGGCTCTGTGCCCTCATCCCAGGTTGTCTGAGCAGCCTGTCTGCTTTGCTTTTTTCCTCCCCCCCCAGCATTTATGGTTTCTTTTTTGTTCTGGTGACCAGTTACAGTGACAGGGATCTTGCAGTGCCACCCAAACCGTATGGGAGTTCTGCCTCAAGAACAGCATCAACACGGGGTGACAGCACCCACGTCCTGCTGCCGTGGCTGGAGTTGGTCAGGCCCTCATTGAGTTCAGCTCAGTGCCTTGACTCCGAGTTTGACACTGGGACAGAGCAGCAAAAGCAGGAGAGAGAGCAGCCAGTTGCCCCAGGGAATCACTGTCAGGGCTGGAGACACAGAGCTCCTCACCATATCCTGCCCACACCGCAGCTCTCCCACCTTTTGCCTCCGATCCATTTCCCCTGGGCACAGAGCTGTCAGCTCCTGGGAGCTGGCAGAGCTGCACTTGCTGAACGTGGCTCGCTCTGGCTGCTCAGCTCCCCGCGCCAGAGCCCGTGCTGGTGGCCACCTCTCCTGGCACAAAGTCACCACTCAGTGGGCTCCCTGTGCTTTGGCAGTGCGCTGGTTAACTGTGCTGCCAGCAGCAGCACCTCCTACCAAGGGCTTGCTGGCCCTTGGTGCTTCCCCACCAGCTGAGCACCGGGATTTGTTGGAGGAGGCATCTCTGCTAGTGGGGACAGCTTCCCCTGAGTGGGCAGTGTACCCTCCCGGGCTGCCAGAGCCAGGGATGAGCTTGCTGGCAGCTCCTCCGCTTGCTGGGCATGAGGCAGCGTTCCTCAGAGCTGCTGTGCCACTGGGGATCTCTTGAGCAACTCAGCAATGTGGCAGCTCTGTGCTTCCTCCCGGGGTTTGGGTTTCCCTTCCTGTCTTTTGCAGCTGCTCCCAACAGCCCAGCAGGGCTTGGAGTCCTGCTCAGCACCGGGGCCACCCACAGCCATGATGTGGGATGTGGTGGCAATTCCTCGCCCTTTCCTTGCCAGATCCTGAGGCATTGGCCAGGTGTGCAGCTGCCCTCTGTGCTTGCCCTGTCCTGCTGTTGGCACAGGCTTGGGTGGCCATGGCATGGAGCAGAGTGATGATCAGCTGTCAGGCATTGCCGGCCCTCCTTCCCTCTCCCACCCATGATGAACATTTGCACATTGAAGCTCCCAACCAGCCCTGCTCCACTGGGCTAAATTTAAAGTTCCTGTCTTTCTGGGAAGCTGAGCAGCAGACAAATATTTTCTCAAAGCCTGAAGTCCCTCGGGGAGCTGGCCTTGCTGCTCTGGGCGCACAGGGCATGGCAGCCCAGCTGTGAGGGGGTCAGAGCCAGCACCCACAGTAACCCTCTCCCTCTCGCTCTGCAGGTTCATGCAGCATCCCAAGAACTTCGGCCTGATCGCATCCTTTCTGGACAGGAAGGTAAGCCTCCCTGCCTGGCTCTAACCTGAATTGTGCTGCCTCTCCTCCTTCACTTGGCTCTTGGTGCTGGAGCTGCCAGCAGATGCTGGGCACCTGTGGGCGGCGGTGGCTCCAAGCCCCGGGCAGGGTCCAGACGCCTCCCGGCTCCCTGCAGAGACAGGGACTGAGTCAGCCGCGGAGAGACGGGAGCTGGGAGCGCGAGAGGTGTGAACGCAGCCAGCCTGGCGCGTGGGCGGCGCAGCCCACCCCGTGATCTGCCGGGGGAGCTGCTTCCCAGCACCTCCCGGAGGCATTTTGCACCAGCCAGGCTGTCGCACAGAGGGTGGGCACCCAGCTGCCCAGCACGAAGTGGAGGGATCTCTTTGCTCAGGGAGGAAGAGGTTTTTGAGGGTGGACTGAGTCCCATTTCATCCAACAGTTCGGGTGGATGTACTGGAAGCACACACACGTCCCCTTGGTGTTTAGGAATAGTTGCTCACAGGAACTGCCTGACCTTTCCCAGACGTCTGTGTTGTGCTGCTTGGACTTTTTGGTTTTGCTGTTAATTGGGCTGAGGGAGGAAAGGTTTGAGAAAAAGACCTGATGGAGGAGTGAGTCTGTGGTCCCATTCTGAGCAAGGCCAGGTACCTTCCAAGGGACAGGCCATATGAGCAGGTCCTGGACAGACCCAGCCTGAAAAGACAGCTGTCCATCACTTGGATTCTCTCCTGAACAAGAAACATTTGAAAGCTGTTACTTCTCTGGTCCTTTTAGTTACTTGCATCCTCTGCCTGCCTCATGCAGAGTTTCATACACACAGTGTCCACTCGCTCTGGGGGAACCACTCTGCTCTCCAGGGATGGCCTGCAGAGGTCACTTCCAGCCTAAATTATACTCTGATTCCTCATAACTCAGGCTGGGGAAATAATTTATAAGACCTTGACCTTCCTGTCCGAAGCAGCAAGGAAGGCCAGCAGCCACCTCGTGCTGCTGCTGTTGCTGTAAGATCCCAGGTTCCTTCCTCATCCTTTCGCGCTCGATAAAGCCGAAAGTGGTGGGACTTGGATGATGCTCACAATCCAGTCTGTGTTCCAAGCTGTAAAATGTCTTCTAATTTTATTTGTACTCGTTTGTAAATCAGGCTGTAATTATGATACAGAACACATCCATTATCCTGTTGGAGAGAGCTGCAAAGTATGGCTCAATGTAATGAATTAATAGATTTTTAAATTGCATTATAAAAAAATAGTGATCTTAGCCCTTGGAACAGATGACTGTAAGTTTTTGTGTTCGCGCGTGTGTGTGTGTATAATCAGGGCTAGATTAGAAAGAGATCCAATTAACACTTTAAAAGTTGCAATCTGTTTTTGCAAATGGTTCCGCTCCTCGCAGAGGGATGGGGTGAGCGCAGCCCCCGGGCACCCCCGGGCACACACAGCTGCCCCAAGCTCCTGAGGACTTGCGGCATGATGGGTCTGTGGGATAATTTCTCTTCATGAAGCCACTGATCCTGTATGTGAAGGTGTAGCCCAAGGCAGTGTTCAGGTGCCCATCCTGTTCAGCAGAGGACTTCTCCCAGCGTGGCACACTCTGTGCTGCTCAGGAGCAGGGTATGTCCTGGCCATGGCTCCTTGTTTTCCTAACGTGTCTAGTCTGTGATGGTGCTTATGGAGCCAACCAGTGGAGTTGGGATGGCAGCTTCTGAGCGCTGGGATCTCAGTTTGCCCATGACAAAGTCGTGCGCGCTCAAGCCGGCGAGCTGAGCGGCTGGAAGTAACACCAGCTGACAGTCGCGTGGCAGGTTGTGCCTTGTGTAACTGCAACAGGGGCTGACAGGCGGCTCCTTCGTCTGCCTCTGGTTGCCATGGTCATCTGGGGTCAGCCCTTCCCCCTGCTTTGCTTCTAACACGGGGTGATCTCTGCTCAGCACCCCATCTCCATCTCCGCACGCCCGCGGGACCGCTCTGGTCTGTCCTTTGGAAGAGCTGAGCCTGCTTTACCAGGACACCGTGCATTGTGCCCCTCTTCCAGTTCCATTGGAGGCCTTAGGGAGGGAGGTGTGGGGAAGCTGTTGGGCTGCAGGTCTTCAGGAGCAGCAGGAGACCTGGTGATGACCAGTTCTGAACTCTGCTGCTGGAAGTCTGTGCCCCAACAGCACACGAGGACAGGACCTTCTGTTCCCTGACTTGCCCGTGTCATTGCAGACGGTGGCTGACTGTGTCCTCTATTACTACCTGACCAAGAAGAATGAGAATTACAAGAACCTTGTAAGAAGGAATTACCGGCGGCGCGGGAAGAGCCAGGTAAGAGCTGGAGGAGCGCGTGGAAGCGTCATCCCTCAGGCTGAGCAAGGAGCTGCAGCACTTTCTTTGAGCCCCCCAAATGCTGCTTTTCCCCCCTCCCCACAGGGAGATCTTGCTTGCAGGCTGTGATGGGGCTGTGGTTGTGCTCTGCGTAGCTTTTCAGAACATGCTGTTTATTAATGGCACTTGGTGTTTGTCCATCCCCATGCCGAGGTCACAGTGTCTTTAAAAAAAACCAAACAAATCCAAGATGCTTAGAAAAAGGGGATGGAGCGACTGTGGAAAACCTGGCTGTGTGTCAGTAGCATGGGGTTGCCCATGCAGCCTGGGCTGTGTGCAAGAACCAGGTGGGGTCTGTGTCTCTCTCTCTGGAGATGGCAGCTGAGCTGCCAATGGTGACCGAGCTCCTGGGAGCTGGGTGGGGCTCCTGCTTTGCAGAGCCTGCCCAAGGCTCTTCCTATAGGAAAAGGTGTGGGAGAAGAATGACTTGGGTGGAAGTGACTTCTGGTGACACCTGAGCAGAAGCATACAAATCCATCTGAAGTGCCAAAGGGTGTCCAGGATCCCCGTGGGGGTCTCCTGTGGGGCTGGCAGATTTGGCACTGAAGCTAGCGGAGACCCTTAACCCTTTGGTTCAAGAGCAGAGCAGATACCAGGGTACCAGAAGGTGCCTGGGGGCAGGTGACTGAGTCAACCCTTACCATTACTGTGGCCAAGATACAAATCTAGACATGACCTTGGCAGTTTTGCTGCTGATACCATGATACCCAGGAACACAGATCAGTGCTAACCTTTTGGCCAGATGCCTTATCCCCATGAATGCCTCCAGCCAGAGTCAGGTCCTGCTGGTGGATCCCCAGGTCCATGAAGTGAGTAATTATTCATGTCACAAGGAGAGTGACGTAGCCACAAAGGGACTATTTCCCCAGATAATGTGGGGATAAGGATGGAAAAACTGGCCTTGCCCGTGACACCACTGACATCAGCAGATCTTCACGCTGCATGGCCATAAAAAGCAGCACTTGGGCCTGGATCCTGATTGGGAAGCAGATAGGTAGCCTCACTCCAATTTGATTTCTGCAGCATTAAGACATCAGAATAGCTAGCACATGACGAATGTCATGGACGGGGCCCAATTTTCCCTTCTTTTTTTCAGAGACATTAGAGATGGATAAAGCCCTATTAGATTATCCAGTCCCTCTCCCAGCAAACACAGGGTGGTTCCCTCCAGTACATTTTTATAGTGTTTACCATGGTCTGTTTTGTTAGATCACAGCAACTAGAACATGAGGCCACATTTGTTTCTTGTTAGCGGTGGAGACATTCAGCACAGCTCATTCTGGTTTCAGTGTTAAATTGAGCAAGTGTGGAGAGTGAGAGGCTTTGCTCTGCATCTGCCTACCTACCCCAGCAGCCGCAGACCTGCCCATCCTGCATCCAGCAGGGACTGTTTGTGTTTTGGGTTTTAGAATGATCCAAAGCATAGCTAGTTGCAGAATTTCCCACGATGCTTTCCACACGATCCAGCCCAAGCAGGGGAGACGTCTGCTGCCCTTTGGAGCCTTGTTCAGTGCCAGCCTTTAGAAGCAGGGACTTGCTTCATCAACTGAGGGACTGTTTTGCAAGTAGGAATCGCACCAAAGAGAATGATTTGCACCTCCCCTGAAGCAGACCTCAGCCAGAACATCATTGCTTTTGAAAGAGGAGTCCCCCTGAGTCTGGGAGGAAGCAACACAGTGAATATTTCCCATTACTGTTGGATGCTCAGGTGGAAGGTGGGATGTTCAGACAAGCTTTAAGAGCCAAGGGCTGGCTGCATGATTCACAGTAGGAGAGAGGTGCAGAACAGCAGCTGCTGTGTTCAGCCTGGAGCAGCTCTCCCACAGAGATCTTGGGGGGGGTTTTGAAACTCAGACTTTGTGCTGTGATACCTCTGGTATTTGCATCCATTTCCTGCGAGACTGCATGAGGGGAGTGCTGGAAGAGCCTGCGTGCAGGCTTGGGAAGGGCACACTGCTGCTGAGGGGCTGGGTCTGTGCTGCAGAGGAAGGCTCTGCTGGGGAGAGACTCGTTTTAGGGTGGCATTTTAAGGTAATAAAGGGACGAATAAGTTGTTAAAAATCTTGCCAGAAGCTGGTGGGAGCAGTGAAGCGTCTCCCTTGCACCTCTTCACAGAGCCAGGGTCTCCCCTGGGTGTGGTGCTGATGGGATCCGCTTCCCCAGACCAGACTGGGTCAGTGTGTGACTGCACAGACCATCGTGGGAGAGGTCAGATACTGGCAGACCTGGAGGGCTGGGATGGAGGGATGCTCCTGGTGGCATTTTGCTCAGTGAGTCTTTTCAGAAGCGGCTCAAATTCTGCCTGTGCTGCAGGAGTGCTCATTTGGGAGTAACCTGTCCCAAAGGCTCAGCCAGCACCTTGCTTGTTCCCTGCTTGTTCCCAAGGGATCCTGGATTGTTTGGAACCCTCGTTCTGTTTCCCATGGGGCCTGGTGAGGAGTGGGGACTGTGACTGAGGAGCAGCAGCACTGGGCTGATGTGGCACTGGCAGCTCTGCCATTACCTGCCGAGTATCAGGAGCAAGACTTGGTGAGAGGATGAAGGACAGGAGACACAGTGGGACACACAGGAATGGGCAATGTGCAGGGAGGAGACAGAATCGTAGACAGCCTTCCTGCAGCACTGGGAGGCATGGCATCGTGTTCCCAGCATTGCCCATGCTCCAAGCATATATTTTCCTGGTGGTAAGGGTTGGAGCAGTTAAACACCAAAAGCTGAGCTTTAATTAATTTAGAGGAGGGGAGGAGAGGTTGGTTTTTTGTATCAGATGAGAGGAGAGCGGATGAGATCTGATACAAAGAGCATTTCAAGTGGCCCTATGCTGGTTTCTTGCTCCTTTTCTCACTGAGTGGTTGGTGGTCTTATTTGCTCTTGGAGGCTGCAGGGAGCTTGAGAGCGAAGGGGAGATAATTACACGTAGAAAAAAGCTACTCTCTGTCAAGACTATCTTTGTGGCCTACTTATTAAAAGTCCATTAAAAAATAAGAATCCCACTGGTCCCTGGCTGATGGTCCCCTGGCAGAGGTTATTCCTCATAAAGCTGCTACTTACTGCTAAAAATCTCCTGCCAAGAGCAGGGGCTTCACATGACTCCACTTCCAGTTTGTCAGAAAATGGAGCAGCTGCCCACTCCGAGGCAGGATGCTCCCGGCACGCCGCCTTCCATGGCACTGCTCAGTGGAAGGTACGCACATCCAGTGGGTCACGATGCATAATATTGAGGCTCCTGAGATTAAGATATTTCTTAAATAGTCCTCTGTGTTTGTGTATGAGAAGGCAATAGAACACTGCGAGGAGGGGGATTGATAGGAAGAGAAATAGCTTCCTTGTTGTCATTCCTCGTTGAAAAAAAGAGAATTTGTGCCATGGTAGAACAATCTGATCCAATAGTCAGCGTACAGTAATAAGCATAAATTTGCATGGTGTTGTAATGACAAGCCCTTGTGTGGATGTGTCCATACAGCTCTGGGTCTGTGGCAGTGGCTCTTCAGGATATTTCAGTGTCTCTCTCTGAACCTCCTGCATTCTGTAGCAGGGACACCAAAAATGAAGAACCGTGTGCTTCATTCTTTGGGAAGCTGTTTTTCCAGGCTGTGGGAACACAGGTGTTGGCCTGAAACCGGGCTGCAAGGAAAGTGACTCTACTTCAACATAATTATTCCGTTTGGAGCGTGAGGTTTTTATTCCAGAGTAAATTTGCATTGATTTTGGAGTAACATTGCCCTCGTGGTAGTGGAGCAGCCGCAGCATCCCAGATACGCTTCCTGCCGGTGAATTCCTTGGGGGGGAAAAGCCATTGTCTCCCACGCACTGCTGGGATGGGCAGGTGGGGGACCATCCCACCAGGCAAAGCCATCAATGGTCAGTCTGTCGGCAGGGGGACGATGGGTCAGTCTGTCAGCCACAGGACGATGGGTAGCTGGAGGAGCTGCCTGCCCGCCTCAGGGATGACTCAGAGGGGATGAAGTCATGGTGGAGGGACGAAGAGCTGTCAGACAGTGCTCACGTATTCCCTGGCCGAAGGGCCGTGTGTTAGCGTCGACACTTTCGAGGACTCGCTCCTGGGGGACTGGAGCTGCCCGGAGCCCCCTTCCTGTGCCGAGAGCGGTGCAAGAGCCGTGCCGGCAGGGGGGGGGCGCAGGGGTGGCC